>NC_068276.1:12258689-12597975 GCF_025860055.1 Xyrauchen texanus
GTGTATGTCTTGTTTCACAGCTCAGTTATCTGTATTTCCACCTTGTTTCCACACAAGATTTCACTCACATTTTGAGCTCCATACTGGAAAACAAATATCATTAATGTGGACTCCAGCTGAAACACTGAGCAGCATGCATTTAGCACTGATTTAGGAAAGTCTCTAGGTTTTCCCACACACTTGAGTCCACCATCTGCACACGTTTTTTCAATCTGCGTGGGGGCAACATCAGAAGTGCAGCTTAAATGGAACATTGCTAAAATGTCCATTATAGTATGTTACACTTCAGCAGTGATTGTAAAATTGGGTTCAGCATACAGGCATATCACTTCTTTGTGAATAGACATTGTATTTATACGTCTGATTACATCTGATCAGCTGATTAATGGGCCAATCCGGACCTCATTTAATTTTTCATATTCTAAAATAAATTTGAAGCTATAAATCGAAGCATTGTCACATGCCACACCGGGTGTCTCCTTGTAAAAGTAATGTAACACATTCCAGTTTGGTTCTCAACGGCACTCTGTAGCCTGTAGGCCAACAGGTTTACATAGAACGGCTCTGTGCTAGTTTCCCCACTGCTCATCGATTGCCTATATCTAGGTAAGATCATTCATGCCATCGGGAGTGGATGTGCCAGTACGCGAAACATAAAGCGTTACCACCAATGCAGTCTGATTCCCAAACAAATGCCTCTAAAGATCCGGTTATTTTTTATTGACCAATATAGACCCAACCCATTGGTTGTTGCAGTGTTGGGCAGGTTGGGGTCTTCAAACAAACAGAGCAATGATTTGATAGTGTCACAGAGCCACAGTATTTACACTTTTCAGAGAAATCAACCTATTTATTGTTGTCTCTACATATTAAGATTTGAGAGAAGAAAGTTTTTTTTAGTCACAGGAGTGTATACATGAACTATTTTGTGATGGCTTTGAGTGTGGCTCAACCAATCAGATTTTAGATCTGTGCAATTACCACATTAGAACCAGTGGGTACAAGGAGTCATCAAAAACTCTGACCATTGCCTCTGTCTAGTGAAAAACAGAAATAATGTTGCCGGTAGACAGATAAAACAGAAGTGTAAGGGGGGAAAATTGTGGATCTTTCAAAACGTGAGAAACTCGACTGTGGCATTCACGTGAGATTATGCAGTAAAGGGTTACTTCAGGATCTGTCCCCATTCATTTTCATGTCTTGATCTCTCTTCATACTGCAGGTCTAGCTTAGATGAAAGTGCACCAGGAAAAACACTGTAGGCAAGTGGCCATATGAGAGACTTTCACTCTTATTGAGTCTCACCCCATAAATCGGTCTCTCTCTTTGGCTCTTTCTTTCCTCTGCCTGTGTTTTCTCCTTTCTTTATGTCCTGTTGGCACTAATCCTGTCTGCTATTTATGCCCAAGCTGCTCGCTAGAATGGCCGGGGGGGAAGGGGTGGGGGTGGGGGTGGACATCACTGTGGATTCCTTCATGAAGCGCGTGAAGGGGTGAATAATTCCTTTGACAACCTTTAGACATTTGCAGGAGACACCCAAGCGCCAGGGATTATAATAGGAATAAAACAAGCACTGCTGAAAGAGAACTTCCTCTTTAATGTTTTGGGATGCAATGGTGCAAGATTAGGTGAGGTTAAGAGAGGTGTTATTGCTGATTCACTCTCAGTCTGGTAGTGCCCAGAGAAATGCATTGTGTTTTCTGGCATTTTTGGCACTTTTTATTTATAACTGTGAAACTTGTAGCATTAATATAGAATTCTACTGATATATTTCACAACGTCTTTGAAAAGGGGCATCATTTGCCTATTTTTTAAGGGGGCACTATTGGCAGTTCTGGCTCACTTGGTGCCCTAAGCAAGATAATGCTTGACCACAGGAGAATCATTTCATAAGTGTAAGATGTGCTGATCAGGTGGTAAATTTTTTGAGTGTCGATTTTGAACGGCAATAATTTTTGTTTTCCATCTTTTTATATACAATGCAAAATTGCCTACCAACCCTAGAGTCGTGAATTCAAATCCAGGGCTTGCTAAGTGACTCTAGCTAGCTCTCCTAAGCAACCAAATTGGCCCGGTTGCTAGGGAAAGTATAGTTCCCCCTATAATCTCCTTGTGGTCGCTATAATGTGTTTCGCTCTTGGTGGGGTGCATGGTGAGTTGTGCGTGGATGCCGTGGAGAATAGCTTGAAGCCTCCACACATGCTATGTATCTGCGGTAGTGAGCTCAACAAGCCACGTGATAAGATGCGTGGATTGAAGGTCTCAGACGCAGAGATTCATCCTCTGCCGGATTGAGGCGGGTCACTACACCACCATGAGGACTTAGAATTGGGCATTCTAAATTCGGCAGAAAAAACTGAAAAATTGCTAAAAATGTACATGTTGCTGCAAAAAGTTACCTTGAAATTAACCACATTCAGCCAAATTACTGACAAGCCCCATCCCCTATTATGTTTGCACTGATTAAACTTTTATCAAATTTCCTTTGAGCGCTACTGATAGCATGTTTCCCATACTACCTCTGAAATGGGTTCTGATCCGGTGGGAACCAGGAAGTAACCGCATTCACATAAACAATGATGAGCGCAATATAGATTTTCAATTGCAATACAGCATTTTCACTCTAAAATGACCCTTTTACTCCACTAATGGTTAGGTTTAGGGTTGGGGTTTGGGTTAGGGTGTAGAGTTAATAAAATATGCATTCTCTTTGACTGTTTTACATAATTTACAACTTGCTTTTGTTGCCACTCTGTGGACATTTTACCTACAACCCCAATTCTAAAAAAAGTTGTGACAGTATGCAAAATGTAATAAAACTAAAAGTATTGATTTGTAAATGTACTTTGAAAAACAGTAAAAAGACAAGGTAATTAATGTTTTATCTTTTTATCATCAGCAGTGCTTTTTAAATTAGTGATGTCCGATTCTTGAATGAATGAAGTAACTGGTTGAAAATTTTATTCATTTAATTCAAAAGAGAGTATAATTTAACATGCTTTATTTCCAGGTTGATGATGCAAGACGCACAACTAAAGTACTTCCACTGGCTATGTAGCACGTTGAACTACATCGATCAGCATCATCATAATAAAACGATGACAAATGTAGACGACAAGTAGCCTGAGTCCGAGTTCGAAATGAACGAGTTGGACTCATACAGGCTAGATGGCTCTTAAAACTTATTAGACCGGATGTTGAACCAAAGAACCCGTTAACAAATCAATCTTACACACTGAATCGGACATCAGCATTTTCGGTCATGTCCAACTCAAAAAGAAACGAATGAGCGGGTCAGGATGTGCTACCAACCCTATATCTGCTTAGTCTTAGGGCTGGGGTTAGGGTTTGGGATAGGGTTAAGACTTAGTACAACCTCACAACATATTACACTGATAGTTATGCTGGTAGCACATCCTGATAAGTATTATCTACCTGACAAGATGTGCTACCTAGGTTTTTCTCCCCAATTTAGAATGCCCAATTCCCACTACTTAGTAGGTCCTCGTGGTGGCATGTTAACTCACCTCAATCAGGATTGCGGAGGACAAGTCTCATTGAAGAGTCAAGAGCAAGAACCCCTAATCACGACCACGAGGAGGTTACCCCATGTGACTCTACTCTCCCTAGCAACCGGGCCAATTTGTTTCCTTAGGAGACCTGGCTGGAGTCACTCAGCACACCCTGGATTTGAACTCATGACTCCGCCCCGCCATGAGGCCCCACCCGGCGGTACGTCCGACGTGATATTCCGTTTGGTCCCCCTCGCCCAGAGCTTGGAGGCATGGCTTGCGCTCTCCAACCTGTCACGGTGACTGGCCAGGACTGGCCATCTTGGCTATACGATTCAGTTGGCCAGGCTTCCGCCCAGGTTCAACGGCGTCTGTTTCACCTCAGTGAAGGGCGAGATTGCTGCTGCCCTGCGTGCGGAGATCACGGTTCTTCTCCGGAAGGAATCGATAGAGCCTGTCCCTCCAGCCGAGATGAAGAAAGGCCCCTACTTCATCGTACCCAAGAAAGGCGGTGGGTTGCGGCCAATCATGGACCTGCGAGTACTAAACCGGGCCTTGCACAGACTCCAGTTCAAGATGCTGACGCAGAAACGCATCTTAGCGAGCGTCCGGAATCAAGGTTGCTTTGCGGTGGTAGACCATAAAGATGCGTACTTCCACGTCTCAGTTTTACCTTGACACAGGCTTTTTCTGCAGTTTGCTTTCGAGGGCCGGGCATACCTGTTCAATGTTCCTACCCTTCGGTCTACCCAACCTGTTCCTACCCTTCGGTCTGTCCCTGTCTACACGAAAGTCGCGGAGGCAGCCCTTTCCCCGCTAAGGTAAGTGGGCATCCACATCCTCAGCTATCTCGATGACTGGCTGATTCTAGCTCACTCTCGAGACTTGTTTTGTGCTCACAGGGACCTGGTGTTCAGGCACCTCAGCCAGTTGGGGCTTCAGGTCAACTGGGAAAAGAGCAAGCTTTCCCCGGTTTAGAGCATCTCTTTTCTCGGGATGGAGTTAGACTCAGTCTCTATAATGGCGTGTCTCACGAGTGAGCGCGCGCAGTCTGTGCTGAACTGCCTGAAGCAATTTCAGAGGCTCCTGGGGCATATGGCATCCTCGGCAGTGGTCATGCCGCTCTGGTTGATGCATATGAGACCGCTTCAGTACTGGCTTCAGACTCGAGACCTGAGATGGGTATGGCGCTGCGGGGCCCATCACGTAGCCATCATGTCGATCTGTCTCCGCTTGTTCAGCCTTTGGACAGATCTTGCATTTCTGCAGGGGTCCCGTTAGTGCAGGTCTCCAGGCGCATTGTGGACAGACGGGGGCTGCGTGCAAGAGGCACGCAGCCCCCGGCCCCTGGACAGGGCCATGACTACACTGGCATATCAACTGCCTCGAGATGCTGTCAGTGTTGCTTGACCTGCGGAGGCCTCGGCCGTTGATCCAGGGTAAGCACATGTAGGTCCAAACGGACAACACTGCGACAGTAGCAAGTATACGTTCCCCCCAGTGAGCCTACTTGCACAGACCCTGTGCAATTTCAGGGAGCACGAGGAGCAGGTCGTCCTAGTATCACTCTACTTGCCCACACAGACATGGTTCTCGGAAGAGCTGCGTTTCTTTCAAGGTGAATGCAAGGTATTCCTACGTGATATCTCGGATTTTCGACCAAAAAATGCCAGATGCTCGGAAGATGATGTGTAAGGAAACAAATCTGCAATGCTTCGATCACCAGATATGTCTCCTAACAACCCAATTGATAAACAATGCTGCAGCGCTAGCATTTGTGCTACAGGTGTATGATTATCAAAAGAGAGTATAATTTAACATGTTTTAATGCAACCGTTTCTGCAAACATTTGTTAAAAAAGCTTTAAAATCATGTACTATAGGAACTTTGACTAATTTATTGATATTATTTAATAAATGTGTAAGTTTATTACTTTGAATATCTCCCTGGGTACCAACCTGTTTGTGTGACATCACCTGCATCTCAGAGAAATCGTAGTTGAAAATTTCTGACTTCAAATGGTATTCCATTGCACTTTTCCTTGTAGGAAGTTAGAAAATCAGACTTTCCAAGTTGATTGGAACGCAGCATAATAAGACTCTGACGAGTTGAAATAAAAATGATGTGAAACAGGTGATGTTTAACTGATGAGCCAATTGTGTAATAGTATATAAGGAGCCTTATATACTTGTCCTTCAAGAGCAAGGATGGTTGAGGCTCACCATTTTGGCAGATTTTTATTTGTAGGTAGGTGAGCGTGTGAGCGTGTGAGCGTGTATTTATCACTTTGTGGGGACCAAATGAATAAAACCCAACATTTTTGACCTTGTGGGGACATTTTGTCGGTCCCCATGAGGAAAACAGCTTATAAATCATACTAAATTCTGTTTTTTGAAAATTTAAAAATGCAGAAAGTTTTCTGTGAGGTTTAGGTTTAGGGGTAGGGTTAGGTTTAGGGGATAGAATATAAGATTTGTACAGTATAAAAACAATTATGTCTATGGAAAGTCCCCATAAAACATGGAAACACTACGTGTGTGTGTGTGTGTGTGTGTGTGTGTGTGTGTGTGTGTGTGTGTGTGTGTGTGTGTGTGTGTGTGTGTGTGTGTGTGTGTCAGCGTCAGCAGAGCAGGTTTTTTTAAGTGTTAGGATGCAACGGTATGGGTGAATGGAGACTCCACCCTCAATCAGTTGGTTTACAGCAAGCTCCATCAGGCTTTGACGCCTTTTATCACAGATGGCCAGAACATTTTTAATATATGTTACATCAAGTATTGTGCAAGATATGGGAAGAAAAGGAAACAGTGTTTCTAGTTGTGCAAAAATGGCCCAATAGCCATTGATCCCACACATGGGAAATTTCTTTGAGGTTGGATCAAATCTAGAAACCTTGAGGCACGATCTAGCATTCTCTGCCAGAGGTGTTACTCTGCATGACTGGCCTCTAAACGGGGCTCGTCTGACACAATGCGTGTAAAACACAAATATACGTAAAATGTAAAAATGCAGAAAATTTTTTGTGAGGTTTAGGGGTAGGGTTAAGTTAGTTTAGGAGATCTAATCTATAGTTTGTACAGTATAAAAATCATTATGTCTATAGAGAGTCCTCATTAGGATAGGTGCACCAACGGGCGCGTGTGTGTGCATGCGTGCGTGAGATAAAGTTTGGCACAGACACCTTCACAGCTCATCAGAGATCAACTGCTCTAAGAGGTAACTCTCCTGCGGAGAGCAGTTTTCTTGGAACACAACATACACACGTTTAAACACACACACACATGGCTATACTCTCCTTTGTCTAGCACATTGTCAGTCTGGATGCTCCTGCTGAGAGCTGGATCCTTGTCTTTTTGCCAAGGGCAACCTGAGAGCAAAAGCCACTAATAAATCCATTAGTCATGTTGAGGGTTTCATCCTTACCAAACTAATGGGACAGATGGCCATGTACAGTAAAAGAGCAAATTTACTTGATACGTGCAGGGGAGAAAGTTGTCTTAACTTAAAATGTAATGCAACCTCAAAATGTCCCTAAAATTTTTTACTATGGTTTTACCATAAGTTTAACTTATTCCGGAAATTCCGGAATTGTATCCAGCACCCACCAAGCAGCAAAGAGGACCCATCACTCAAATACATCCTAAACATACTACTTAAAATAAAATAAATGTAATAAGAAATCAGTTGATTCTGATTTTTCAGCAGTCGCTTGCCATAATAACCCTTTTCTTTCCACATTTTTGGAGCTGCTGTGACATTTATTAAATTTTTGGTGCTTAGATGCCAAAGCCAAGTTGGATTTTGCAGCTGCAATAGTGCAGGGCATGTAACCATAAGCACTTATCTCATTGGTCGGTCAGTTTTCTTCCATAGGAATTCCAATAAGAATCCTTAATACATTTGAAACAAACAGAATATTATATTAGGTATTGATGTTTGTAGGCCTTAACCCCACTGCTCAACAAAAGAGCACTTAAACGTTCAGTAGTTCACAAATATGGACCCATCTCTCTGCTTCATTTCCTGTCCAACCCCTTAAAAGAGCTTCCTTCAACTTTAATCAACTTTCATCAGCAATTTACTGGACACCAACCAAGAAGTGGACATTTTACTGAAACTGATCAGTTCTCTGACACTGAAGTCCTACCTGCCTTTCTGGCAAGAGCTACCTCAAAATTGTCTGTTATTATCCTGCTTGACCTGGCCTTTGGATCAGCAGATTCTCCTAACATCAGAAAGATTCTCCTACCTGAACTTGGAATCAGAAGAACTGCTCTTGACTGCTTTGAATCCTACCATGCAGACAAACCCTTCAAGGACTTGTAGAGGGGAGGGAAGCCTAAATCATATCAACAAACCACTGGGGATCTCATGGGTTCTCTACACAAATTATCCTACAATCTGAGCTTGCATTTCTGACTGTCTTTCTGAAGTGGGATTGCCATCTCCAGCTCAACCTAGCAAAGACAGAACTCCTTGTCATACCAGCCACCCCATTAATAGAACACAATATCACCATACAGCTAAGCTCAATAACAATAATGTCAGCTAGGTCAGCCAGAATCTTGGAGTAGTATTTGACTACCAGCTTAACTTCACAGAAAACATTGCAACAACAGTTCTTTCAGTTTTACTCTCTATAATATCAGTAAAATTATGTAAAGTTTTGAATTCCTGATAGATTTGAATTTATATGTATGAATGATTTATATGTGTGGTGATAAGGTGTAAAGAGACAACAGACTATTTCTACATCAACATTGGAAGTTAACATGCATAAATTCATACATACATTTATAAATGTAAACAGGATTTTAGGGATGGACAACTAAACCCACAGCCATGACTCAGTGCTGATTGCTGCTTCTTAAAATAGATTGCAGGTGGTAAGTTAAAAAGACACAGCTTTTTGCACTAAAATACCACATGCAAAAGTTGCATTCAACTAAGAGAAAAAACAATAAAAACCAAATTAAAGTTAAATAACACTATGTTCCAGCAGAATATAATTTGCCAATACTTTAAAAAGAATCTACAGTCCTGTACAATTTAAATATTTAAAATCCATTACAATCCGTCTACGCTTCTGTAGAAGTTGAGAGTTGGACCTTGACTATCTTTTTATTGCTATTAACTATTCCCAGTTTTACTGGAAATTGTTCAAGCAGTTCCTCAGTATTGTCTTGGTAGGCCTCGGAGAGAATGACAAGCTTATCGTAGACATCAATCAGAACACTAAGGGCATTGGCAGCCTCTGAGAGACCAATTACCAAAACTTGGTCTGTGATGAGCGTCTGTTCAACAACCGGAATTTTCATAAAAGTAAATACAACTTACTGTCAAGATAACATCCTCTAATTACATTGAGCCTTCTGATAACTTAAAAAACATTGCACATTGATTCATTTGAGTATTAAATCTATGTTTCATCTGCATTATAGTAGCAGTCACAATAGACTTTGTGCTCATTCATACACACATTAAAATATGGGAGAACGGATTGCAGGCTCATGCATAGAAATCTCCTGTTTTAGAATCAGAATCAGAATCAGAATCAGCTTTATTGCCAAGTATGCTTACACATACAAGGAATTTGTCTAGGTGACAGGAGCTTCCAGTCAACAACAATACAAACAATACCAAAAACAGCAGCAAGACATAGGTAATTAAAAACAAAAAAGAACACAAAATAAATAATTATACATATACGTACATACACTCACCTTCATACATACCCACATACACACACGTAGTGCAAATCTAATACAATCTGTATATAAAGAACAAAAACCTGTATATTTGTACAGAGCAATGTAAGTAATGGCAGAAGTGGATATGTTGGATAATATAAATTAAAATTAAAATTAAACTGTGTATTGCACATAATTATTGCTCAATGGGGCAATTTAATTGTTCATTAGATGCATGGCCTGAGGGAAAAAACTGTTCCTGTGTCTGACGGTTCTGGTGTTCAGAGCTCTGAAGCGCTGGCCAGAAGGCAACAGTTCAAAAAGGTAGTGGGCAGGGTGAGTGGGGTCCAGAGTGATTTTACCAGCCTTTTTCCTCAATCTGGAAGTGTATAGTTCTTGAAGGGGGGGGCAGGGGGCAACCAATAATCCTCTCAGCAGACCGAACTGTCCTTTGTAGTCTTCTGATGTCTGATTTCGTAGCTGCACCAAACCAGACAGTTATTGAAGTGCAGAGGACAGACTCAATGACTGCTGAGTAGAACTGTTTCAGCAGCACTGGTGGCAGGTTGAACTTCCTCAGCTGGCGAAGGAAGTACAACCTCTGCTGGGCCTTTTTCACAATGGAGTCGATGTGTATCTCCCACTTCAGGTGGGAGATACACATTTTATTGTGCTAAAGTGCCCCTGCACTCTGTTCCTTTCCTCTGTGCTGTGTCCGTTATTGAATGCAAATATGGCATATACTGTATGAACCTCCAAAGCGGAGTATGTTCAAAGTGCCCAATGTTGAAACTGGCGAGCCATGTCTCCTACATGTGACACATGTCCCCGACCACCTTAACAGCAGAGCAGGTATACTTAAGCATTAGGATGCAACGGGATAGGTGAATGAAGACTCCACCCTTAATCAGCTGGTTGACAGCAAGCTCCATCAGGCTTTGATGCCTTATCTCACAGATGGCCAGAAAAACGTGTATATGAGTTACATCAAGTACTATTGTGCAAGGTATGGTAATAAAAGGAAACACTGTTACTAGTTGCAGAAATATAGCCCAATAACCATTGATCCCACACATGGGGAAATTCCTTTGAGGTTTTATCACATCTAGAAATGTCTGACACAATGGGGTTGTTGTAACCCATTTGAAACACCATACTACAGGTCAGGGCCCCTCAATGGGGTGGCTGTATACCTTTAAGTGGCAGACTGGTGCTACTCCCCATATGAGGACTCAAAGCATTGCCCTGTGCTGACATAAGTATCCTTTATGCAAGAGTATTGAGATGCAGGACTCCATCAATCTCAAAAATGTATATTGCTGCTATAGCAGCTACTGATGACTTTATTAAGGGCATGTTGGTAGACGAACACCCTATGGTCAGTAGATCCTTGTGTGGTGCAAGATGTCTGAGACCTCGACCCACTACAGTCCCAGTCTATGATTTAGCACTGGTGTTAGATTTGCTGATGGGTCCCTCATTTGAGCCACTAGATGTGGTAAGTTAATGCATACTCTCACTGCTCTGCTACTTGCTTTGGCATTAATAAAATGTGCTGGGGATCTTTAAGCCCTTTCTGTCAGTAACTCCTGTTTGGAGTTTGGACCAGGCCTGTCGAAGGTCATCCTTAAGCCCAGGGATTGTTATGTGCCCAAAGTACTGGCAACCCCTTTTAGGGCTCAAGTTGTTAACATGCTCTCCTCCTGCCTTTGAGTTGAACAAGGCTAAGATTACAGATTCTTTGCCCAGTAAGGACATTGGCTAGATAAGTCAGTTCAAGTTATCAGAACAACTCTTTGTTTGCTTTGGAGGCCGCTCAAATATTTGTCCATCTCCAAGCAAAATATGTCCCACTGGGTCGTGGATGCTGTTGTGCTCGCATATGACTCACAAGGCATACAATTCCCCATGGGCATAAAAGCTCATTCAACCAGGAATATGGTTTCCTCCTGGGCATGGGTAAAGGGCATGTCTATAGAAGACACGTATCTGGCTGCATGTTGGGCTTCTCCCAACACCTTTGCCAGGTTTCATCTGTCTTTCCTCTCTTCCCAGATCTTTACAGAAGAAGAAGGTTGATTACTGACCAACTGGTTGGTATTGGTGTTAGAAACTATGGTCTCTCCATTCCTAGTGTTGTGAATGCAGCATGTTTGCCAATATTTCACTACCCTGTCAACTGGTGTCATTGTGCCAAAGACATTGTTCTACTACTCTGTCGGTTAGTGTCATGGTGCCAAAGCACTTGGCTAGGCAATCACTCCGCTCCCCTTTTTCCCGCAAACAGGGAATAGATGGCAAGCCATTGCTCCACCACCCCAGCATTGCAAGTATCTTTGTTTTGACAATGAGTTGTTGGTTTAAGGCAGGGGTCACCAACACGGTGCTCGCGGGCACCAGATCACCCCCAAAGACCACATGAGTCACCCGCAGGCCTGTTCTAAAAATAGCACAACTCAGCTGCATATAAATTTGTATTTTATTCTGTTGCTATTCTTTTTTTAATCACACTTGCATTTATACAGATTTAAAAAATGACAATATCTTAAAAATATGTTTCTTATACATGAAGTTTAGATAAGTTTAGGTGAACTCTGACATGCTCGAAGGTCAGTATTGTTCGTGTGACAATACAGTGCTCGTGGAGAGTAAGCTAGCGGGCACAGCGAAGATTGGCGCTGAACGCAGTTTCTTACCCCAAAAACATGGCAGAAAAAAGAAAGAAAACATATCACTATCACAACGAATGGGAGTCGGAGTTCTTTATTACGACTGTAAAAGAAACCTGCATGTGTCTTATATGCGGAGCGATTGTGGCAATGGCAAAGCGGCATAATGTGGAGAGACACTTTACTACGAATCACAAAAACTACAATGCTAACTACCCACCGGGAAGCGCACTACGGGCAGAAAAAGCCCTTGAGCTAAAGACAGCTTTGGGTAAGCAACAAGCTTTTTTCACAAGGCCGGCAAAAAAGTCACAAAAAGCAACCGAAGCCTCTTTTAGAGCTACGCATTTCCTGATCAAGAAGAAGAAGGCATTTTCAGATGGAGAAGTTGTCAAAGAAGCAATGATGATAATTGCTAACACTGTACTTAAAGACGAGAAATATGGAACCGATGTAATCGCCACTCTCTCCGACGTCCAACTGGGGGCATCTACGATGGCTAGACGAGTGTCAGCTTTGTCCAGTAACTTGGTCGATCAGCTGGACCGGGATCTGGCGAGGTGCAGGTGGTTTAGCATCCAGTGGGACGAGTCCGTGGACAGCAGTAGTACAGCGCAGCTGATGGTTTTTATCCGGATGGTGTTTGAAAATTTTTCCACAAGAGAAGAACTCCTGACCTTGATCAGCTTGAGCCATGTGTATCATTCGTTTCCAATCCTTTCATGAATGTGGACACAACAAGCTTTGCTGAGCAACTAAGTACAACGTTGAACTTGGATGCTTAACAGGTGGAGATTGAAATCATAACATTGCAAAATGACCTCCACCTCAAAGCCTACCAGGCTGCACCAAACTTTTGGTGCCTTGTTGACACAGAGAAGTACAGTGGTGTGTGTACAGCAGCTATGAAGGTTGCCAGCCTGTTTGGTTCTACCTATCTATGTGAATTAGCATTTTCTGACATGAACTTCATCAAGAACAAACACAGAACACGCCTCACTGATGCACATCTGAAAGAGTTACTCACAGTTGCAGTGTCAAGTTACACACCAGATTACAATACAATGGTAAACAGCATGCAATGCCAGTCTTCCCACTAACAAAGAAAATGATAGATCAAAGAGAAGATGTCAGTGGCAACATGTCAGTGCCATGGCAAAGTTTAATTAAAATATTGAAGAATTGTTCAATTTAAAATGTGTGTTCATGACATGTAACAGTTATGATTTTATTAAAAATACAGCAGATTTGGTCATTAGTTCAAAATGTGACAAGATTTATTTAAAAATATATTTGTTTTTTCACTACATTACAGACATTGCAATGTACATAATTGATAACTTTTTGAAACATGGTGCAACATAGTTCATGATTTGTTTAAAAGGTTTGTCAGTAGCTAGTGAAAATGGGACATTTTTCCTAAGAAATGTAATGTAAGTGATCATCTGAAAATTTTACAATTACTGAGATAAATAGAAATAAAGTGCTGAATATTGATATCTGTTTCCCACCTTGTCATTGTTGGTAATTATTGTGAGAAATCATTAACATGATCAGAGTCTTCACATTATTAATAATGTATAAGGCAAACTAAGCAAATTTGTTATTTCAGAAGAGTGTATTAAACAGGTAGCCCTTCGTATGACTCAGTACCCATGAAGTAGCTCTCAGTATCAAAAAGGTTGGTGACCCCTGGTTTAAGGTGTAGCTACAGTAATGCTTTTGACTACCCTGTAACAGCTAGTAGGCATTGCACATCAGCGCTATGGCGTAATGGTATATGACTCCCATCGCTTCAGCTCCTGACACAGTGTGGAAGTTACCATTTGAAAGGGAATGTCTCGGTTACAAGCTTCCCCAGCCAATAAAATTGTCATGATGATTAAGGGTTTAAAGGTCACCACACCTGGGAAAAGCTCCCCATGGGTCAGCTTCTGAAGCAGCGTCTCATTCCCTCTGTTTAGGGAACCATGGTTACATAGTAGCCAAGATGTTTCAATCTCTTGTTCAATCTCTTGCTACGGTTTCCAGGTTGAATGACATATTTCCTTGAAACGGTGTGCAACAGGCTTTGAGGTGCGTTTTCTCTCATTTGGTGGGTGGGTCAGAGGTGTTACCCAATCAGCAGCGATGTGTATATAAACCCTGCTGTATTAAAAAGCAACAATGGATCTAACTAAAGTTCTAAAACTAATTGTGTCCACTGCAACTTGGTTTATTCAACAATCTTGAAGAAATGTTTCCCTTGTCATCCTAAAATGTGAGGCAAATGTTGGATCACCATAATTAGGAACCACAGTTTCCACATATCCCTTCACTTTATTTCTGCTATTCTGGATGGCAAGGGCAGTGATTGTAACATAGGATGAACAGACATCCCCATTTTCCGGGTACAGTCCCAGTTTTTGATGGGCTGTCCCTGACTGGAGTTGTCCACAGAAATGTCCCCATTTTTATTGCGTGTTCAAAACAGTCTGCTAAGTGAAAATACATGTCAACAAAGCCCCTATAGAAGCCTACCGACATCAAAGTTTACAGTGTGCAGTTTATTTTGACCACCAGAGGGGGCTGATCGCTATAGCAGCTTTAAGTCTTTCATGTTCCTTTACTGATTTCTTGTTCGCACCAGTTTTGCCATTAGAAGTGTCAGTGTTGCCAACTTAGCGAGTTTGTTGATAGATTTAGTGACTTTTCAGACCTATTTAGCGACTTTTATTAAAAAAGTGACTAGTGACAAATCTAGTGACCTTTTGGACAAATCTTAGCTACTTTCATAGAAGAAAGTCACCTATACTGCCCCGCGAGCACGTCTTGTTTTCCTGCCGAGACTCGGAGGCACACCCCTCACAATCAGTTCACTGCACGGTAGCTAAAATAGATGTGAATGAGCTGCGCATGTGCAAACAGCATTGTCAAGGACTAATCACGAATCTGTATTGTTTTTGTAAATATGCACATAGTATTTTTGTAAATATGCATACATTTTTTTAAACATGCAGTTTTTTCTAAACATGCACATAGATTTTTGTAAATATGCAATGTTACTGTCGCTTCTAACTTTCTCTTGGAGTGATTGATAGATATAGGGAAGTAATAGGGTATTACAGTATGTATATAGGGTATTACAGTATGTATAAAGAGACAAGATGAACCAGAGACAACACTCTTTTGTTTCATTTAAGTCACTTCAATCATTTTTATTTGTATAGCGTCTTTCACAACGCACATATTTTCAAATCATCTTTACAGAATATCAGGCATTAACAGAAGATAAAACTGTAATGTCTATAATGTCTATGAATCATTATTGTGTAATTAGATAAAATACGATTGTTAATCGTGTTTAAAAATAAGTCATTAAATAATAATTGTATTAATAACCCCAGTGAGCAAGCTGAAGGCGAATGTGGCAAGGAACACAAAACTCCATAAGATGTTGGTTAATGCGAGAAAATTAACCTTGGGAGACTCACTGTGGGTGCCAGTTCCCCTCTGGCTAACATCATGAATATAATGCCAATATTACTTATTTATTTGCAGTGCAAGTCATGGTTTAAAGAATAATTAAATTAAAGAATTTAGAAAATCTAAATTATTCTTTTTTCAAATGCTTTTTGAGCACAATTAATGATCAATGAACAATTT
This sequence comes from Xyrauchen texanus, assembly GCF_025860055.1. Taxonomy (NCBI): domain Eukaryota; kingdom Metazoa; phylum Chordata; class Actinopteri; order Cypriniformes; family Catostomidae; genus Xyrauchen; species Xyrauchen texanus. Next base: position 12,274,203 of record NC_068276.1, read on the forward strand.
ATTCTGAGTTAGATTTAAATACATTTGTTTGGTGGGTGTTTTATGGATGAAGCCAATTGTGTACCATTGTTTTTTTAAAGTTTTGTTGAAAAAGTAGAAAACAACTGGAGACTAATTTGTAGATTTTGCATTCTTGGCTATGATATAGTTTCTGTGTTCACAGAGTCTGCTTTTTAAAACCATTTTCACTTATTGCATTTTTTTAAGGAGGTAGATAATGTGAACAGAGAGGAACATACAGAGACAAGCAACTCCACGACCACACAGTCATCTGGAGCATCATCATCTGCAACACCAAACACTGTGTCCACTGACACCTCCTCAACAGTTTCCTAACGCCATCACCATCTCCCAACTCCCCACTTCCTTTAACATCCCAAATTCCAGCATCTCCAACTCCATCATTGCCCTACTCGCATGCACCGTCACCAAGAGGCATTGCACAGCATTCCTTCCAGTCACCATCTCCATCTCTTACAGGCTTGTTGAATAAATGAAAACACTGAAGACTCCCTGCTGGGGAGATTGGAGAAGCTGGGCGAGATTGGAGAAGCTGGGCCAGGAGAGGGAAAGTGACATGCTGCAGGACAGTGAAGACTACAGATTTGCTGTAGTTGTGGCTGACATGCTGGCGAAAGTGGACCAAAGAAGAAATCTGATGTGAAGTTCAAACTCCATCAGGTGATTTTTGAGGCTTTGACGACAAAGCATAGATTCTTTATCCGACACATTTTAAGTAAAGTATTTTTTAAATGTTTTTTTTTTTTTTGTATGGAACGTTTATTCATTAAAATTAGAATTCATTAACATAGGATTTAAAAAATATTGGCTTAGATTTGTTTTGTACATACTGTAACCTAAACCAGTGTCTTCACAAATATACACAGTCAATACACTACACTGACGACAATAATTAACCTCATTCCATTGTCTCTATACATAAAGAAACATTTGTTTGAACATAAATAACCTGATTTTGTACAATTACATTTGCAGGAAGCACCCACTTTGTGCTTATGTCTAAATGTATTGCTTGAATGACCCCCCCCCATCTTGACCTAGTCTCCAAAGCCCAATGGGCATCTGCTGGTGTCAGACCTCGAGGGTTCATATAATTACTAGGGGAAGTTAGCAGATAACTGAAGATATGTTATCACACCTATTTTAGTTTCAAAATTCAAAATAACTGCTATCAATTTTGTAAACAATCAGTAACATGAGTGGGTGTACTATGAACATTTTCATTATGATATATACCTTGTGCCGTATTGGTAACAAATACTTACCATCATATATGAGCAACTTTAAGTCACTTAAAATCAGGGACATCATTCACTTTTACAGTTTATGAAGGTTTAAGCCAGTGATCAGCATGAATTATCATGTTATGGAAAAAAGCAGCTATGACATTTAAAAAAAAAAAAATTGTGCTGCATGGGAAAAAGGCATACATGTTTTGTGCAACATGAAGGTGGGTATATCACGATTACATTTTCAGTTAAAGCTAATGATCTGAGGAAGGTGTGAGTCAACTGGATTGACCATATTTAGACATGTGAATGGATTTATGCTAAAGCATTTTAGACAAACAATATTCAAGCAGCGTTATTATAAGTTCACCCAAAAAGGAAAATTCTGTCATCATTTATTTACTCAACTTTGTATGAATTCAAACCGGTGTGGACAACAACTAGCTGTTTACTAGCACATGCAAGTGTCCACTATCTGCAGCATATTTTTAAAAGTGTGGCCTTCAGAAGGAACTCATCCTATCACATAAGAAGCAATCTGAAAAGAATGTATCTGCTATCACTATCAGAAGCTCTCTAGAGTAGAAAGAGTGCCGTCTATCCTGCAGTTTGTAAATGGGCTCTAAAGACAAGGGAGAGCACCACGTGACCACTGTGAAGTGGCCTGCAGCCTTCCCAAGCGGAGGCCTTATCTCTGAAGGAGAAAGGGATGGCTGGGAGCAGTGATGGCACCTTCGCTCTCTGGCCAGAGCTGTAACATGAAAACGCCTGTCCTCGCTGGCAACAGAGCTAAAGTGGATCTATTTCAGGTGCTGTACTTCAGGAGGCTGGTGCATAGAGACATGACAGAATGGACGTTGCTCAAGAGGCTGCTGGATGCTGTGCACCAGCACTCCACCATGATCGGACGGCTGTGGCTCACCGTTATGGTGATTTTCCGTCTGCTGATTGTGGCCGTGGCGACTGAGGATGTCTACACGGACGAGCAGGAGATGTTCGTCTGCAATACCCTTCAACCGGGGTGTCCCAATGTCTGCTACGATGCCTTCGCCCCCATCTCACAACCTCGATTCTGGGTCTTTCAGATCATTACAGTTTCTACGCCATCACTTTGCTTTATCATCTATACCTGGCACAATCTGTCCAAGCAGTCAGATGGCGAGCAGGCAATTGAAACATACGACCGCAGTTGCGACTCGGACAGTTGCTCAATTAAGTCACACAGGCACCTGGGTCACAGTCTGGCTGACATTCTTGAGGGCATCACCAACCAGAGCACCCAGAAAAGCACCCCGGCATTGCGGGAAAGCGGTGCTCCGACTAAAAGCTCATTAGGGGTGCTCTCCAAGTACTACGTCTTCCATGTGTGTTTCCGAGCAGTTTTGGAAGTTGGCTTTGTGATAGCGCAGTGGCTCCTTTTCGGTTTCCAAGTTCCTGCTCACTTTGTGTGTATGGCTACTCCTTGTATGCAGATGGTTGACTGCTATGTCTCACGTCCCACTGAGAAAACCATCTTCCTGATCTTCATGTTTTGCGTTGGGGTCTTCTGCATCTTCCTCAACTTCTTAGAGCTCAATCATTTGGGCTGGAAGATGATTAAGAAGTCCATGCTCAACAAGGACAGCTCTTGGAGGGGATATGGCGCTATAAACCAAGACACCCAATCTATGGCCTCCCTAACTTTCAGAGATGTGACCAGCACTACTTCTTTGCCTGCATTAGATCTAGTAGTGGACCACCAGCTAGACTGGACCTGTGCTGGTAATTGCTCAACCAACAAAGAAAAGGATTCCCGGCAAGCAGACGCCTACAGGGGAACACAATCACTCAAGGGTAAATCGCAGTCGAACAAAGGAAGAGGGTCAAAGCAAAGCAGCGCTGAGGTTTGGATATAAACTCAAATAATTTTTCTTTCGGGCTTATGGACGATTTGATAAGTCTTAAATTTGATAACAGAATTCTAGTTTTGTTAGTAATAATTGATTATTGACTAAGTTTATTGAAGCTGCTATTCAATCGTTGGAAAGTATTTCTATGTACTGTATAAGCTTAAAATAATAAAATGCCATAACGTGATCAAGATTTCCACGTCATTTATTTATGCAATAAACAGTGTATAATAATATATTCATTTACAACATCTATAAACCACATTTTGTGTATTACAGTATGCCAGAGAGCAAAAAGAAAACTATTCACAGCCCTTTCTTTCACTCAGTGATGTAGTGACAAACAGTAGATTACACCTTTTGCATAAATCTTGTAAGAAAAAAAATCATTAGTAATAGTGTTTGGAAATGAACAGTCAGCTATTCAATATCTAAAGTCTGATACAAAGCCTACAGAGGTGCCACCCTTTTAATTCAAGCATTTTTATATTGTTTTCACAATTACCTTCAGAAATTCAATGAAATTCTGCAGAGCAAACAGGCTGGTTTTTGTGCAGTGTAACAGCCCTGCTGCTACTGAAGTCTGGTGAGGACAGAGACCTGCTAATGTGTGGCAGTATCAAACAGGTCATATACTACACTAGAACATCATCTATCATTTGTTTTCACTTTTTGATTTTAAAACTGCTGTGTGTAATTTTTCATGTTAAAATCTTATCCCAATTTAATGTGTAGCAATGACTATAAGCCATCAGTAGGTTCCTGAAGAATGTAAACACTGTGACACTTAGAATTTTTGTTGTTCTCTTTTGGTTTGAGTAGTCCAACATGTAAAATTCTACCTAAACCAATGGCATGAATTTATGGTGGGACTACCTGTTTGTCTAAACAATGGTAGGCCGTGGAGTGTTTGGAAAACCTGGCTAAGTTCGGAATGAAACCAGTCATTAGTGGTGTTTGCTAAAGATCAGTATTATTATTGCTAATAATAAGGGTTAGGCATTCAAACAAAACCTAAGCATTAAACTTTGGCGTGTACATCGTCCCGCACCGAGTGACACAGAATGAAAGAAACTTTAACTTGTGCGACTTACTGAGGAACACATTTTGGCTGTGAGTTATGTGTGGGCAAGCTCCACTTACATATTAGAGAATTTTTAGTTTTTTAAAAGACCAGTTATTTTCTGCAATTCTGTTTTGTGGCGCAGAAATCACACACTGCAGCTTTAAGTGTAATTTGCGACAATGCAACCCCCCCCTCCCCCCCTTTTGCTCTCTGACTTCTTCACATTTAGCCAGAAAAATATATTGGGAATAAATAAAACAGGGTGACGAGTCAAACAGGAATTATTTGAAAACGTTGAAAAGATTTGTAAGTCTCTGGTCGATATAGAAACAAAAACATTCATTCAAAATTCCATTTCATGCACAACAAATATACTGCTCAGAGTAACAAAAATAATGTTTGACAGCTTGAATACAGTCTATTTTTGGTGGACAAACACTACAAGACATATTTTGTCAGTTCAAACATAGTTGGTCCAGCTATATATATTTGAAAGCTATCTTAAGCAATCGATAAGCACCGGACAATTCGACTTAGGAGACAATATTTCATTAAAAATTACAAAATGTAAAATGTCATTCAGAGCACAACACAGGCGAAACAGTTACAAGGCGAGCAAAAGTTCTCGTTATATACAGTTAAAAGTTTTGAATCATATCAATAATATATATATATATATATATATATATATATATATATATATATATATATATAAATACACTACCGGTCAAAGATTTGGGGTCACTTGACTGAAATGTTTCTCATTATCTTAAAAATCTTTTGATTTGAAGTCATTTGCCTAAAGCTTGAAATTAGCTTTTGTAGACAAAAATATAATTGTGCCACCATATTCAATTATTTAATTATAAAAATACAATTTTTGAAATTGATGATTTGAACCAAATAATAAAGAAAAGCAGCCAATATAGATTGGAACTCCTTCAATACTGTTTAAAAAGCATCCCAGGGTGATACCTCAAGAAGCTGGTTGGGAAAATGTCAAGAGTACATTTCTAGGCAAAGTGTGACTAATTTGAAGATGCTAAAATATAACATAGTTTTTATTTATTTTGTTTAGTCACAACATAATTTCCATAGTTCCATTTATGTTTTTCCATTTATGATGACTTTACTATTATTCTTAAATGTGAAGAAAAAAAATGATATTAAAGAATGAGTGTTTCAAAACTTTTGACCGGTAGTGCATATATATATATATATATATATATACATATATATATACAGTGAGGAAAATAAGTATTTGAACACCCTGCTATTTTGCAAGTTCTCCCACTTGGAAATCATGGAGAGGTCTGAAAATGTCATCATAGGTGCATGTCCACTGTGAGAGACATAATCTAAAAAAAAAAAAAAATCCAGAAATCACAATATATGATTTTTTAACTATTTATTTGTATGATACAGCTGCAAATAAGTATTTGAACACCTGTCTATCAGCTAGAATTCTGACCCTCAAAGACCTGTTAGTCTGCCTTTAAAATGTCCACCTCCACTCCATTTATTATCCTAAATTAGATGCACCTGTTTGAGGTCGTTAGCTGCATAAAGACACCTGTCCACCCCATACAATCAGTAAGAATCCAACTACTAACATGGCCAAGACCAAAGAGCTGTCCAAAGACACTAGACAAAATTGTACACCTCCACAAGGCTGGAAAGGGCTACGGGAAATTGCCAAGCAGCTTGGTGAAAAAAGGTCCACTGTTAGCTAATCATTAGAAAATGGAAGAAGCTAAACATGACTGTCAATCTCCCTCGGACTGGGGCTCCATGCAAGATCTCACCTCGTGGGGTCTCAATGATCCTAAGAAAGGTGAGAAATCAGCCCAGAACTACACGGGAGGAGCTGGTCAATGACCTGAAAAGAGCTGGGACCACCGCTTCCAAGGTTACTGTTGGTAATACACTAAGACGCCATGGTTTGAAATCATGCATGGCACGGAAGGTTCCCCTGCTTAAACCAGCACATGTCAAGGCCCGTCTTAAGTTTGCCAATGATCATTTGGATGATCCAGAGGAGTCATGGGAGAAAGTCATGTGGTCAGATGAGACCAAAATAGAACTTTTTGGTCATAATTCCACTAACCGTGTTTGGAGGAAGAAGAATGATGAGTACCATCCCAAGAACACCATCCATACTGTGAAGCATGGGGGTGGTAGCATCATGCTTTGGGGGTGTTTTTCTGCACATGGGACAGGGCTGACTGCACTGTATTAAGGAGAGGATGACCGGGGCCATGTATTAGCGAGATTTTGGGGAACAACCTCCTTCCCTCAGTTAGAGCATTGAAGATGGGTCGAGGCTGGGTCTTCCAACATGACAATGACCGAAGCACACAGCCAGGATAACCAAGGAGTGGCTCTGTAAGAAGCATATCAAGGTTCTGGCGTGGCCTAGCCAGTCTCCAGACCTAAACCCAATAGAGAATCTTTGGAGGGAGCTCAAACTCCGTGTTTCTCAGCGACAGCCCAGAAACCTGACTGATCTAGAGAAGATCTGTGTGGAGGAGTGGGCCAAAATCCCTCCTGCAGTGTGTGCAAACCTGGTGAAAAACTACAGGAAACGTTTGACCTCTGTAATTGCAAACAAAGGCTACTGTACCAAATATTAACATTGATTTTCTCAGGTGTTCAAATACTTATTTGCAGCTGTATCATACAAATAAATAGTTAAAAAATCATACATTGTGATTTCTGGATTTTTTTTTTAGATTATGTCTCTCACAGTGGACATGCACCTCACGATGACAATTTCAGACCCCTCCATGATTTCTAAGTGGGAGAACTTGCAAAATAGCAGGGTGTTCAAATACTTATTTTCCTCACTGTATGATAATATATATATATATATATATATATATATATATATATATATATATAAGCATAAAGTCCACTCCATAAGATAAGACATGATACAATTATGTATTTCTCGACATGGGAGAAAAAGATACAGTAGAAAGTGCAATATTCTAAAACCATAAACACAACATAAAAATAAAAGGTACACATCAATGGGTGTGTATTATTCTAAAGCTTTAGTGCAAAACAGCCACAGTTTAAAATAAGCACTTGAAGGCTTGGGAAAGCGAAACCCATTAAAACACTTGCAATACTTTCTATGATATCTTAGATTACAAGAAGTCATGTAAACAGAGACAGAAAGAGAGATAGTGGACATTCATAAGAGTAGCAGTCAAGATAGTCACAGTTTATAGAAAATGTGTTTCAAAAACACTTAAGACTGCATAATAAAGTGGAAAAGAAAACATACAGAGACAGCGAAAAGACATATACACCCCATTGGTCATCACATTTTCAAATAAATGGAAGAATGCTGCATTGAAGCAAAAACAAAATTATAACACACACTGAAATTAGTCTACAAAAAAGCCTTTTCTTAATCTTAATCTTCTAAACTAAATTTGTCTTGTTTTCCAGTAAAAAATCCTCAAGATATCCTTAAAACAAGCAAGATACATTTTACTTGATTCAAGTGTGTAAGATAATAAGAGAAAAATTTGCTTTTCTTTGCTCAGTTGCTAAGAATGACCGTTTTTCTTGTTTATTTTAGTAGACTAATGCTTAAAACAAGAAAAAATATTTGCCAATAGGGTAAGACAATTTAATTTAATTTAAAATTCAAGATATATTATCCGAAAACAAGTCTTAATAGCTTAATTTTGCCTCTAGATATTTTTACTGGAAAATAAGGCAAAACTGATTAAGAAAATATTTTTTTGCAGTGTAAAAATCCAAGATGCTGCACCATGAGGCATGGGAAACTTACTATGAAATAAATACTGAAAAGTAAAACGTACAAAATTGTCTGTGAAACGTCTCGGTTACTGACGTAACCTCCGTTCCCTGATGGAGGGAACGAGACGTTGTGTCGATGAATTGACACTAGGGGTCGCACCTGCGAGCCCAGACATCTCTGATTTTGAGAAAAGGCCCATGAGAACTGGCGTGTGGAATTTGCATGCTACTCCCCCGGACATATGGGTATAAAAGGAGTGACATGGCTGTCAGCTCCGCGTCAGCCTGTGACTGAGCCGCCGCACCCAAGGGTGGGAGTTCAGCCGAGTCCTCAGCGTCAGACATGACGAACCCGCTCTCCGATGCCGCGATCAAGATCTCATCGTCGTCAGGCGCTCCAAACGATATCGCGGGTCCGCTGTGAGATCCGTGGGGTTGTACCCGGCGGAGAGGCTCCCACTGAGGTCCCCATATTTCCCCCAGCGCTAGCCGACACTGCCTCATACCAGTAGGTAGAAGGACCGAGTCAAGGAGCGGCTGGGGTGGCTTGCGCTCTTACGAGTGAGGGCATGAACTATCCACAAATGCTGACTCTGCGTGGGTAGCACCCAGACACAAGAGGCAGCGATCGTGGCCATCAGATGGGGAGAGAGAACGACCGCAACCAGGAAACACACACAAACGGAGAGACATCTTGAAAAAGACGCTTCACCGCTTGCGCCACTCTTTTAGAGAAATATACTCTTTTATTGGTGTTTTATATATATATATATATATATATATATATATATATATATATATATATATATATATATATATATATATATATATGTATATGGGAATATAAATATATATATATAGCTGCTGAAGCGCCCAGGGGTGTGTGCTCAGCACAACGTAGTATGCGAGGGGGAGGACCGCTGGAAAGCTCCGTAAAACCAACAGCTTGTACATATGAAAGAACAACAGAGGAATTCAGCTCTGTGACTGCTCTCTCGGCTCCGAAATATTTGATGTGTATTTGCAGCGTCACTCCATTTATACCAATATGTCTGGGGGAGTGGCATGCAAATTCCACACGCCAATTCTCAATGGCCTTCTCTCAAAATCAGAGATGTCTGGGCTCCGCAGGAGCGACCCCTAGTGTCAACTCATCGACACAACGTCGAGTGAGTGACAGACGGGGAACACAAGGCTTTCATTGGTGATAATGCAGCAGAGGATGTCGGGTGAGTGAATGGTTGAGCCAGTCTAGTTTGGCGTGTGGCCAGTGACCCAGTGGTTGTTGGCTTGGCTCATTGGGGCAGGGGAACTAGGACCTCTACGTAGTTTATTGGGAAGAAGCCAGATTCGCCATTAATCATGCCTTCATACCAGTTCTCATCAATCTGATTGGTGAGGATAATGATGTCACCCTCCTTGAAGCCCAGCTCTCCTTCGTTCTCTGGCTCAAAGTCGTAGATTGACCGACAGCATGGCTGGTCCATATGTGTCTCTTTCGCTGCAATTAGGAAAACATAACCAGTTAAAATATCTAAAGGTGTTCAGATAGTAAAGTATTATAACATTACAATCAAGGTATCTTTTCCTTGTTAATCAGACTTTTTGTCCTAACCAGCCACGGCAGAGGCACAAGACGAGCGACAGGTTATTCTATAGATCGCTTGGTTTCTATTTCTGTGGCATTGCGCCAGGTAGCCCTGTAAGCAAATGAACTCTAACTGGTCTTAAATCCTTGTCATAACCGTACAATAATTTCGGCGTCTCACTAGCTGGTGCAGAACAGACTGATTTTGGCAGAGGGCGTTACACCTACCGACTGTTGTGCCGAGGTCGTAAACATAAACAATGGTAACAGAGTGAAGTAGGATGTAATTCATAAAGTAAATTTACCCTGTGTATGTGGGTAATTGTTTATTTACCCCCTTGGGGCTTGCTGTAGAAAGCACAGTGTATATGCATCTTCACTGAGAAAACTATTTATGTTCAATAAACTGACTGTTCCACCTGACTGTTCTGATTACTGATTCTATTATAATTTATTAAGACACATGTGAGATTTAAAATATCAAGAGTTGTATGTACTTCTTTTATGGTGCTTTTATGGTGTTTACGGTGTGGTCCAAGGGTAGGCAACCTATGGCACGGGTTGCCAGCATTGGCACGTGGAGAAGTAATCACTGGCACACCAGCAACTGCGAGAGAGGAGTAGACTATTTTATTTATTTAAATTCTGCACCTGCATTCCAATCTACAGGATGTAATCCTGTAGATTGGAATGATCACGCAGCATGTTTTGATGAGCTAATGGGAGACTAAACAATAAGTTAAAATGTGACGAGACTGCAGTATACCCAATAGACTCGTGCAGCGCGTGCAAGCCATTCGAGCATAACGAGCCGGCAGCGCTTAAAAAATTGGCTTTTCCCAATCAGTGGGCATTTCCAAACCATTGAAATTCCCTACTTTCATTGGATAGAAATGCCTATCCCAGTTTGAAAACGGCCACAGATTTGAAAACACCCATTACTGTTCTGCAGAGACCTGTACTTGGCTAATTGCAAACACACCCGCTTTAATTCAGCCAGTCTGGGCGAAGGACAGCCTACATTCCGTTTTTTCATTTGTTTCTTTTTGCTTTCAGAACCACACGTGATTCAATAAGGAAAACGATTACGATTAATGCTGTGTTCCATTCAAATCGTTGTGGGATATTTCTACTTGATATCTCTGATCTCCAACCATAAATGCATTCCATTGCCAGACTCTCGGAAGATGACATTTAAGGAAACAAAACTACAAGGCTCCCGTTAGCTTAACAGGTGTTTGACTGTCACCAGAGATGTCTCCTAGCAACCCAATTCAGAAACAATCTGCAGTGCCAACATTTGTGCTACAGGTGTACGATTATGAAAAGAGAGTATAATTGACCATGTTTTCAACACCTGCTACTCTGCTATCGTTTGTTAAACACGCTTTAATATCATGTGTGTTTGTTATTTATATTCTCAAGCCGGTTCTCACCTCCTCCTTTCCCTTGAACCCCCTTTACACTGGTGCCGAAACCCGGAAAGGTGGAGGGATGCGCCGTAGTAGAGTCCTCGCCACTATAATCCATCCCAATGGAGCAGCCACGGCCATTCAACGGGGGACGGAGGAGCCCAGCCGCCTGAGAGCGGAGGTATGGCTGCCGACCCCGAGGGGAGGAAGGGCTCCTAACCGACCTCCTGGAGCGGGCAGGGCCACTGCCAGGAGCGGAGGAGACCCCTACCAGCTGCGAGCGGGGAGACCCGGCTGTTGTCCATTAGAGGGTGGAGACCAAGCTACAGCGTATTGGAGAACCGGCGAGTATTTTTTTTTTCTCACTTTCTATCCTCTCCTCTCTCTCTCTCACTGCCCTCTCTATTTTTAAATGTTTTTTTTTTATTTGGCATGATTTGTCATGACACTTTTTTTTGTTTCCCTCCCCTTTTGAGAATTTGGCAGGGCGGAGGGCGAGGCCGGGTCGTGATTCCGCACACCCAGCCCCTAATCAGGCTAATTAGCACTCAAGAGGGATAAAGGCCGACTGAAGACGGCAGTGCGACAGAGATTTATGGACAACTGTCAGACACCTTTGTGTGTTTTTCTTTTTGATTAAGTTTCTTATTAAAATATTATTGATATTCTGAAGCCGGTTCTCGCCACCTCCTTTCCATTAATTTCTTTACATCAAGTAATGTTGGAACTTTGACTAATTTATTGATATTATTAGAATCCTTTAGAATCCTTTATTTTGGTCACACATTATAGTTTTTTTGCATATATGCAGTGAAATGTATTAGTTTTCACATATCCCAGCTAAGCTGGGGTCAGAGTGCAGTGTCAGCCATGATAAGGCGCCCCTGGAGCAGATAGGGTTAAGGGCCTTGCTCAAGGGCCCAACAGTGGCATCTTGGTGGTGCTGGGGCTTGAAACCCCGACCTTCTGGTCAGTAACCCTGAGCCTCAACCACTAATACAAGTGAATGTTTATTACTAATTTGGTATATTCCTGGCTGCCGACATGATTGTGTGATGTCACGCACTGCATCTAAGCAAAATCAGAGTTTAAAATTTCTGCACAACTTTGCAAGAGAGCACGACTTGGAATTACGACTTCAAGTGGCGCTGCATTGCACTTTTCCAAGTAGGAAGTTGGAAAATCAGACTTTCCGAGTTGAATGGAACACACCATAATCCTTGAGAATTCCTACCCTGCCTACAGGTACACCCTCCTTAAACCATGGTCACCCTCAAAAGTACATTAAACGATTGAAAGAGAAAACATAAAACCACATCGTGGGGTTCAAAAATGAGGAAGGACTACATCAAGATGTAGATTGGAATGCAGGTGTGAAAAACTTCATATAAATATAATTGCCTGCTCCTTTTTCACTGTTGATTGCGTGCTAGTAAATTACCCCTCAGCATGACTTTGAAAAATGTTTGACATAATAATAAGAAATATTTAAGATTCCACAATTTTGTGATCAGTAATCAAATCAGCAAATTTGTGACATTAACAGTGTTAACTCATTTTGTACAAAAGGACAGGTTTTCTTTAATTAAAGCACTTTCACAAGATGCTCTGTGAAAATCACATGCAGGATCATGATTATATCATAAACATCGGGTTTTGAACACATTTATCACTCAAACTGTAGTATTTGCTGATAATATAATTTATAATGAAAAATACACAATTAAATGAAAAAAAAAATGAAAAATAGAAGCATTTTCACAAGTGGACTCAAACTTCGGAAAATCCTACATAAGCATGTTTTTTTTTTAATGGGGAGTCGGCACAGCCATTGACCAGGAAAATAAAAAATTACACTCCACATCAAAAAGGTTGCCGATCACTGGTGTGGTCACTATGAGCTGATGTTGTATGGATAGAGCTGCTTACAGTATAATCTTTTTTTAAGCATTCTTAATACTGTGTTCCACATAAAAAATGACAGCATATGAGTTTGGAAAGACATGAGATGTAAATAATGAGAATTATTATGTTTGGGTAAACTATTCCTTTCACACTACTGTACTGTACTGTACCCAGCTAGAACTACTGAAGGGAAAATGCCCCAGGGCAGAAAGTGCACAGATTGAGTGTGATTCTCAGCCTGAGCCCACTGGAAACATGTGGATGATACTCACGTTCACTATCATCATTAGGGCTTTCAGGCCATGTTAGAGTCTTGGGTGTTGTGTGAGTGAACTGATCAGCTGAGAGCAAAAAATACATGAGATCATTCATGAGACAGACATATATACACATGATCCAGCAAACAAACACACAGTGTTGATGAATGTGACCACCACAAGCAACCTTGTGATTGATCTATGAGTTTTGCTTCGACTCTATTCAATGTTTACTGACAGACATACAGTAGGGTACAATTTCACTGAGACCACTAGTAAAATGATTGTATTTGTAATATAATATAATAATATTTATATATACAGTTGAAGTCAGAAGTTTACACACACCTTAGCCAAATTCATTTAAACTCAGTTTTTCACAATTCCTGACATTTAATCGCAGAAAACATTTCATATCTTAGGTCAGTTAGGATCACTACTTAATTTTAAGAATGTGAAATGTCAGAATAGTAGTAGAAAGAATGATTATTTCAGCTTTTATTTCTTTCATCATATTCCCTGTGGGTCAGAAGTTTACATTCACTTTGTTAGTATTTGGTAGCGTTTGGCACTTCGTTCAGGAGCGGGTTTGGTTTTTAGCAATAATAAATTATTATTAAAGATAATTGTTAATTAATAAAATCAACAGAACATAGATTTGAATTAATATTAGCTTACTGATCCTTCAAATCAACAATCATCAAATATAATTATCAATTATCAAAATCAATAGAATATTAATAAGGATTAATATTGCCAGGCCACCACCCTGGAATCGAATAAACAGACAGTATAGCAGTCTCACTATAGGATTGTTCTCTTAGGAAAGTCGATGTCCGGAGAACATCCACATTCAAAGGGAAACAATGAAGACTTGAATCTGAGCACTGCCATCCCCTGCCAGCCCTTGTCACAGGTGCATGCAGAATAATACCAAAAAAAAATTATCTTTAAAGTATAACTGTAAAGGTATTCAATGGAAAGGAGGAGGCGAGAACCGGCTACAAGGCTACGACGATATAAATGATAGTTTTAATGAGAAACTTAAAACAAAGACACAAACATATATGACGGACATGTCCGTAAACGATCTCTCTCTCCCGCACGGCCCCCTGCAGTCAGCCTTTAACCCTCACGGAGGCATAATTAGCCTAATACGGGACCGGGTGCATAGGATCACGACCCGGCCCCGCCCTCCGCCCTGCCACATTCCTCCCTCGTTCTCTCAGGATATGACGGTTCAGAGTACAACTCCCTCGGACTGCCAGACGGGGCCTACGCCAAAGAGAGAAATTACATTTCTGTTTTATATTCATCAAATAAATGGCATCTTAAACCTCCCTCAAGCCTGTGTCTTCCCGATAGAAACTTCCAACTTCCACTACAAACTAAACAGTAACATGATTAGATATGGTAACAAATAAGCCTATAATGCATGGGAGGAATGTGTGTGTGTGTGTGTGTGTGTGTGTGTGTGTGTGTGTGTGTGTCTGTGTGAGCGTGTATTTATCACTTTGTGGGGACCAAATGTCCCCATAAGGATAGTAAAACCCGAAATGTTTGACCTTGTGGGGACATTTTGTCAGTCCCCATGAGGAAAACGGCTTATAAATCACACTAAATTATGTTTTTTGAAAATGTAAAAATGCAGAAAGTTTTCTGTGAGGGTTAGGTTTAGGGGTAGGGTTAGGTTTAGGGGATAGAATATAAAGTTTGTACAGTATAAAAACCATTATGTCTATGGAAAGTCCCCATAAAACATGGAAACACAACATGTGTGTGTGTGTGTGTGTGTGTGTGTGTGTGTGTGTGTGTGTAAGGAGTGGAGTGCACAAAATGGCGGACATAGCTCTCATGGAGAGTACGTCATGCAAGGTTACCGGCCATAGAATGTGGGCAGAGAGACTGGTTAATAGCGTCTGCCCATTTAATGTGTGTGATTCCTCGAAGCTCGGGTGATGACAGGAGGCCGTTTCCTCGCTCTGTTGGCAGACGTACGGCAGCTGATTCTCGGCGGGTCGGCAGAGAAAACAGCAAAGTCGACTCGGTTGAAGAAGGGAGAGAAATCTTCTTTCTTCCCTTCTGTAGATAAAAGGGTGATGACATGGATTGATTGGCATTCTCCTTCGGATCCGTTAGCTTACTTGTTGGAACACTGCGAAATCTCAACTCATACAAGGAGATGGAGATTGTATGGCTAAATTTCAGGTATGTACGTTACTTCATTGGGCAACAAGGCTACACCTGGGAGCAGCAGGCCTGCATCTAGACAAGACACATAAGATCTCTGAGGTTTCTA
This sequence comes from Xyrauchen texanus, assembly GCF_025860055.1. NCBI lineage: Eukaryota > Metazoa > Chordata > Actinopteri > Cypriniformes > Catostomidae > Xyrauchen > Xyrauchen texanus. The sequence continues at coordinate 12,289,646 of NC_068276.1, forward strand.
TACTCTCGATAACGTCGTGGTTGAGGGATGCGGTCTGTAGTGCGTTTCATTCAATAGGAGTTGAGAGTTCGACCCTTCAGAATTTCACACATGGGTGTAAAGTGAGCTAGGCTTAATGGGATCTGTAGTCTGTTTTGTACTCCCATTGTTTTATTTTGCCGTGGTTGTTGTTATCAGGCTTTGAGTGTTCGTATAGGCCGCAATCAGGCTTTATGACTGTGTGTAGGCATGCCTTTGTCTCTTATCGGAGTACCTGAGGCCCAAAAGTAGTATTGCCTTTAAATTGTTTCACTTAAGTCATAAGTTTTGAGTAACTTTCCACAAGCTTCTCACAATAATTTGTTGGAATTTTGGCCCATTCCTCCAGACAGAACTGGTGTAACTGAGTCAGGTTTGTAGGCCTCCTTGCTCGCACACACTTTTTCAGTTCTGCCCACAATTTTTCTATCGGATTGAGGTCAGGGCTTTGCGATGGCCACTCTAATACCTTGACTTTGTCATCCTGAAGCCATTTTGCCACAACTTTGGAGCTATGCTTGGGGTAATTTTCCATTTGGAAAACTCATTTGCGAACAAGCGTTGACTTCCTGGCTGATGCGATGAGATGTTGCTTCAATATAGCCACACAATTTTCCTTCCTCATGATGCCATCTATTTTGTGATGTGCACCAGTCCATCTTGCAGCAAAGCACCCCACAACATGATGCTCCCACCCCATGCTTCACAGTTGGGATTGTGTTCTTTGGCTTGCAAGCCTCACACTTTTTCCTCCAAACACAATGATGGTCATTAAGGCCAAACAGTTCAATTTTAGTTTCATCAGACCAGAGGACATTTCTCCAAAAATTAAGATCATGTGCCCTTGCAAACTGTAATCTGGCTTTTTATGCCAATTTTGGAGCAATGGCTTCTTCCTTACTGAGCAGCCTTTCAGGTTATATCGATTTAGGGCTCGTTTTACTGTGAATATAGATTCTTGTCTACATTTTTCCTCCAGCATCTTCACAAAGTCATTTTGCTCTGTTTCTGGGATTGATTTGCACTTTTTGCAAAAAACTACGTTCATCTTTAGGAGACATTATGCATCTCCTTCCTGAGCTATATGAAGGCTGTGTGGTCCCATGGTGTTTATACTTGCATACTATTGTTTGAATTTTTTTATTGGCTGATATATTTTGATTTTCCTATGAAATCAAGCAAAAAGAAGTTTGAAGGTAGGCCTTAAAATACATCCACTGGTACACCTCCAGTTGACTCCAATTAGCCTATCAGAAGCTAATTGGCTAATTGACTAAAGGCTTGACATTATTTTTTTTGCATTTTCCAAGCTGCTTAAAAGCACACTTAACTTAGTGTATGTACATTTTTGACCCACTGGAATTGTGATAGTCCATTAAAAGTGAAACAATCTGTCTGTAAATAATTGTTGGAAAAAATTTTTGTCAAGCACTAAACTTTGCTAATATGAAATCTGTGGAGTGGTTATAAAATGAGTTTTAATTACTTAAACCTAAGTGTATGTAAACTTCTGACTATATATGTGTGTGTGTGTGTGTGTGTGTGTGTGTGTGTATCGTGTGTATGTATATATATATATATATATATATATATATATATATATATATATATATACACTCACCTAAAGGATTATTAGGAACACCATACTAATACTGTGTTTGACCCCTTTCGCCTTCAGAACTGCCTTAATTCTACGTGGCATTGATTCAACAAGGTACTGAAAGCATTCTTTAGAAATGTTGGCCCATATTGATAGGATAGCATCTTGCAGTTGATGGAGATTTGTGGGATGCACATCCAGGGCACGAAGCTCCCGTTCCACCACATCCCAAAGATGCTCTATTGGGTTGAGATCTGGTGACTGTGGGGGCCATTTTAGTACAGTGAACTCATTGTCATGTTCAAGAAACCAATTTGAAATGATTCAAGCTTTGTGACATGGTGCATTATCCTGATGGAAGTAGCCATCAGAGGATGGGTACATGGTGGCCATAAAGGGATGGACATGGTCAGAAACAATGCTCAGGTAGGCCGTGGCATTTAAACGATGCCCAGTTGGCACTAAGGGGCCTAAAGTGTGCCAAGAAAACATCCCCCACACCATTACACCACCACCACCAGCCTTCACAGTGGTAACAAGGCATGATGGATCCATGTTCTCATTCTGTTTACGCCAAATTCTGACTCTACCATCTGAATGTCTCAGAAATCGAGACTCATCAGACCAGGCAACATTTTTCCAGTCTTCAACTGTCCAATTTTGGTGAGCTCGTGTGCCTGTGCAGTGATCACACTGAGGCATCACTCGTGGATAGCTCATGTAATCATTGCGAGAACATGACCATGGCAGCGTTGCGGTCGCAGCTCTCCTTCCTCAAGGTGAATGCCACTTCAGCCGCCCCCCACGTCGCTCCTTCCTACGGGATTGAGGACGGCCCGGCTGGCAATGAAGGCGATATGGGGCTCGGTTTCACCGGGTAAATCCCCACGAACTACCTGCCCCCCAACACACTCGCTCACTTCCATCCGAGCTCGGGATGAGTGCGGCTCGCCTCACAGCCAGCTGGCATTCTCCCTTGAGCCTCAGTCGGCATTCTCCCTTGAGCCTCTGGACTTGGATGATGACATCGGTGCTGCATCGGAGAGCATCCAGACGTATGACGCGGACGACTCAACTGAGCTGTCGCCTTCGGGCCAGCCCGCCCAGTCTGAGGCAGACGCGCAGATGGCCGATATGCTTGCCCAGGCTGCCGTGAGCGTGGGCATGGACTGGAACCCTCCGTCCTCCCCACAGCCTTCGCGGCTTAATGACTGGTACCTCGGCTGCGGGCGCCGCTCACAGCCACAATACTTCCAAATGGAGAATACCCCCAAAGTTGTGGCAAAATGACTTAAGGACAACAAAGTCAAGGTATTAGAGTGGCCATCACAAAGCCCTGACCTCAATCCGATAGAAAATTTGTTGTCAGAACTAAAAAAGCATATGCGAGGTCATATGGATAAGCATATGGAGGTCTACAAACCTAACTCGGTTACAACAGTTCTGTCTGAATGGGCCAAAATTCCAGCAACTTATTGTGAGAAGCTTGTGGAAGGCTACCCAAAGCAATTGTTTTGCCATTTATGCCAATGACTATTAAAAGTTAAACCATTTAAAAGCAATGTTACCAAATACTAACAAAGTGTATGTAAACATCTTACACTCTGGGAATGTGATGAAAGATATAAAAGCTGAAATAAATTCCCTTCTTACAAACTGGCAAAGGTAATAAAATATCACCATAATAAAACATTAACACCTACTTTTTCCATTTACAGTGTGGTTGACTTGGATATCTGCAAAACATATCAGGGAATTATATATAAAAACATAATGATGGTGAAATCTGTGACAACAAACAATGAAAACCATGTCTGAACATCTTGTTTTTACATTAATTAAAAAAAAAAAAGAAATGAAAACCACAGAAGCAACAAAATGTAGATATGGATGTTGTGGACATAATGTATGTACATGTATACTACATGTATATTTGTTATTATTTCTCTTGCAAATTTGTGGCAAAAAGTGAAGATCATTGAGTCATATTCTAGTGAATATTTCTGTCAACAGTATGATACCTGTGCTCTTGACTGATGATGTGTATGAAAGTCCGTTGTGCTGGGTGTTCTCAACTGTCTCCAAACTGGAAATGATCGACTTTGGCTTGAACTCTTTTTTGGGTAGACTGCTTGCTGTAGCTATCCTGCGAGAGAAGATTCCAATATATGTCCATTAAAGGAATAGTTCATCCATAAGTGTTCAGCAGAAGATAGAAAATCATACACATCTGGGATCGTATGAGGCTAAATGATGAGAAATCTATATTTTTGGGTGAACTATCCCTTTAACTCAATTTCATCAAGGAACCATCCTTTCTTATGGCACTTTGATGCCATATGACAAATTGTGTTTGGTGTTAAATCACCCACAATTTCTAAAGGAAAAAAACTGGTGAACAAAAAAAGACAGTAGCAGTCAGAAGAACAGAATTTGCAGGTGCATGCGAAGTTACCTGCTCTGTAGTTTGCTATTTAGGTCCTCCAGTATCTCCAAAGTCTGCCGATGGTAATCCAGCGCGGCCTCTATCAGAGCTGATAACTGACTCACTTGCTCTACCTACAGGTGGGTGAAAGACATGACGTTGACACAAGTGAATAGCCAAAACAGAGAAATTTATTTGCCACACAGCTGTTAAAAAGTGCTGCAGGTACAACTATGCAACAGTGTGTGAAATATGCAAAATACATTATACACTACAATACACAAACTGTGATGCAATACAAACAGATTATAGATAAAGTTGCCCCATGAAGTACCAGGTCACTTAAAGCAAAACATATTCATTTTAGTATATCATTGCATTAGACAACAACATATTAAACCAAGTGGCATTTATTTTAAAGAAAGAACAAGCATACTTATCAAGCAAAATGTTTCACACAAAAATACATTTGTTAAATTTTAAAGGGACAGTTCACCCAAAATGTTTAATTCTCATTTACTCAGCCTCATGATATCCCAGGTGTGTATGACTTCCTTTCTTCAGCAGAACCTATCTTCCTATCTTTTTTTCACACTAAAAGTACTCCTGTCGCTTTAGAAAACATTAATTTAATTTAATTTAAAGACGTTTATGTTGATTGTCTGTTCTTTTTGGAGCTTCAAAAGAGAAATCTACTGAGCTAAGATATTTTTCTATTTTTCTTCAAATGTGTTCTGCTGAAGAAATAAAGTTATACAAACCAGTAAATAATGAGCGCATTTTCATTTTTGGGTGAACTATCGCTTTAAATCATAAAGCAATAGATATACTGTTTAAAATTAAGACAAAAAGTATTGTTACATATATTGTTAAGTATATGTCCATAATTACTGTGCTGAACTACACTAGTGGTTACTCTGTGTGAACCGACTTCATACATCCACTAAAAACCACCTTGAGACTAGTTGGTTAAAAGTATAAATAAATAGATAAATAAGAATCCCGCCAATCAAACCAAAAGGGAATACAAGCATAATAGTTTTTCTTATCAATAATTTTAACTTACATCATTCTCCAAAAAGTTGAACATGCTCCTCTCAGCAAGTTCTTTTGATTCCTCAAACTTCTCCACAGCTTGTTTGACCTCTTCATCAGGGATCTTGCCCTGACGCTTCTTCTTATAGTCAAAGTCTAACCGTCGACCCTCCAGTTTCTTTAGATGATGCTTTCAGAAAAACACAGGATGCTTTAAATTACTTAGAAAAAAATGATATTCTGACACCAAATATTTGCAACCACACAATCTTTCAAAGGTTTGGAGTTTATGTTTCTCATGATATCAAAGGCTTATTATGCTGAAATTAGTTTTATCGACAAAAATAAATTGTGCCTATGTATGAATATCTATAAAAAAATACAATAAAATCTATATTTTTAATTGAAGAGTTGCACCAGATACATAAGATAAGCATCCATGTATCAAGAATACATGTTAATTGATTCAGTATTGGATCAAAAACATGCTAGGCAGACAATTGTAAGTTGTCTAAATGATGTAAGTTGTCTGAGAGAATGTCCGTAATGTGCAGAGCTGTACTCTAGGCAATGGTTGGCTTCTTTGAAAAATATTTTTAGTCACTACATAATTGCCACACTTCAATTTTTCTTGTTTCATAGTTCTGATATTGCTGTTCATCCACTAAAATGTGGAAAATAGTAATAATAAAGAATGAGCGTGTCCAGGTGTTTTTCTGGTAGTGTTTTATATCTGAAAGTCAGTCCCTCCAGGAATTTGCGATCACAATGAATGCAAATTCAACTAGTTTCCGAATTATTTATGCGATTTTGTAGAATTTAAAGCTATTTTCCTCCATAAACCCGTGAATCTGAGGTTATTTGTTTGCTTTTCTCCATGTTTGAAAGCTGTAAAACAAATGCTCAAAAAGTTTGACGCATTCGAGACATATTCACCTATACAACTGCAATTCTGTCATCTCCAAATGAGGCCTGTCCCTTATTTAAATGTAGACCATATGCCACGTATTTTTGCTAAAAATTATGACATCTCGTATGGGACGCCTACTGCCAAGACACTTGAGGGGGATTGAGTTAACCGAATGTGTATGAACACACAATGACCAAGAATATTGTCCATTACATGAATGTTAAAGTGAAACATCACAGCTAGCATTTTTTTGTCATGCACTCTTTAGGAGTTGTTTTGAGTGCAGTCCGTGGTGCAGATCGGTGACTATGGGAGTTCATTTGAAGTGCTCACTGTGTTATTATTTTACAGTTTTATTGCAGGTCTACTATTTCAACCTTACCAAAGTTTACTTGCATTGTCTGGTGCTGAACATTTTTTATATAAATATAAATTAAGGATCACCCATTGAACTCATATTACCTATATCACTGGTTCTCACATTAAATGTATGGTGTTTTTGTGTGAATTTCAAATTTTTGGTTTGCTAGCTGGAATAAATTATTGCGCACTAAATTATCTATAGGTAATTTTAAAGCATACTTTGATTATTTGTGAATTTTCACAACAAAACAACATAAAAACTCTTTTTAATTAATAATAAAAAATAAAAAAACGCAGCAATTTAGGTCATTTTGGACCACAATAATTAAGAAAAAGTGCCACGAAATACACGAAATTTATATTTTATATAAATATATTTTTATTTTCAAATACTATTTATGATTTATTTATTCACAGTTAAAAATGCTGTTGGTGGATTTTGGTACCGACTATTGGTAAGAGGGTGCACACTGTTCACTCACTGTTCAATCAGTCAAGAAGACACAGTTGATGGAGATAATCTCAATATGGCCAAATATAGACTGATTAATTAGCCTAGACAACCTGTTGATTACTTTTTCTTCACAGGCCGATTTGACAGAAGTCTTGACCCCTATTCAGATGGGACTACTTTTCTGCGAGAATGTAATTGAAATTCGGGTTTCACAACCTCCGTAAATTACCTACTGTTTTTCGGTTAACTCTAGGGTCCCCTGGGAAATCTAATCCTGTCTGAATGTGAATGTCTGTGATTGCTGATATTTAATTTTCACAATGCTTCTCATGTATTTTGACCTACATGAACTACCATTCAAATTGTACTTATGCATGCTAAACTTCTGCCTGCTGCTCAGCTTTCAATATTGATGTGGATTTTTTGCCATCCAACCAAAAAAAAATAAGAAAATAAAATCAACAAAGAGAGCCAAATTGCAGAAACTGCCAAGACTGACCACTGTGTGAAAGAGCTAGATGTGTTTTACATTTTTCCTTGTGACATTAAAGATGTTTGCTGAAGAGCCTGTGTAGCTCAGCAAGTAAAGACACTGACTACCACACCTAGAGTCACAAGTTCAAATCCAGGTTGTGCTATAATGTGGTTCTCGCTTTTGCTGGGGCGCGTGGTGAGTTGTGCATGGATGCCGTGGAAAATTGTGTGAAGCCTCCACACGTGCTAGGTCTCCACGGTAGCGCACTCAACAAGTCACATGATAAGATGTGCAAATTGACTGTCTCAGACGTGGAGGCAACTGAGATTCATCCTCCGTCCCCTGGATTGAGGCGAGTTACAATGCCACCAAGAGGACCTAGAGAATTTGGGTGTGCCAAATTGGGGAGAACATTTTTTTTTTGCCAGCAGGTGGTGACAAAATAACATTTTTAAGTGTTGAGAGCCAGTTCAGTTACTTGACGTTCATTGAGGGTGCTTACACACTAGGAAAGATCTGAGGGAGCGTTTGCCACACAGAACTGTGAAAGGTCCATTTGGAGGGCGTGTACCACACATGGAAGAGGTGGTCATGGATATAGTTAGCCATTTAAAATACTGTAAATCTTTTTGACAATGTACCAGTAAACTGTTAAACTCCTCTCCAGGCTCTCACTCCACAATTAGTATATTTTAAGCCCAATGGAGAAAGATAACAGAGGACAGGGAATTCATAAACCACATGCATGATTTTTTATCCGCCATGTTTTTTCAATTTCACAGCACAACTATTCCCACCTCTCAGATTTTCCCACTGGTCCATGTTCTCTGACGCAGCGTAAACTCTAGTGTGTAGGTGCTCTGAGTCTGTCAGCAAGTGAGCGGTTTCTTTTGAAGTAATCGCCATTGTCTACCACTCCATGATCACTCGAATAACTACTACACTACAGCTGGGAAATACAGTTGAACTAACAGCTTCAGCATTAAGGCTTTCACAGCTGAGAGACACAACAGATGGAGTAATCACACATACGCTTACCTGATATTATCGTATACCTGAGTGTCTGGGAGATGTAAACATTCAACATGGCGGAAGAGAGTACGGTTTCTTTAGTGAATGACTATTGCAATCTGGCTACTGCGAAATACACAAGGAGGCCCCCTGCTCAGACGGCTATTTTTACACTGAAAAAATAGGATGTATTTGACCAAAAATCCCATAATCTTCAGCAAACTAATGCTACACTACAGCTGAGGAATAGAGTTAAACAGCTATAGCTTTCCTGTTCATCTCTGCTTGGGAGTCACGACAAAAGCAGGTAATCATACACCCCCAATCTCTTTTTCTCTCTCAAACATACACACACACACTTAGAAACAGCCTAAGCTGTTGTTACTAGTTCAGAATTGACATTTTGGAATTAGTAACGGAGGCTTGTGCGCATCTTTTGAACTTGCAACAGCAGATCCTGATCCGTGGCTTAAGAAAGTAGTTCCATGCACAAGTGCACTTTTTTGTGACAGTCCATTTTCCTCATTTATTTATTTACTTGTACTGAACTTATGAATAAAAACAATCTCACTCTTGTAATCATGCTGTATGGCCCCATCTGATGTAGGGCCATACAGCACTCTTGTCGTGTAATATTGCTTTACTCCTCATCATTTCTCAGCTCAATTACATAAATGTTAGAATTATATTATTCACAGATAAGTCTTGTTTATTTCAGTGGGTTTATAAGCAGTCACTTCAATAAACGCATGTGAATTTCTTTTAATAGGTTTGTAATAATAAAATGACGAATTTTGACGACATTTTAAATGTAGACATAACATTCAAACAAAGATAAGTACATTTTATCACATAAATTCAATGTGTTCAACCTTCTGTAATGCCCGTATCTAGAAAACAGACACTCCCACCTCTGCATTAAACTTGGTCCCATCTGAATCAGTACATGAAATAACAGGCATGGGGTGATAAAAACTGTAACTCAAACTTTGCGTCCGAATAGGGCTTTGGACTAGAGGTCAACACGGGACTGTTTTTTCCATCCTGCTCCCGCAAATTTCTATCCCGCACCCAAACGCTCCTGCTGAATTTGACTCCATGTTCACCCCGCAGTGATTTCCTTCCCGACCACTCCTGTTCCAACAACCCCGCATTCATTTTCCACATAGAGCAAAGGCCATACATTTTTATGTTATTGCTATTAACAGATGATGTGTGAAAATTACCCCAATTTGACTTGTTGGTTTCTTAACACTAAATTTATAATTTTCACATCCTTTGAAGACACAGTGTGCGCTTTTCTCTGCCTTTCTTTTAAAGCCCTGTTGACTACCTGATAGCTCCAAATGTTGGATAATTTAATTTATCCTCTACTTTGGACTTATTACTGACACCTCTTGGTGTGGATGCAGCATCACTCAAACGTTTGAAGTTACCAATGCTAATGCTGGGAGGGGGGACTGCCCTTAAAAATTATTTAAAGCTACTCATGTCAGTGGACATCCTTTTAAACAGATTATTTGAAGTACTTTTCATTTCTTTAGGGATAAAAGTTTTGTTAAATGCAAAAATCCTATTGCACCGTTATGTTTACAATGGAGTTATAGTTAATAAGCGAACATGGCACAGCGTCATACCACAATCTCTTTGAGATCTTTGTCTTGTAGGGTCTGCAGGGGATCAATGAAGTTCTGTTTCACATCGATATCGAGAGCATCTTTAATATCAGCCATCTGTTTCATGGCTTCACCGATGTCCACCAGCGCAGACCCTGAGAACAACATGTACACACAACAGCACCAGGTCATGTGTTAGGCAGCTTTGAATATCAGAGACTCTTTGACTTCCATCTTACTGTAAAAATAATGAAGCATTTAACTATGATGTAATAAGAGGAACACTAGCAGGATAGTACAAACATAATGGAAGGGATGGTCAGTATGACCAAATTATAAATTATAAATCACTGTAATGGTGTACTATATCATTATATAAGGTATACTATTTTTTTGCTGGACATTCAATGAAAAAATGGTTTGATTGTAAGTTGTAATGATTGGTATTAAATATCCTACTTTAGCAATGAAATGTACAGCATTTCATTAGATTTTTCCACTATTTATTTGGAACTTGAACATTAAAAACCATAAAACTAACATTATGAAACCAATAGTTCAGACTCTAAATTCTGATTGGATAAGCCGCATTCAAAGCGGTTGTAAATCACATCATATATGCACACTTGTCACACAACTGAATTCTCTATTATTATGACAAGTTGTGGCATTGCTCTACAAACGTAAATAACTAAATTCTGCTTCATGTTGAAACTAATGAGCGTATTAGCAAGACACATGTTTACTGTGGCACAGTGTATATCATCATACCGCCCAGCTCTAAATTATAGTATGTTGCAGTACAGAAAAACAATGTGATAAATCTGACCGTAGAGACTATAAAAAACACCACAAGGTGTCAGAGTTGTGTTCAAATGTGAGAAGGACTGCCCCAATACAGGAAACCCATTTCACAATGCACAATGGGAAAGTGAGGTTGTGTGACGTGAAAAGAGTGTGTGAGAGAAAGAGAGCGAGACTGAGACAGTGGGAGCATTCCATTGTATTGCTGCAGGATTTCCGTAAGTGTGGTTCATGTCTGTGCATGTGTGTACTCGATAGCCAGTATGTGCGATCTTTACCGAAAGTGGACTCCTCCCCAAGTTCTCGTCCATATCTCAGCATGCAGTCTCCTAGAAGGCCTTCAGTTTGAGGATAACCCGTCGTCTTCACCTGCCCTCTGATTTTAGACACGGTGTTAAGCATTCCCAGTTTGGCTCTTGATGCTGTGTGGGAAAATACACAACAAACAAGTTACCAAATTATAAATCATAACACTGCACATTAAACATGAGTTACTGACTATGAGATCACAGTAATTCAATAGTAGGGATGGGAATCACAAGGAGTGTAACGGTTCTGGTTCAGATTCTACTTAGCAATTCTGATTCCATTAATGATTCTTTTAGCATTTTTAAGGATATTTTATGATGCATCTAAAGTAATTACACTAATTTAAGTCACACAAGCCTTAAAGGGATAGTTCACCCAAAAATGAAAAATCTCTCATCCTTTACTCACCCTCATGCCATCCCAGAATTGTGAATTTGTTTCTTCCGCAGAACACAAATAAAGATTTTTAGAAGAATAGCTCAGCTCTGTATGTCCATACAATGCAAGTGAATGGTAGCCAGAACTTTGAAGCTCCAAGTAATCCATAAGAATGTGTCTTCAGGAGTGATATGATAGGTGTGGGTGAGAAACAGATAAATATTTAAGTCCTTTTTGTACTATAAATTTCTACCTTTGACCAGCCCTGACCAGTAGGTGGCGATATGCATGCAAAATGCGAATCTCCACAAAACAAAAGAAGAAAGTGGAAGGGAATTTATAGATTTATAGTAAAAAAAGGACTTAAATATTTATCTGTTTCTCACCCACACTTATCATCGCTTCTGAAGAAATGGATTTAGCCACTGGAGTCTTACGGATTACAGTTATGCTGCATTTATGTGCTTTTTGGAGCTTCAAAGTTTTAGTCACCATTCACTTGCATTGTATGGACCTAAAGAGCTGAGATTTTCTTCTAAAAATCTTTGTTTGTGTTCAGCAGAATAAAGTTATACACATCTGGGATGGCATGAGGGTGAGTAAATAATGAGAGAATTTACATTTTAGGGTGAACTATCACTTAAAGTACACAAACAGATAACTCATGGTTTCACAACTGACTCATGTGTCTTTTTGACTGATTCATTAAAAACAACTTGTTTATGAGAGTAATTCCTTTCTGAATCAGACCACACAGGTCAGGCTGTAAGTTTTTGGTATAGTGCGAGGAAAATGTAGTAACAGAAGATCTGTTTGTCTATGTTTTGTCTTATTTTGTGTATTATTTTGTGTCGCCCAGTCTTTCTCTAGTCATATTTAGTTTAGACTCTACACTCACATATCAGCTAAATCATTATTTCTGCTGCTGTAGCGCTGCACTATTTAGTCGCTTCAGTAGTACAGAGTTCAGTCCGTAACAGGGGAAGACACTTAACCAGAACTGATTCACGATTCCCAACCCTGCTTAGTAGGTAATATTTAAGACAAATGCAAAGTTGTGAATTTTTCATGAATGTTGCATTAAAGGAGCACTCAGTAACTTTTTGTTTGTGTCATCTTGGACTTAAAGCAACACCTCGTGGTGTGGATGCAGCATCATTCAAAGTCAATAGTTTTCAGTTACTGATGCCATTGTAGAAATTCCCTTTTGAGTGAAAGTGTCCAATTACAAGATGGTTACTGAGATTGAGTAGCTTTCAGCTGATCATGTGATTCTAAAATGTCAGCACCCATGAGGCCGCCCCTGCCGCATGTAGAATAAAACTGCTTTTATAAGGTTACTGATATGACTAGAGTCCTCATTACATTTCATTTCTTCAGGAGTAAAATTTTTTAAATGGGGAAAGAGTGCACCTTTAAAGATTTTAGGCATGTTCTGATTCATCTCAAGCTTTGGTGGATATCTTTATACCTGGGTTTGGTTGGAGGTATTCCGTGGTCTTAGTTATAAGTTCAAACACACTCTTGTTGGTGACTTCTATTTTCTGTAAATGTTGCAAAACCAGATTGTCAGATGTTAAGAGTAAATATAGTTCTCACGTAAATCATATAAGAAGTCATGGATGTGAAGGTTTCAGCAAAGGGCTAATTTCTGCCACTCTTACCCGCTCCATTTCCATGAAGTCTTCATCAAGCTTTGTCCCTTCGGCACCACTTATCTTCTCACTCAACAACTTTATGAAAAATATAGATAGAAAGAGAAATTAGATCAGGGAGAGGAAGCAGTGACATTAATCAGGCTGATTCTGCATGATGTTTCCCTGCGCATGCATTGGCGGCAGTAATACTGTACAGTATCTATAATATTATACATAGTTATAGAAATGTGTCATCATGGATTTTGATGAATGAATCCTAAACGGTTTTTCACCATTTGCAATTAACCTTTGCCTTCACCAGTTCATTTGAAATGGTCCTGCAGTGTGGCAAATACATATAAAAATACATATATTAATATGGTCATACAAGCTTCCTGCATTCAATTTATTAACAATAGCAAAATTCTGTTTAGAATAGTTTTTGATGGAATAAGGCATGTCACTCTAAACAACATGTCAACTTCCCGAAAGTATTTCATGTCAATTCCCCATAGAAACACACTAATAGCTAGGCTGAAGTAAATGCCTATAGCTGTCATTATGTAACCATTGTCTGTGAGTAGTGATGGGAAAAGCAATTATGTCAGCCAGTGTGTGTGAAGGCAACAGGCTACTGCACAGTATCAGGCAAACTGCACTAATAGTGAGTGCCAAACAAAACAATCCAAGCTAGTTAAGCACCACTAATAATCACTAAGCGGATTAACATATCTCGCATAGCAAAACGCAAATATGAGTACATTTTTTGCGAAACAGGTTAGTGGAAACACACTGGGCAATGTACAATTGTAGTTCACAAAATCAAGATATTTCAGACACTTTAAAATTCAAATGTATCAGAAGAAACTGATTTAAATTAGGAAGATATTTGCACGAAAATATATAATATATGTAATAGGCATAGATTTAGATGGTCGACTAGTTGGTTAGCATTGTTTATTTCTTCTTCTATGTTTTGTACCTTAAATTTATTTTTCGCAGGGGTGTTTTAAAGGTTGAGACCCAACTTCTCAGAGAGAGCCTCTCGGTGAGTAATGAGATTAAGTAACGGGAGTAAGATTATTAACATAGTAAAACTCGCAGTTAAAGTTGTGTCTCTAAATTTGTCCCCTTTAAACACCACCACTAAAGCCATAATTTTGTAACATATCAACCACTTTTAACAATGTTTTAAAATAAATTGCATACTATTTTTACATTTAAAATAACATAAATTACTTCCAGACTTCAGAATGCTTTTTATTTTGAGGACTATGAGAGCTTTGTGCAATTAAAAGATATTACATATCACATTTATTTGTAAAATTACTGTCAATCACCCTACTGAAGAGCTGTGCAAAGTGTCCATATATCCTTAAAAAATGCCACAAATGTCCCACAATGCCACATTACACTTATGTGAGTCATGAAGGTGTGAGGTTAGAAGGTGCAAAACATGATCTTTGCAAGATCCCCCTGTCTCCAATTAAGGCATCATATCATAGATATGTTTAAGCATTTTATTTTTCACCTCAGGGCCACTTATAGTCAAATTATGATCACAGATGAGATACACCAATCAGACACAACATTAAAACCACCTGCCTAATATTGTGTATTTCCTACTCGTGCTGCCAAAACAGCACCAAACTGCATCTCAGATTAACATTCTGAGATTATATTCTTCTTCCCACAATTGTACAGAACGGTTATCTGAGTTACCACAGACTTTGTCAGTTCGAAACAGTCTGGCCATTCTCTGTTGACTTCTCTCATCAACAAGGCATTTTCGTTGAGTAAATTCTAGAGACTGTTGTATGTGAAAATCCCAGGAGATCAATGGTTACAGAAATACTCAAATCAGCCCATCTGGCACCAAACTTCATGCATGTGATTATCTAATCAGCCAATGGTGTGGCAGCAGTGTAGTGAATTTACTCCAAATGGTGCCAAAAACAAAAAACATCCAGTGAGCGACAGTTCTGTGGACAGAAATGCCTTGTTGATGAGAGAATTCATTGTTCATTGTTTCAGAACTGAAAACTTCCTCAATAGAAAAAGAGCATTTATTTAAACCAAGCTTCAAAAATGGCTTGTTTGGAATTTGTGGAACTTGTGAAGTCACAAGGACCAAATACATCTGCATATGACTGCCTCTTCAGCAAGACATCAAAGACTATTTTTCGTCATTGCACCCTTGGCCCCACCCACTGGTGTTCACATTAGTCACAGGTCAAGAGGAAAGAGATGGACCTGTCATGGGAGATTCATCTACACTTTTAAGGGGACTTACACAGGAGACCTTCATGTGCCTATCTGGATTTAAATGTTTTTCTACATTAACCTGCACTAGGGCAAACGGCTTTGACCGTTATCATGGGTTTTGCGCCACTTTTAAAAGATGAGATGTCAAGTTAGAACAGCTGCACTGTTTCTTGCTGTTTTGAAGGCATCCTGGACTGTTTTTGCACCCATCTGTGCTATTTTTAATTTGCTAGTCTTTTGTAAACATGCACTAGATAGACAAGTGCAACTTTTAAAAACCTGACTCATTGTGCTGATGCCACTGACTGGGAGAAACAAATGCTGTTCTGTGTGAAAACTAAAATGGAACATGTGAGATGTGAAGACCAGCATCTCTGCTTTGGCCTGTTAAAGCCAGATGAAGCACCCAACATCACCACGGATTGTATTATGTTTGCGTATTCAGAATATTTCAGCATTGATTGTATGTTTTTGGCTCAGATCAGCGTGGATTGCTTGTGAACCAGTCAATGCATGAATCAAGAACTGTTATTGAATAAGCATTATTAAAGATGGAGCAGTTAAAAACTCTATTGGACCAGATACAAAACCATAGGTAAAGAATATTTAAAATGGCATGACTTTTATAGTTAAGGTGCCACTGTGATTGAGTGAATGGTTTAATGTATTCGGATACAACACATTAGGTGTAAGAAATTGAGTTTTATAATGTTGTGAAACTTGTTGTTAATTTTCTTCTGATTGATTTTCAAATATGGCTATATTGAGGGGCTGCATGATGTTAGCCAATCATAACAGTGGGGGTTAATATTGAAGTCTTAAAGGGCTAGAGAGCTTAAAACCAAGCATTTCAGAAAGAGGGACAGAGAGAGGGTGGAACAATTATTATATATTACTAAATCTTTACTAACGTTATAAGTGGACCTCAGAGAAGATAATAAAACTATAAAAAGAAGAGTACGTAATGGCCCCTTTAAAGGGTAACTAAACACCTGCTCAGAGTCTGACTCCACCCACTAGAAATATTTGAAAATGCTGGAAAAGTGGGCAGACCCCGGCGGGGATAGAGGGAACGAACCGAGTGCGGGGCTGAGCGGGGGGTGGGGTGGGGGGGGGCACCTGAGACTCGTAGTGACGGATTAATTGACAGCTACTGTCAGACTCTATGTTATTATTATTCCTCACACGGTCGCAAGACGACATGTACATGAATCTGGCGTGGTGAGCTGGAACCTGCTTACGTCAGCTGTCACCGCTTACGTCACGAAGTACCGCAACAGCCAATAGGAAAATTCAACTGCAGTAGCCACCGTTCAACCTGAAGAGGGCAGCACTCAGACGTTTTTACACCATATATTGTAGAATTAAAACACTTTATACACAAATGTCAAAAAAATTACTTGAATCAATGACCAGTACTAATAAAGCCCCATGCTTACAGATCATTAACTAAAAAAAGTTGGTTTAGGGTTTAGTTACCCTTTAAGAATTAAATGTGCCACTTTTTTTTTTTACTCTAACTTTAAAAGTGTAACTGTACTGTAGTTCCCCTTCTGTCACTCACTTGACGTTGTGTCAATGTAGTGACACTAGGGGTCTCTCTTGAGAGCCTCAGTAACCTCTTATCTTTGAGAAAAGCCCAATGAGAATTGGCGAACAGAATTTGCATGGCCCTCCCCCGGACATACAGGTATAAAAGGAGGGAAGCGTGCATCTGTTCAGACAGATTTTTACTTTGGAGCCAAGCGGTTGTGTTTCAGCGAGCTGAGTAAAACCCCCTGCTGTTCCACTCACCTCTAAAGAGCATACACTGTTGGAAATATGGCGCATTTCAGCGACAGCCCTCTACAAGAATATATATTTCTCTAAAAGAGTAAACACATTGACGTTGAATGTCTTCATCGCTGAGCCCCCGTGCTGGATGAGAGTTTCAGCACTGCACCAGAGAGCGTGTTGGCGGACTCTGATGCTGAGAACTCGACTGAGCAAGCGCCTACAGGTGTGCCGGACCAGTCTGAGGCCTACAAGCCGTTATACTTACCTGGGCCGCCACGATTGTCAGGCTGGACTGGAATCCCAAACCCCCCACCCCCACCAAGTTCATTTGTTCCCAGAGGTGCATGACGAGCTCCGACTCCCTCGCTCGTCTGCTCTCAATACCCTTGATGGCGGGGCGGTCCACGTGTACACGGAACTCCCCAGCTGGATAAGGCAGTTGCGGTGCACCTGTGCCTGCAAAACGCCGCCATATGGCGGAATCGACAATCACTCCCCTCCAAGGCCTGTAGGTTGATGTCGACCTTGCCCTCTGGGCCACGAAGGTTACAGTGCATGCACTCGGGCAGGCGATGGCCACCCTCGTGGTCCAGGAACACCATCTGTGGCTGAATCTGGTCGAGATGCGGAAACCCGAAAAAGCTCACTTTCTCAACGCCCCCATCTCCCAGATCGGCCTATTCTGCAACACCATAGAGGGCTTTGCCCAGCAGTTCTCAACGGTGAAGAAACAGACAGTGGCCATTCAACACATCTTACCCCGCCACGGCTCAAGATCCCACATTTTGTCTGCTTGCCAAGGGCGTCCCCCTGCTGCGGTGAAACCCCAGCCAGCTCTGCTCCAGCCCGGGCCCAGTTCTCAGCCCCAGCGTAGAGCTCCCTGCAGGAAGCGGATGCCCCCATCTCACGGACCACCTCCCAGACCCAGAAGTCTCCCAAGCGCTCCAGAGATGGGCAATCCAGGGAAAGAGAGACATCTACCACGGAGCTGGTATTCAGACCACTCCATTCCCCGGTGGAGGGCCGGAGAGATAATCTTTTTTTTTCCTTTCCTTTGCTTGCCGCACCACCAACGGGCTGTGGTACCCATGATGCTGCAAAGGAAACCCTTCTGCGCAAGGACACGATAGAGCCTGTCCCTCAAGGTGAGATGGAGAAGGGTTTCTATGGTCCTTACTCTGTCGTACCCAAAAAAGGCAGTGGGTTGCAGCCAACCGGGCATTACACAGACTCCCGTTCAAGATGTTGACGCAGAAACGTATTCTGATATGCGCCTGTCATCAAGATTGTTTCGCAGTGATAGACCTAAAGGATCCATAATTTTACTTCTCAATATTACCCCATAACGGACCCTATCTACTGTTCGCTTTCATCGGCCAGGCGTATTAGTACAAGGTCCTCCCATTCGGTCTGTCCCTGTCCCCTCGCGTCTTCACGAAAGTCGCAGAGGCAGCTCTTGCCCCATTAAGGGAAGTGGGCATTCCCATACTCAACTACCTCGACAACTGGCTAATCTAACGCACTCTTGACAGTTGCTCTGTGCGCACAGGACCTGGTGCTAACACCTGGATGACCCGAAGCCGTCCAGGGCTTCGGGTCAACTGAGAAAAGAGCAAGCTCTCCCCGGTTCAGATAATCTCTTTTCTCGGCATGGAGTTAGACTCAGTCTCAATGACAGCAGAACTCACGAGCGAGCCTCACCCGGCTGATGCGCACTCTGTCATGGGGACGTTTGTCCCTCGAGCGTACACGCTTAATACAGCTAGATTATAACATAATGGCTCGTGATTTATTGAATCATAATATATGTGTCACTGTGCATTTCTTATCGTGAAGTCAATTGGCAGTACGCAGCTTTATTAATAAGAGAGAGGTTTTTTGAAGTGAATGGGCTATATGCACGCATAACTTCCACGTTTGACGCAAGGATGCTCTTGCGTTTCCGGTTGGGGAGATTTAAAGTGGAGGTAAACAGGATTATGGCAGAGTCTTCTAAATTTTCACGTTGTTTGCTTGAGTTGCCAAAATTTTGTATTAATGATGTGCGAAGAATTGTACGAATGTGCAGTACAACGCCACAGAGCAAGCTTGAGAAAGGTTTCAAGTTTTATGTTTCGTCTTATCTCTGCAATTATGAAGGTAAGTTCAGATAGCCTGAACTAGTACGTTATGGCTAACATTGTGCTATTATTTTTACATTCCGGCCAGCAGCAGACTAATCATGCTAATATAAATGTTTGGCATGTAATGTGTTTGTAATTTTGTTTGTAAAAGTGTCAGGTAAAATCAGGGCCACAAATGAGATCTCAGTGAAAGCTCAGTGTTACCGCTCTATGAGGAAAGCAGAGACTCCACACCAACTAAGAGTAGGACTGGTATTTTGAAAGTGACGTTCAAAGTTCTTTTGAACATGTTCTAAGTTTTTACTTTTCTAACGTTACCACTGTTCATTTTGGATAACCACAGATGTTATCTTAGCTAGTATAGATGTTTATTGTACAAAATGAATAATAATAAAAATGTAATGCAGTTCTATCAACGACAGATGAATAGCACTGCGTTATTGCAAATTCTAGCTGAAACAGTGGTAATGGAGATACACTGCTGCAAAGTTTGTTTCCTATTCGCACATACAGACTTTTTGTCAGTAGCTTTCCAACCGTGGATGCAAACTAATTAATATCATTGACAATGAGCTACAAAAATATATTTTTTGTATGTAAAAAAAAAACGACTACAAGAGGAAAGAGTTGTAGGTGATAGTCATACTTGTTTATAAAAATAATTTACTCATTAATCATTTTGCATACACCATAAGAAAGTTATTGAGGGCAAACATCTGAATGTATGAAACTAACTTTACTGCAGTTGCAGATACAGTGTAGCAGAGTGTGCAGGCTTTCTAGTTAGTCTATAACACAAAATGGGAGTTTATTTTAAAACTCTGAAGAATAGTGATATGAAATGTTGTTTTACCGGACATGGTGGCTGCAGATGCAGAATGTATTTGACTAACTCGGCTACCCTTCAAACTGATCATGTTCTACCTTGAAACTGTTGTTGTCTTTACTTGTTCACAGCATAGACTAGCTGATATACTTGATGACTATACTTGATGTTTTTTTAAATACATTTTGTTTGTGTATTTCAGATGACATTACGTGATTCAGAGCCAGTTGTGCTGGTTAACAGCTCCTGCTCCTGTGTGGCTGGGAGTGGGATGTGCAACCATTTGGTTGCTTTGCTTTACCAAAGAGCCCATTACTATGAATGTGGAATGTCTGTCGTCCCTCCTGTCCTATCATGCACCCAAACAGAACAGAAGTCGCATAAACCACGAACAATGGTTTGTATCACTTAAATATCTGGCACAATGTTTGTTTCGCTATAGTCTTTCGCTATAGTTTTGATGACAACTAATAAATAGGGAGTGAAGCCGGGACCGGTGGATACCATGGTGGTAGTGAAGCCCAAACCAGGTGCTACTTCAGCAAGTGGAATCAGGTATGCAGTGAGTGTAACCATGCATGCCATACTATACTGTGTAGCAAAAAATGTTTATTGATTCCCTGATAATGTTATTCCAGATCTGCACTTTACAAGGCCTACAGTGGTGAGCTGCCAGATCCATCAACAATCGACCCTAAAGCTGCCTATGCTGACTTCAAACCAGGATCTCTTCCCCTTATCTGCACAATGAATATCTCACCTGACAAGCAACTCGTGGACTCTATTTTCGGTAAGGTACAAGCTGGCAGTATCCTATCATACCAGCATCCACCACCTACACCGGATGGTGTTATCACCCATAAGGATGCACCCCCATTCCCAAAAGTGCCACCAGAGGGCTACCAGTTAAAGCCAACAGACTGTGCATATGTGCCAACAAACCAGGAACAGCTGCATATCCACTCACTATCTGTGACATTGTTGCAGTCACATCTCATTGAGGAAGCAACCAGGTGTCAAAGTGCAGCACCTGAGTGGCATTCACTGAGGAAAGAGAGGGTGACTGCTTCAAATTTTAGGGAGGTTAGCCATGTTAGAGGTCCAAATGCTGCAGAAAACCTAGCTGAGAGGATCATCCGAGGGACACGACAAACAACACACATGAAGAGGGGACTGGATATGGAGACAGGTGCCTTAAAGGACTATGCAACTCTGAAAAACCTGAACTTGAGGAAATGTGGACTGGTAATTCATCCAGATGCACCTTGGCTGGGTGCGTCACCTGATGGGCTGGTATATGACCCGCTTGAGAGACCATCATTCGGCTTGGTGGAGATGAAATGTCCAAATGCACTAAGCTACATTGACTGCAGGTACCTCAAGAGTTAATCATGGAACATGTACATTAAAGGAAAGCCATGCTTATTATTGGCAAGTGCAGGGGCAGTTGCTTATGACAGGTATGGAATGGTGCGACTTTGTTGTCTGTGCCCATGATGACATGTTTGTGCAGCGCATTTACAGAGACACTTCTGTGTTAAGCTCCCTGAAACAGAGGTGTGATTTGTTTTTCTTTTTTACATATCTGCCAAAATACCTCTCTATGCACAAGTAACTAAAGAGTGCTTAGGAAATGAATTGATGCATGATTTTACAAACGTGTAATTTTATTTTGTAATGTCATCTGATTAAAATATTTGTTTTACAATTATATATTTTTTGACAATTTCATTTCAAATTTATGTACAGCGAATAAGGACTCTTCTAAGGTGAAAACCAAAATTATTATTTCAGGTGACTATACAGTAATAAAAAACATTTTTACTTCTAAAGCATTAGAAATTGCTTGCCCAGGCTTTAACTAAGGGCTCGTTTTGGTAGTTAACCAAGAGACAGGCTACTGTGTAAAGTTGATTGATGCTTCCTGTCAGTGAAAGTGGGATTACTGTACTGAATATCTTGTGCTCCTTCACCCTTCGAATGAGTCGCTCAACATGGACTCTGAGTCTTGCAATAGACTGTGTTTTCCTGACATCTGGCCCAGACAGTTGTGCTCCCTTTGACAGGAAGGAAGGGATGTGGACCTTGCAGGGCACACAGTCTTCCACAAGGAAACCCTTATCCACCATTACAGCCATTGTTGGTTTTAGAAGAGACACAATACCAGACTGCTTAAGAATCTCCTTATCACTGATAGCTCCTTCATAGAGAGATGATACAAAGGTTATAGCGCCGTGAGGGGCCATCCCAATCAACCCTTTGAAAGTGCAGTGAGATTTGTAGTTGGAGAATACCTCGCTCTGAAGGAGAAGAGAGTTTGGTGTTTGGCACCGCAGTTCAGTACAATCCAAAATCACTTGTGTATCAGAGTAAGACTGAAAAACATCTGGCATGTGAGCTTTGACAGTCTCCTCATCCATCCAAATGCCCACAGCTCCAAGCACAGTGTAGAGAATGTTAGCCCATGTGTTGATTATGCGGCTTACAGTTGATTGGTGAATTCTGAATCTGTGGGCCAGATCCTTCTGCACCAGACCAAATGACAGATATGTCATAAAAAGGAAAAACTCATCCATGGGTTGAAGAGACTGAAAAGAAGAAAAATATTTTATTTATTACTATTACACAAACACCATAACTTGCACAGAAAGTTTGATTGTAAAACAAAAAAATATCTTAATCATAATAAATGGTTCAGAATACATGTACCGTTGCATTGGCAGTGTGAGGAACCTCATCTGTCTTGTCTGCAGTCCGTGCTCTTGTCACGCGCACAATCTTGCCTGTTGCTGGCTCTATCTGCCTCCAAAAGGCCATTAAGTGGGCATGAGTTGCAAACCTGTGGGACATACAGCATTTAAGTAACACTTTATTTTAATGTGTTACTAAATGTACAGATTTTGCATGTTATTTATTATAGTGATAACTATAAATTAGACATAATTACATGCACCTAGCCCTACAGTAAGTACATCTAGTTCATTAATATTACTCAATACTTAAATTACACTAACAGGAACACCGTCAAATAAAGTGTTGTCAACACATATTTTATTTGATGGTATGTTAAGTGCCCATAGACCATTTTAAGTTGCAGATTTATTAGCATCCTAGTTGTAATTCCCATTAATACAACAACATATTATGAGATAGAATACAAATCCTAATGCCAGAATTTACAGAATAATACACATATCGGTGTGTAACATATTCTGTCCTTTGGGACCTGCCAGGCAAGAGAGGGATTGCATGAGATTACTGTTGTTGGTCACTCCTGCAGGACATGTGGTTAGGTGAAGGAAAATTAATGTGTGCTTACCTTGTGAAAAACCTAATGTCATCATCGGAGGCAGCAAACCGCTCCAAACAGAACCTGCTGCTGAGGGTTATCTCCTCAATTCGTTTTTGCAGCCTCGCTATTTCCGCGCTTTGATCTTCAGTGTGGTCCAGGAACAAATCCAGGGCAGCAGGCTCAGCACTGGAGCAGTAGTCGTGGTCCGAATATTCCACATCCATTGAGGGGGCTTCAGTAGGCAATGTGTCTATGTTTGGTCGCTCTACCCTTTCCCAAACTCCAGTCCGTGGGGCTGGAATACTGAAGTTGTTCCACTGAAAAAGCACCGGGACCGCTCCATTTTTCAGACGTCTGCATCCGGTTGGCGTTTGCGGCTCGATCAGGTCTGTACTTTGGAAATGTCGGCTACACACTCTTGACTGGTATGTAACTGTAAAATGGTCTCGTCTTATATTAACTAACCAGCTCTTCTGTATTGCCTTGCCTTTAGGAAACGTGTGGAAACTGAGAAATGTGTTAAATTTGGCAGATGCTGTACACCGCGGCACACAGCAGTGGTGGCTAGAGGTGCTGTCCTCCCGTCTTTGAAACGATACTTTCATTCGTTTAGATGCCATTATATATATATATATATTACTTATTTTTATTTAAAATATAGCAAAAAAAGCATAAACAAAATGAGAGGTTGCTGTTTTGTGACTAATGTTCCTTTAGTGTATAGTCAAAGAGTATAGAATCCC
This sequence comes from Xyrauchen texanus, assembly GCF_025860055.1. Classification (NCBI taxonomy): domain Eukaryota; kingdom Metazoa; phylum Chordata; class Actinopteri; order Cypriniformes; family Catostomidae; genus Xyrauchen; species Xyrauchen texanus. The sequence goes on from NC_068276.1 coordinate 12,313,706, forward strand.
ACATCAGTTCTCGGCATAGCAGCGCTCTACGATCGGCGGAAGTAATCAAGCATCCTTAAATTTCACCGGAAATACGTCATGCACCGCCGTGCATAGAGCCCATTGAAAGGTGAGAGAGGGTAGTCTTCGCCGCATTATACACTGCAACAAAATAAAGGTTTGATTTGTTTTTGTTTTGGCTTGTTTTCCAATATAAATATCTAAAACTCCTTTAAAACAATGTACATTTACAGCTATACTGTAGAAGAAAAATGTGTTATCTGAGAATGTTTAATATAATGTGAAGATGTTTTTTTGGCACTGCATTGTTTTTCAAACATAAAGTGAAGCGCTGTTACACAGCTGACACCTTTAGTCATTATGTCTTCGCACCCTCGACAGTGGACTGCATCACTTCTGCCTTATCCAATTTTTTTTAATCGAGGAATCAAATTAAATTGAGTAAACGCGACAGCCCTAAACAACACCAACTGGCCCGGATTGGCAAGGAACTGTAGGTTTTGCAATGAGAACTGCTCGGCCCAAAAAATCGGCTACTGATGCATAAGGGTCATTATGTATTTACGAATGCATCTGCCTGACGTCAGTTAGTTGCAAAAATTGGAAGCAAGCCATTTCTACAGCTTAGTTTCAATAACTGCTCTTTTTCGATTGTGGAAGAAGTTTTGAGTACTCAAAGTTACAGTATGTTTTCATAGTATACTAAGATGATTCAAATGATCAAATTAATTCAATTTCTTATGATGTGACCCCTTTAAATTTCTTATAAAAGTCTTCTGGGTTATTGTATGATGACCACATCCCTATTTTATGAGCTTCTATGTAATAATAAGCAAACGGGGCCTAGTCTCACTATTTCTCATTTCCTCTTCATGGACATATGCTCATTTCATTGAGGAATGAGCGACAAATTCCTCCACTCAAAAAAGGAAGGAAGTTGCAACACAAGACCAGACAGTGATGACACTCTTATCGAGCTGCACATTCCCTTTCAAATAAACACTGTGTTGTCGAACAAACATCCAATTAAATCTAGGTCAGAGACACTTTCAAATCTACAGGCCCTAGTTAGAGTTGACAAGAATAAACTAAATGAAAAAAGTTTCCATCTATGAGGGTGAAAAGCCTAAAAAAAATCCATAACTTGCTTAAACAAAAAAAAAAAGCATGTCCGCAAAGCGCTCACTAATCAGCAATAAGATAAGCCACCTCGAGAAAAGGAGGCTAAGAATAGAAAAATCATGATGTCTTTCAAAACAGCAACAGCTTAACTGGAATCTGTCTTATTAGCAGCCTCACCAAACGGCTGGGGTGATGTCACCCTGAACAGCTGTCAGTTAAACAGCAGGTTAGGTCGCTAACGTTGTGTTTTGTGCCATTGCTTCGGCAAAGCATCTCTCACTGCAAACAGATACAATTATCATTGATAATCAACGTTAATCTAATGTTAGCTAAGTTAGGTAACGTTAGATAATGTTAACGTTAGCTAACGACATTTGCATTCAGTATCCTCGCTTACGTCGACTGACATATCTGCCTGCTTGTCGTGAAAAACAATGTATAATGTATGTAACGTTATATCTAGCGAATTATCGAACGTTAACATTATTGCCAGCTGGTCTGACAACACAACAATTTTCAGCATTTGAGGAGCAAGTGTGCTTATGTAATTATTCATCATGTATTAGGCTATTTGTAATGTTAACTAATTTACCATCTCATTTACCATGCTTTGTGGGTGTAACTTTTTTGCCACGTCATCACCATTCATATTTATACAAACAATGTGTTTATGATTAAATTACTACTAGAGCACAAAATTGTTTAAAAGTTCTTCATAGACTTAGCCCCTTAATTTTACTCTTTTACTCTACTGTGGGAAACACTGCTTTGTAATTCTCAGATGCTAAACTGAAGTGTCATGGTTACTGTTGTAACCTCCATTCCCAGAGGGAAGGAACGAGACGTTGTGTCGAATGAAGTGACACAAGGGGTCTTCCTGTGATGCCAAACGTACCTCTGAACCAGAGAAAAGGCCAATGTCAAGTTGGCAGACAGAATTTGCATGCCCCGCCCCGGACATACGGGTATAAAGGGAAGCGGGGCAGCGAGTGCCAGTCAGAATTTTGCACTGATGAGCCGAAAATAAGGTACGGCCGTTTACAGTGGTAGGTCAAGTGCTGTGGCAGGAGGGACACAACGTCTCGTTCCTTCCCTCGGGGAAGGGGAACGGTGGTTACAACAGTAACATGAGGTTCCCCTTCTGTCATTCACTTGATGTTGTGTCGAATGAAGTGACACAAGGGGTCCCATATAAAAACGCCACGCACTGACCGTGTTACGTGAACTGCCGAGACAGGTGCAAGCAGGCTACTGAGTGCTAGAGGCAACTGTGTCGGCTGTACGTAGCCCTCCCCAACGCCCCTAAAGAGGTGTCACATACAGACCTTAGGTTCCCCGCACCCCTGAGTCGCTACATGACTAGCATGGGAGCAAGCCCGGTAGCCGCACTTTTTCTCTCACTATGTCTCTCACATAGGATGTGAAGTGGCTGGGGCTGTCATAACGCTATGAAATGCATTGGGGAAGGAGGCCTTTCCCGGTCCTATTCTTTCAGGGGGAAAAGACCCTGCGGAGGCCACATCCTGCCCAGTCTAGGAGGAGGTAACATGTGGCAAATACACCACGAGGGTTGTGAAGCCGTACGTGGGAAAATGGCGCTGTGGTGTGTCCAGCTTTGAGAAGCTCTGGCGAACAAGGACCACTTTAGGGCGTAAAGTTGCCTGGTGGAGGGAGCTCTGGTTTGTTTGATCGTGTCTACGACTGCAGGTGGTAGATCCACCAGATCTTCAGCATCCCGTCCAGGGGCCAGACTTGGATGTTCCAGAGGTCTGGGCGCGGGTGCCAGAGGGAGCCCCGTCCCTGAGAAAGAAAGACATTTTCCAAGGAGGTGCTGTCGCAAGGAGCGTAAGATCCGAGAATCAGGCCCGGGTGGGCCAGTAAGGGGCCACCAGGATGACCTGTTCCTCCTCTTCCCTGATCTTGCACAGCACAGAAGCAAGCGAGCGTGTCAGGGGGCGGGTGGTTCGTGGGGATTTACCCAGCGAAACCGAGCCCGTCGTTATACCCATAACGACTTCATCGCCAGTCGGGTCGTCCTCAATCCCGTGGGAAGAAGGAGCGACGCAGGGGGCGGCTGAAGTAGCATTCACCTTGAGAAAGGAGAGCCGCGACTACAACGCTGCCATGGTCATGTTCTCGCAATGAGTACATGAGCCATCCACGAATGCCGCCTCAGTGTGTTTGCTGCCCAGACATCTGTGGCCGTCGGTCTTGGAGAGAAATCGTTGCATAGACTGCACAGCGGGCAGGGAGAGAGAATGACAGCTGGAAACGCACCGTAGATCCAACAGCAATGCTTCTCGCTGACAGAGGTCGTAGTTTGGTAAGAAAAGTGCAAATCAATCCCAGAACAACAGCAAAAGACCTTGTGAAGATGCTGGAGGAAACAGGCAGACAAGTATCTATATCCACAGTAAAACAAGTCATATATTGACCTAACCTGAAGGGCTGCTCAACAATAAAAAGGCAGCTGATCCAAAACCACCATAAAAATGCGAGACTACAGTTTGCAAGTGCACATGGGGACAAAGGTCTTACTTTTTGGAAATGTCCTCTGGTCTGATGAAACAGAAACTATTTGGCCATAACGGCCATCATTATGTTTGGAGGAAAAAGGGTGAGACTTGCAAGCTGAAGAACACCATCCCAACTGTGTAGCATGGAGGTGGCAGCATAATGTTGGTGGGTGTTTTGCTGCAGGAGGGACTGGTGCACTTCACAAAATAGATGGCATCATGAGGAAGGAAAATTATGTGGATCTATTGAAGCAAATAGACAATGACCCCAAGCATACCTCCAAAGTTGTGGAAAAATGGCTTAAGGACAACAAAATCAAGGTATTGGAGTGGCAATCAAAAAGCCCTGACCTCAAAGAAATGAATGGGACAAAATTCCAGCAACTTACTGTGGAAGGCTACCCAAAATGTTTGACACAAGTCAATTGAAAGGCAAGGATACCAAATAGTAACAAAGTGAATGTAAACTTCTGACTCACTGGGAATGTTATGAAAGAATAAAAGCTGAAATAAATAATTCTCTCTGCTATTATTCTGACATTTAATATTCTTAAAATAAAGTAGTGATCCTAACTGACCTAAGACAGGGAATGTTTTCTATGATTAAATGTCAGGAATATAAATGTATTTGGCTAAGGTGTATGTGTTGCTGACTTCAACTGTAAGTGCTTGGTCTCTAAAGACCTGAATATGTAAGAGTATTTGGGAAAATGACCATGCATTTAATGTTTAAGGGGACAAATACTCTTCTTGCATTAAATTTTTTCATGAGATTTTTAATTTCAACAAACTTGCAGATTATTACAAGGACATTTATAGTTTCATGCAGATATGACAAATGCTTGACTCAGTAACCTTAAATACATGTGGAGGTGGATGCCAGAAAGTACAAAATCAATTTCCTGGTAGCAAGAATGACATTGTATTTCTACAGTTAGTACATCTGAATGTTGTGTGTGCTGGGTCACCACTTGATGTCCAATGATAAATCTGTCGAGAATCACTGCCTTAAAAAAAATCTTTAACCTTAATGCATACTTTGGGTCTTTAGAGACCCGGGACCTCATTCCACCCTCTGAACCTCATCCATTTTTTGGAGTCGTGCCCACACCTCTTTAGTATCCCTCAATCTATATCTTATAAATAGTGTGACACAAAAAGAAAATGGCAAAACTGCAAAAAACATAAATTCCATAAATTATATTTTGAATAATAATTTCACATCTATTTAAGTTTACTATCACAGGATATCTATTTCTTTGTATACTACAAGAGAAGAGAGTACTATATTCATAAAAAGAAATACTTGATCACATTGATTAATTATCAACAATGGTGAATTATCAGTATTGAGCTTGTTGTTATGTTGCAATGTTCAAATAACCAGAAAATACTGACGGTTTTAATAATTAAAATGAAACCCTTTCAGTTGCAGTTAAGGAAGCTGCTTTTAAATAATGTTGAGTAACACGAGCACAGGGCAGTCAGAATAGCATCATTGCTGACAGTCTCCTGTTATGATATGTGGCCAGATGAGATATGGAGACAGAAGATTTCTGCTAAGCAGTATTAAGTATAATAAAATAAAATGCATCCTTAGCTTTACAGTAATGAACAGGTCAAATACGGTCCTCTTTGCACCACGTGTTGCACTCAACAGCACAGTCCTCCTACACATTCGTCTTCTCTGATACAAACACACACAGAACCTATATTAAAACCTACGCATATTGCAAACTGGATACTGTGCAATGTAACAGGGAGTTGAGCAAGGCAACAAATTAACACAAATTCATATTTAAAATTGAATGAACTATACAGGCCTGAATGCAACATGTTATTTTACAAATGCAAACCAACAATGTTGTGGTGGAAATGGAAAGTTAAATGACCATCATCCACCACTAAAAACCTTTCGAAAGATCATTAATTGCTAACTGATGTTAAGGCTGATTAAAATTGGACCTTTAAATGCATTCATTTCATTTAGTGGAAGCTTTTATCTAAAGTCACTTACAAATGAGTTTTCCTCTAGACCTGCAATCTTAACATTTGCTAAATGCATTCCTGGAAAGGCTGTTTATTCAGATTTTTTATTCTGTTTGAATCTTACGTCTCGATTTGTTTGTTTGTTTTTTTGTCAGATTAAGTGTAATTAAACAAATCACATTATTTTTGTCAGCCAAAGAAAATTGGCAACTTTGCCAATAACGACTTCATCCTGTAAATCACCTGTAAATCAAGTGTAAAAATCCTCAAACAAATATGTGATTAATTATTTTATGGTCTTTTTCATTTGTTAATTTTATAAAAGCTTAAAACACATACACCTTAAAGTATAAGGTGAATTTCATATATTCGGTCAGACGATACAGGACATCTGACGGAAATCTCATCATCAGCAGAGTGCACAAGCACTAAATGCACGCATCCCGATATTTCTAACCGTGTGTGTTTGAATGGGCAAAATGCGCATGGGTCTGGAATTATTTGCACTAGTGTGTCCACAAGGTGGCAACACTAATTTGAACTATTATTGTCACTAAGAAGCGCTAGAAGAAAATGTAACTGCCGGTAAACATCAGGAGAAAAAGGTGGATGTGCACGTCAAGAGCACGTGTGTGAGGAGGTCAGGAGATACCTGCATTTAAGGTATCTCCTAACCTAGGAGTTTGAAGGAATATAAAGACATCTTTATGGGTCTAAACTCCAGAAGAGAAATAGTCCAGTGTCTCGTAACGTGCATGTGTCAAACACCTGTGAATGCACGCACAGTCATATGGAATGTACAGTACTTTGACAGGCTCCCGTTGGACAAAATCGAAGTATACTTTGGGCTTAAGTCATTTGTTCACACGCTAGTTTTTAACTGTATTTTTCAAGTTGTATTCTTCAGCTTAAGTGTTTAGGGGCCTATTTTAAATGTCAATTGGCAATAAAGTTTCTATATTTTGTCTAGGCGCAAGTGGATTGGCAAAATTGCACATGCAAACCGCTAATGGGCTGGGTCAAGTGCAATTTAAAAGGTTTTTCTCCAGTCTGCATCCTATTATATATTCAATTACCTGTCAAGCAATGTCAAAATAAATGAAGACATCCTATTTATAACAATATGACTGTGTAAATGGGCTGTATGTAATTAATTAGAATAATAGAAATATGGACCATTTGTGTCTTACAATATTTTGCACAATAACTACGTCCTTGCTATGCTGTCTCTCCCGTTTGGTCTCCCATCGTTCTAGTGCTTTGGTGTTTAGCTGTGAAATACAACAAAGGATGTTGTGTTCCTCCTGCCTATGGAACACGAGATTAGACGTGCTTCTTATGGTGTGTTCACATTCAACGAGAAGCGAGCATTTCGAGTGGCGCATTTACATACAAAGTCAATGCAAAGACGCGAATAGACGCGAATTCACATAATTCGCTTAAAAATCCACCTGACACATTGTCGCATAAGCCTAACAGCATAGAGATTGTCCGGATGCCACTGACGTACTAACGTAGTAGCAGAAGAAAAAAATATTTTACTAATAATAAATAATTATTGTAGCGGTGTGTGGGCACCCAGAATTGTATGACACAACATCATACATGTACAGAGAGCGGACGAAAAAAGGCATTGCTTGGAGGCAAGTGAGCGAGGAAGTTGGACTATCTGGTAAATTCTGAAAAAAATGCGCGTCTGCTTGATTCCAGCTATTGGTTGTAATTTACTATGAACCAAGTCGCAGAAGCCCCTCCTCCTGTCCTTTTCCAGAAGAGAAGGGGGAATACTCGCAGGTTTGCATTACTTGCACGAACGCGAGTTTAAACACACATTTATAATCCAGCAGTCAAACTCACGTGAGTAATGCAAGGCGAAATTTTTCTTCATGTTGTATGTGTATTAGACACAGTCATTGCACGATGCACTGCACCTAGCGCAGTCATGCAGTCTCATTTATACTTAGACACTTGATTAACGGTAATGAGCGGTTGATGTGGTTGTCTAGTTCCCCATGTTGGGTGGGGTGATGGGCCCTTCAAATAGTTTTTTAGATTTGTGGTATTAGTGTTCTCATCACCACTGTTCTCTTGTAGATTGTTGTTATGTTGGCCTGGTCAGGCTGATTAAACAAACAGAGCAATGTTTTCTAGCAACAGAGCCACAGGAGAATCCACCAATGAATGGTTTACTTACAGTTGTCTCTTCATTTTAAGATGGGATAAAGCTGGGCTTGATGCAAACTACGGTCTTTGGTCTACTAATGTATTTCTGTTTTATTTTGTAGGGACTGAAACAATATCATGGTTTCTCTGTGTTTTAATACAGAAAAATATGAGCAAAAATATTTCCTGTCTAATAAACATCAATACATTTGACCTGACCCTTTGAACTGTGTATCGCTGATGTAGGCTGGCCGTCTCACTATAGTGAGCGGATACCATACAGATAATATTCCTGATGTTATTTCAGGCAGTACTACTGCTGTGTTGTGTATGTTAGGCCATTACACACATCTAAAGAGTGAAGGATGAAAAGAAACATCAAAGATCACAATGTAAATATGTGAAATGCGCACAGCACATATACAGGCCACCCTTCGTGTTGAATGGCAACATCAGACATAGAGAAATGCTTTTGAAATGTTTAGGTTGAGAATTTTAAAAAGAGATTTTATAGCTATTTTAGTGTTCTGTATTTAATAGCTCAGTTCTGCTACATAATGGATACTTACTGAAAAACAGTGGAAAATTATTTAACAAATTATTTAAAAAAAAAACACTAACAGTTTTCTTTTCTGTGTTGACATGCTTCCTTTAAACCTCTTATTGTCTTAGCGTCCTTTTTGACCCGGCACAGGTAAAGAATATGTTATAAATACTGCATCGTTTTTGGTTCCGGACCCAAATATTGTGGCTTTGTCAAGACCATCAAAACAAACAAAATAACTAAGTAAATGTATTTTTGTATATAATTAAGTGTAAAAAAAAAAAAAAGATTTTAAAAGTAATTGTTCTTTCCATTGACTTAACTAGTCAAATGTGACCAGTCTGGGAAAAAAAACAGTTTTGCCCTTACACCTTCTGACTTTATGGATGTTATGCAGCTTTAAATTCAGCTTTTTAATCCATAAATGAATCAAATTTACCTAAAATTATTTAACCCTTGTGCATTGTTCAAATTCACTACCCTTTCGTTATGTTCGTGGCTGAAAACAGCCACTACTTTAAACTGCTATAAAAATTTATCAGATAAATATTTTTTCCAAATTTTTTTTGCATAAATCTATTAATCAACCTCAGTCCTGTTCAAAACTACTAAATATTTAAAAAAAAAAAAAAAATCTGGATTTTAACTCTTTAATTGCCAAATTCATAAATGATATCACTGATTTGGGGGGGAAAAAAACACAAAATGACGTATTTTCAATATAAAATGTGATTGTGGACTGGATTTTTTTTACCTTTTATCACAGTCTTGGACATGTCAAAGATTAGAAACAACATTGGTTTCGATGCATTGTTAGTTTTTGTGCAGCATCAGATTTTAACTTTTTCTCCCTCATTTACTGTTCGTGGCTGTTTTTGCCCCATTGACTTCCATTATAACCACATTTTTTGATTGCAAAGCCATGACACCATATAGTCATGCATTTTTGATTGTTTGTGGTTTTCCCTGTTGGGAAGAGGTAAAATTAGTAATTTTTACTGTTGATAACCACGTGGCACTATTAACCCTTTAGATAGGCCTGTGCAAAAAAAAGCTTAGTTTCTGTCTTTTACATGGAGTTATATGGAGTATAATAGCATATTAAAGTGTGTGTGTGGGTGTGTGTTGGTGTGTGTGTGTGTGAGAGAGAGAGAGAGAGAGAGAGAGAGAGAGAGAGAGAGAGAGAGAGAGAGAGAGAGAGTGAGAACTCACCTTGTTATTTTTTAGTATTTTTGAAGCTGCACATGACAATGACAAAAATCATGCAAACATTGTCAAAACACAAACAGTATCTTCTAAATTTATCTCTAACAAGCACATGAATTCAAGTAAAAATTAACAGGAATAGGATGCATGTAGTAACAAATGTGTAATGGCACATACCTTGTCTAGATTGTCGAAAAAATATTTATCTGATACATTTTTACAGCAGTTTAAAGTAGTGGCTGTTTTCAGCCACGAACATAACCAAAGGGTAGTGAATTTGCCCACAGTGTACTGTTGAGTTTTTGAAAATTTTCAAAGCATTTTCCTAAAATATGTGTGAAAATAAGATTTGTCACCAAAAATCATTCCATTAGCTGAAACACAGAGAAAGTTATGGCCAAAAAACGACTCAAAATCACACCCTAGTGGCTGAAAACAGCCCGAACAGCACACAAGGGTTAACATTTTCACAAATTTAGCCCCTAGCCCAATACTGTTCTCCAGCTTCCCTACCTGTTTCATTGGGTACTGCATCTTTCCTTACAAATTGCATTCTTTTCTCTAAAATGTCCACTCACTCTCTTGGCTCTCAACGAAGGCGGTCGCATTTTCTCACCCTCTCCCTCCCCTTACCTTCCCTGCTTTGCTCCTCTCATCACGTCTAGTCTACTGTCTTGTACTTTGAGAGACTTTCTCAGCACTACTCTCCAAACTAAGACATGCCCGATACCCTATCCCTCGCCTTCGCCGCTTTGTACCCCCAGTCTGACAGGCGGGTCTGTGACCAGCGGCGAGAATGGCTGCAGGACCGGATGGCTGCTTGCCTGTGCTGGGCTACCTCCACCCCCCCAATCCCCACCCCTGTTGCAAGTCTTGTTCATGTTGTAGAGTGTACTGATTATGTGCTAATGTTGCTGAGGTGTTTTTTTCCTGTTCCCACACTGTACTCCTTAAGGAGCATAGTCTGGGGGCTGCCTTTTTCTCCTCACCTCTCCTCATGTCATGCTGTATTTCTTTCTAATTCCCTGTCTTCCTGTCCTGTCTTTCCCCTTGTCATATGTATGTTTGTATGGACAGGTCGATGGCAAATTTCATTGGTACTTGTGACTATGTGACAATAAAGGACTACTACTACTACTACAACCACACGCAGAGAGAGTATTTTTAACCGCTTTGAACGGGTAATATGTATTAAATATGTTTACGAAAATGATTTTTGGATGAAACGGTACAGTGGGGCTAAAGCCACCCCAACCCAATGTGAAAAGATCATTGGATGTTGTCTCTGAAAACATTAGATGCCAGAAAGAACTGTTACAGCACATACATAAACCCCTGTAACACTGTAACAAATTGTTTGAAATTAGTGGGCAAGAATGGCTTTATTGCAATGGACATGCAAAGTTTGCCCATTTTGACTGCTGGTAGAGATATGTTCGTGAAATTGGTATGTCCTAAAGTTATACTCTAAAATGTACACTGTTGATTTTCTACAAGCAGAAAAAATTCTGAAATTGTTGATAATTGTAGATAATATAAAATGCCCAAAGTGAATGAAATACACATAAATTAAGACATCCTTTGCCAATGTTTGTGATTTTTTTAACTTTTTATTTACTTATTTTTAATTCATTCATATTCAGAAAGTAGCCCTTTTTTCCCAGTCATTATACACTTTGGGCCAACAGATTTTTGTTAAGGGGGGTCTTTAGTGCCATAGTACAGTAATCAATGACCCGAAGGACAAAAAGAGGGTGCAGTTTCTTAAGACAATATGAGGCTTAAAAAAGTTGTGATGGGATATATTGGATGTTGCTCTAATTTTGTAGTACAAACCCTAACAGATTCCCAAAAACAACTCTATCTGTAGAGAAAGCTGACATGTTATATGATCCATGTGAATAATTCCATAAAAAATGTTTTTTTATTTTTTTAAATGAAACAAAATAAAAATTATAATGAAAAATGATATAGAAACCACCAGTTAAGAGTGAAATTCTCATTAAAAGAACAGGTGGTGTCACCCTGCAATATGGTTTTACTCAAGAGTCAGTCACTGTGGCTTCCTCGAAATTCCACTCATAGTAATCAACTAGGTCAGGGTAAATTTAGCCATAACACAAATAGGAAATTAGCCTGATATGGCAGTACTGATTTTGAATCGTACTGCTAAATGAGCTTGTTTGAGAAACCTTGAGAGAACAGAAATTTGCACTTTAGAAAATTGTTACAGTATATAGTCTATTAAATGTGAAATAATCTGTCTGAAAACTATTATTGGAACAATTACGAATGAATTAATATTAAATCTGTGGAGTGGTTGACTTCAACCTAAGTGTATGGATGGCTGTGGCTCAGGTGGTAGTGCGGGTTGGCCACTAATCGCAGGGTTGGTGGTTCGATTCCTGGCACACATGACTCCACATGCCGAAGTGTCCATGTGCAAGACACTGAACCCCAAGTTGGTCCCAATGGCAGGCTAGCGCATTGCATGGCAGCTCTGCCGTCTTTGGTGTGTGTGTGTGTGTGTGTGTGTGTGTGTGTGTGTGTGTGTGTATTTGTCACTTTGTGGGGACCAAATGTCCCCATAAGGATAGTAAAACCCGAAATTTTTGACCTTGTGGGGACATTTTGTCGGTCCCCATGAGGAAAACAGCTTATAAATCATACTAAATGATGTTTTTTGAAAATGTAAAAATGCAGAAAGTTTTCTGTGAGGGTTAGGTTTAGGGTTAGGTTTAGGGGATAGAATATAAAGTTTGTACAGTATAAAAACCATTATGTCTATGGAAAGTCCCCATAAAACATGGAAACACAACATGTGTGTGTGTGTGTGTGTGTGTGTGTGTGTGTGTGTGTGTGAAGGGGTGAATGAGTCACAGTGTAAAGCGCTTTGAAAACAGCTAATATTAAAATAGCGCTATATAAGTGCAGACCATTTACTTTTTTACTGCTGGTTCCTGGTCTTGTTTCACGATTCAACAGTGTACTCCCAAATGAAACATTAATTAAAAAAATACAATCCGTCTATGTAATGTTTCATCAAAGCACAATAAATTGCTCCATCTCTGAAACAACTTTCCTTTTCAGCAGACATTACAAATCCCTCATACTTTTCAAGCGGTACCCACTTTTCACACTCCAATCAAACCCCAATGGATAAATCCCACCCTACTATTTTTCTTGTTGAATATTCATAATCACTTGAAAATACATCAAATTAGAGGTCGACTGATAGCGGGTTTTGCAGATACCGATAACTAAGGTGGGGAAACGATAGCAGATTAATCTGCTGATAGTGGTGAACTTTAGTATCACTTTCCATGGCGATACTGACTCAATATCCATTGACTTTGGAATATTCTTCTAATCATTCGAACAGCTAATGTCTGCATCCTCTCCACCTTGCTTGCAATGAAGTTCTCCAGAGCAGTGATTAGTTATAAACAAATTAATTATCAAACCACCTTTGGTTGTCTTAAAGGAATAGTTCACCCAAAAATTTAAATTCTCTCATCATTTACTCGTGCCATCCGTGATGTCATGAAATTTTTCTTCTGTAGAACGCCAATTAAGATTTTTAGAAGAATTTCTCAGCTCTTCTGGTCCATACAATGCAATTGAACGGGTGCCAAAAGTCCTTTTTAATTATAAATTCTCCACCCTGCTCAGTCAGCCTCATATTTAACTTTCAGTTTCTTCTTCTTGTGTTTTTGGTGATTCACATTCTTCATGCCTACTGGGCAGGAAGAAACATTTCTATCCCAAATTAACATAAATATTGATCTAAATATTGATTTAAATCTGCTTCTGAAGCGTCTGTCTCTATAAATAGCCTAGTTTACATTGCACAACAATGTCCACATGGAGTCAGTGATTGTTTTTATTTAACCTCAAGAGGATGCTGTTATACTGTAGAACTAAGGAGTGCCAGGACTATAGAAGCCTCCAGCACCAGTCACGGAGAAATTAAACCAAAAATCAGAAAATACTGGTGTTGGTTTTTTCCAATAGCCGATATTTAAAAGCAACTATCAGCCATGATTAAAGAGTTTATAAAATATATCGGTCAGCCTATTATAATAAATTGCCATGTTACATTAAACATGGCATATTATAGGAGTGTTCAATGTTGTGAAGTGGTGAATATTCAATTCCCTTTTAGTCTTACAAGTTATATCTCATCTTTTATCATCCTCATTTATTCTTATTATATTAATCAATGTCCAATTTTCTTTTTACAATAAGGTGCAAGCAACATGTATGTAATCTGAGGGGTGATTGTGGGTCTGGCCCCATGACAGGAATGCAATAACAGTGATTATTCATTTAGCCCGGCTCCTGGAGGATATGCATTTATATTATACTGCATTTATTCACAAAAATACATATCTGTTATAATTATTACATAATTAATCAACTATTCTAAAACCATTTGATTCAATTTTAATTCAGTCATTAGTAATTAAATGAGTTTTAGTTATGATCTTATTATTATCATCCATGTTTTTATATGGTTCTTAAAAGGAACCACTGCATACAACATATCTACCTCATTTAATCATTGAACTGAAACATCAAATTTATTTATGTTTTATTGTGTCTTGCTTTTCGCAGATGTGGAGAGCCCACATTCCATCGAGATTAGGGAGAAGGCCTCCTGTCCTAGAGGAGATACCGCCTACCTGTTGCAATGTCTATTTCATTTATAGTGCCTGTAACCTGTGACATCTGCACATAAGTTCGGTAAAACCAATGATGGGAACTGATTAATGTTACAGCTAACTAATGCCGTGACACAGTAGTGTGCTGTGAAAGATTGTCAGGTGTGCTGTAGAAAATTATCAGATTCCACAAAATAATTCAGGGCTCCAGACTGTGACAAATTTTGCGACCATTTTTCCAAACAGTGCGATAAAACTTGGCAAGAGGTCGCATTGGTGCAACTACAAAGTTTGCTGAATCTCTGATTGTGCATTATCGTTTTTTGATACGTACGAGAAATATCAACGGCAAACGTTCCAAATGCGAAAGGAAATATCTTTACCCATATCAGTCAGTGCTGCTCAATGGACAGATCAGCGATGTGATGATGATTAAACTAGTTTAACATTTTATTAAATGGCCCCAACACTCTAAACAGCATTGAAAAGGAATAAAGAAGAAATCTGCACAATGAGCAGACAGAAATTGTAAGGTTTCAATTCACACATCACAGATATTTACCATGAACTTATATCGATATATCAGTGTAGTGAGGGAATACAATAACATTTCTGGATTTGTTTTTATGAAAAATGTCAGTAATTCCATCATTTGTTTTATGGTTACTACTAATCATGGTTTACTTTAACTATGTTTACTATAAACTTATTGCAGTTATACCTATGGAAACAATGGAACTTTCCTTCTGTGTAAAATATGCCCTCTGATTGTAGAAAAAAGGCTTTGCTTGTCTTCAGATGACTGTATTTTAATCAGATAAAAATCAGATAAGCTCCTTATAAAAAGAAACCATGAGAGAAAGCTCAATCCCACTGACAGAGTATTTTAATGAAAAAAGAATATGCTTGTTATTTCATTACCCAATTAGTGCTCTTGCCACCTTTGACCTCTTAATACAGCATGCCTATATGGCTTGCATTTTTTGCATAGCTGAATTTCAAACACGCTTCTAAGATGGACAGAAAATATGGACAAATTCTTGAAAAGGAAAACTATTGAAAATGGTTATGTGGGATAGTGGGATAGAGGTGTGCCGTGGGATTTTTTATTCCTAAAAAGTATGCCGTGACATAAAAAAGGTTGGGAAACACTGAACTAATGATAGTTTGCAAGGTGGAAACAGAACATATTTGTAAAGTACTAAGGTGTTTCTGATTAAGATCAGAATCGTAGAAAGTGTTGTACTTTGATACCTCTAATTCAATTTGCATATGACTATACTTGCCTGTGAATGATTTTGAATGGGGCTTTCTTTCTTTCTAAACTACTGGATCCCATTGACATTGACTTGTTGTAACTGCAGAGAACAATTAGTAAACTGCTGCCACAGTTTATCTCTTGACTCATTAGGTGTAAATGCTTCTTGTTTCACAACCTGTCCCTAATTAACTGGCAGTATTAATATAGTCAGCAATTGACTGAAACTAAACAGTACTACTGATATTTATTTAGCTATTTATTATATTTTTATTTATCCTTTATTTAAATAATCAGCAACTGACTGATACTAAACATACAGTACTGATGTTTATTTCGCTAGTAATGTTTTTTTAAGCTATATATTGTATTTTTATTTATTCTTTATTTTCGTAGTGTTCATTTCTAGAATTTGTTGACAATGTATAATAATAATGTCAAATATTCTTTGATAATAATATATGGTTAAGAAAGCAGCTTTCTGAGTACCTTTGCATAGTCATATTGGTGCAAAATCGGTGCACAATCCACATAGAAAAGGTCTGTTTTCATTCCAGCTCAAAAATTAACTATATCGGCACCATATCGGTAATCGGTGAATTTCCCCCACTAAAATCGGTATCGGCCTGAAAAAAGCATTGTAAGAAATGTCTTTGTATGATCTTGTGTTTCCGACCTCCCCTACATACGCATACATTATGATGCGTATGTATGGGAATAAATAGAGTGCAAAGCACAGTAGTGTGACTGCCCCTTAATGTGTACAATGTTACAAAGCATGCCACAGATTTGGTCCTCAATTCAAAAATAATCTGGAAAATTCCTTTAATTCCTTGCTAATGTTTGTAAATGTGAATGAATGAAGTGTTTGTAATTTCACAGCTGTGCCTGTAAAAATTACATTCACTGAAGCGGTCAGGAAACAACGACTTCATTACGAATCCAGTAGTACTTTATTATCACTGCACATGATGAGTGAGGAAATCAATTTAACGTCAGCTTGGTGTGACTCGCCTTTTGAAGAGTGCATTATCATGACTTGTTTACAGATTTGCTTGCAGCCTGGATTCACATCTTAAATCCAAGAAGAAACAGCCTTCGCAATACATTTAAACTCAAAAACAGCATACACCGTGAAACACTATTCACAAACTATTTTAGTTGGACAATTGGACATATTTAAGATGTAGGACAGGACTTGATTTTATCCATCAGGAATTGACCCTTCATTAAGCCTTGTATTAAATATCCTACCTTAGTAACTTTATTGTCCATATTATTAGATTTATGGTGCATCAAGTCATGTCAGAATGATTGCATTTACGAGTTGAGTACACACGAATACAAACTTAAAGTGAACAGTTCAGTTCACTTAAACTAGTGTTTATGCAATCACTGTAAAATTAGGCTTTTCTCTTTTTAGTTTACTGTGGTAAGCATTTGACTTGATTTGAATTCACAGTTGTCACAGTTTTGAATCATGTTACTGCATAATTTAACCATTCCTTTAGAAAAAAACAACAAATAAAATGCTTTGGAACGTCACACTTCCTTCCAGCCAATAAAAAAAATCAGACTGATCTCACAGTGAAATTGGTAGATTTTCTTTAGCTAAAATCATTCTATGCTTACCAAAATTCGAAACACTGCCCCCAGTGGCCAAAGCTGTAAGTGTTCTTGAGAGTATGGGCACGTGTGAGCTCCATTTTCTGGGTGAAATTTCCATGGGGTGGTGCCAAAATTTAGTTGTTTTCAGCTGTACAGGCTATAATACAGTGAAGAGTGATGTATACGTTTATAAACTGAACCCACCCCAAAACCAAACCTCAAAACTAAACCTAACCATCAGTGTATCAAGTAAATATGTAATGTAAGAGGGGAAAATGCAACCTCGGAATTGCGTTTGTCACTGATTAAGGGAATGCAATTATTTCCTGGTTTCAACACTGGGTCCAAACTCGGGTCTCCCACTCTTCTAACACAGCACGCTTCTGATCGCGCAACAAGGTAAGGTAAACGTGCATAAGCCGATGCAAAAATGTCTGATAGGAGATGCCTATGCCTAGGAGATCTTGTCAGTGAGTTGGCAAAATGTGTACAATCCTAGGGTACTGGAACTACTTGAAAACTACAAATTTTATTGAAATTGCTCTGTTTTCAAAATTCTCCAATTTTTTAAAATGGAGCATTCTGTAAAGCTTGACAGAGCGAGTAACAGAAACCAATCAACTGATTGGATTGTGGGAAGTTGTTTCTATTCGACAGGTGGTTAGAGGCGAGGGGTTGGAAAGTAAAAGGGATTTGTTATGTCAGCCAAAATGAAACGTTGTTTCACAGGAGGATCAAGTCAAGAAAGATCATTAAAACAAAGATTTTTCTTCAGAATAACGTGCACTAGGGTTGGGTGATTTGACGATATAATCATGGTGATGATATAAAGTGTCAATCATTAGAGATTTTGCTATATTGTATATATCGTTATATGTAAATATCCTTTTATGCAGTGTTGGCTTATCTATCAGTGGGCAGGGTTTCACGTGAGACTGAGAGAATTTAAGAACCATGGACAGGGTTTTTCCCGGCCACCCAAGCAAATTCAATGACATTGATCTCGTTTTCAGTGCTTCATTAGTGCTTAATATGCTTCTGATCTTACACGCACATCTGTGTTTCATGTGAGCATCACATGCGCTTTCTCTGGAGCATGCAAGTGTGTTCGAGTCCAGCAGGATTATCGTTATTTACAGGAGAGTGCAGAGCAGGATCTCTTGAGCAACTCTATCATATTTGACCCAGGAAAAACATCTCCAGAGAATTGGACAACTCCCAAACAATTCAAGAAAATGAAGAGGAGCTTGTTATTGAAAAAGGTGTGGCCTCTGTGGTGTTGGTTCACAAAAGTCAACAGAGCAGAAAGATTTAATCTGTAAACTAGGGCTAGGACAACGCGCCGACGTCATCGATGACGTTGACGCAAAAAATACGTCGACGCAAAATATGCGCGTCGATTCGTCAGACCCAAAACAAAGATGGCGGCGCCGGAGAGTAGTAGCAACACGAGTGGCTCCTCAGACTATCAGAAGTGCAAGGCACTCGTACCTCTAAAGTATGGGAATTCTTTTAAATTAAAGGAAACAATTCCGTGATATGTCGTCTTTGCAAAATGGAGATGGCCTTCCATTCTAGCACCACGGCAATGCACCAGCACCTGAAGAGGCACCACGCGTGCGCACGCACACACAGTATTCTTAAGGTGAAAGGAAAGTGTCAGAGTGTAAGTTGTTATTTGCATGTGAATGAAGATGCTTTTTTTCAGTATGTTCAACATAAATGTTGAATTCTGAATGTTTATTTTCATTATTTTTTGTTGGAAAAGCACTTTCTGTATTAGCTTAAAGCCCCCAAGTTTACAATAGTTACTGTATTCTTTCAATAGCTCTAAGAAAGGGTGGTTGGGTGACCTTTTTATTTTTTTATTGAATGCTAGACATCAAGTTGTTGTTATTTTATTCTGAAAGAAGAATTACAAGATGCACTTATTTCAGTAAGCTAGGCCGATGTGTTTTCAAGGCTTCAAGGTTTTATTGAATGCTAACTCTGACTAAGAATGCATTACTTTGCACTTGTACAGTCTTTTATTTTGGAATTTTAAGAACAATAAACATATATTGCAATGTTAAGGAATTAATTTTTTTTTTCATTCAGATATGTAAATCAACATGTATAAATTGCTATTAGTCAATTAATGGGGAGATAATCGAAATCGAATCGGACTGGAAAAATGAATCGTTAGATAAATCGATGCATCGAAAAAATTATCGCTAGATTAATCGTTTAAAAAATAATCGTTTATCCCAGCCCTACTGTAAACTGTGTCACACGACAATAATCACTCATAATAGAAGCTATTTATTTTACCTCCTCAAAATGAAGCAAGCAAAAGAATATCATGAAAGCCAAAAGATGTGCTCTGCATTAATTCGTTTTGAATTATTTGTTTTGTTTATATTTATTTAAAATTTATTTTCTGCAAGAAGTGTTTACATATTTTGGGTTTCTTCAAGTGTTTTTGTTGGATTATATATTTTTTTACTTATGCATTATTTTTTTGTCACATTGCTTTGGGAAGATGTTTAGTTTCTTGAGGAACAATTATAATAATAATAATATTGGTCAACATCATATCAGACTGAAATATGACATAATGTGAAATTATTCATTATGGTCAGAACGATTTAAAACAAAGTTAAGTGTTTTTGTTTGTTTTTCACTTGGACTAATGTCAATTTCCAAATAAAAAGAAAAGGGAAGTATTTTGAAGTATTTAATTCACTGACTGGATTATCCAAAAATAGGTGTACAACATGGTTATTTAATATATAATTTTGATTTTCAAAAAACTTACAATATTGTGATATATAAAAATATTTATCATAATATAAAATTACTCATATAGTGATATAAGACTTTGGTCATTTCACCCACCCCTAACGTGCACCAATGAATTTAGTGAATTTTGACTTAAACTTCCATAATGCAAGTAAACAGTGAAACTTGAGTTTATACATTTTGGAATAATAGGTCAATTTTGAGTTCAAGTAGACTTTAAAGGAAACAAATTCGAAGTCTAGTTCAGGAGATTAAATGAGGGACACTGCACTTTAAAGAACATTCTTCACAGGCATACAGTGCAGTACAGATTTCACAGTCTGAGAAATGACACTTACAGACACAATGTTCTCTCCGAAGTGTAATTTCCTGCAGGGTACAGGAGTATAAATACAGAGTACGATGAAAGAGTTTCACAGCATGAGCACTTTGACCTTTTTCCTCCCTAGAGAATAAAGACAATACTCCAGCATGATCAATCGAGCAGTACTGACCTTTTCCTTTACTGGTAAAGAAATAAAAACATGGGTGTGTACAATATCCTCTTCTAACTGTTTAAGAACAGATTTCTTCAAGGTAACTGTAATAAAAGGTCACAAAAACAGAACGCTCTACTCCTAAAGGCCCCGGAATACTTCATACGTAATCGAAGAAAGAATGGATTTGACATCATTTAGTATAAAATCTGGCTAAAAAGAATGTGTTTTTAGATTGTTTTGGTGGTTCGTAACAGCTCGCCTGGGCAAACGTTTAGGAAAACCTCTGATCTACGTCTTCGGTAGGTGTGACATTAAGCTCCACCTAAATTGAGGCCGACAGCTGACTCCGTTTAAGTTCTTCAGTCAGTCAAAATCAGTCAACAAGAACACACCGGCATGAAGAGTTAATAGCGAGCTGGTGCAAATGTACCTACATCTGTACAATCTTTCACACTGAGATATTTTAAAAGAACATGTCATGCAATTCTGCGATGGACTGGCGACCTGTCCAGGGTGTCCCCCGCCTTTCGCCCAATGTTAGCTGGGATAGGCTCCAGCCCCCCGCGACCCTGTACACAGGATAAGCGGTTGACGATGGATGGATGGATGTCATGCAATTTTTTTTGGTTTTGTTTAATTTGTCGACAAAGGTAATCAAATCAAATACTCTCAAGTGCTCATTCACACATCTGCCCAAAGTAAGATATGCCTCTCTTATAATCATTCTTTTATCTGTGTTTCCCCATTAACACTCTTATACACCAAATTTGCAGTAATATCATCATAAATTAAAATGATGATATTACAAAAAAGAGTGTAATCGGTTCATATTCTGGAATTCAGAATGTAAAAATGACAAATAAAACATTTTCTACAGCAAATATATTACTTTAAACAATCATTGAGTGGTTAAAACAGCTTCATTTACTGACCGAGACTCCGCCTTCAGAGCAGGCGATAAGGCAGCCCTAAGAACAGCTAGGGCCAAACTGTCCCGGGCAATCAGAGAGGCAAAGCGCGCACAAGTCTTCAGTGTCCTGCCTCAACGACTACCGTCCTGGCGCACTCACACCAATCATGAAGTGCTTCGAGAGGCTCTTCATGAGGCACATTAAGACCCAGCTGCCCCCCTCACTAGACCCACTGCAGTTTGCATATCGTCCAAACCGTTCAACGGGTGACGCCATCGCCACAACCCTCCATCTGGCCCTCACCCATCTAGACAAAAAGGACTCATACGTTCGAATGCTCTTCATAGATTTCAGCTCAGCATTCAACACGATAATTCCTCAGCACCTGATTGGAAAGCTGAACCTGCTGGGCCTGGACACCTCCCTCTGCAACTGGATCCTGGACTTCCTGACTGGGAGACATCAGTCAGTCCGGATCAGGAACAGCATTTTCACCACCACCACACTGAGCACTGGGGCCCCCTATGGCTGTGTGCTCAGTCCACTGCTGTTCACTCTGCTGACTCACGACTGTGCAGCAATGCACAGCTCGAACCACATCATCAAGTTCGCCGATGACACGACCGTGGTGGGTCTCATCAGCAAGAACGACGAGTCATCATACAGAGAGGAGGTGCAGCGGCTAACGGACTGGTGTAGAGCCAACAACCTGTCCCTGAATGTGGACAAAACAAAAGAGATGGTTGTTGACTTTAGGAGAGCACAGAGTGACCACTCTCCGCTGAACATCGACGGCTTCTCTGTGGAGATCGTCAAGAGCACCAAATTCCTTTGTGTTCACCTGGTGGAGAACCTCACCTGGTCTCTCAACACCAGCTCTATCACCAAGAAAGCCCAGCAGTGTCTCTACTTTCTTTTTTTTTTAACTTAAATACATTACACGCTAAAATTCAGTGTGACTACAGTAAAAACTGCAGTAAAAGGGGCCTTTTTAATTTGGTGATTGGTTCTAGGTCAACCTAGAAAATTACTGTTATTTATTCTTCGTATGTCGCTTGATACATTTGAAAAAATATATTTTAAATTATTATTAAATATGATTATTACTGTACCTGGCTGTCAGATAGTGTTTATTTATTCCCATTTTTGGCTAAAAAGGTAGTTTATATAAATTACACTTGTTGTATTTAACCATTGCACCAACCAAAGTTTTAAGTGTTGAAATGGTAAAATTCTGCCCTCTTTTGCCAGTTTTGTTCTATTCCTTAACCAAGCCAGAGACTTGAAATGAACCCATACATCAAGTGCAGCTCCTCAGGAGTGGATAGGCTTTTAAAAACATTTCAGTAAAGAGTCACTTAATAAGCTTGTCAGAGTGAAGTGTAGAAAGGGCCTCTTCCCCTTGGCTAAAAATCTTAGAAAGTGAGGTACCACCAGCTGTTGTGAGCTGTTTTAAATTAAATATGTATATAATGTTTATCAAATAATGCTTTAGTTGACAATAATGGAATTTCAATCAGTGCTCAACCTTAATTATCTAGAATTTTAGCTGGACTATTCAGACAGACAGATGGACAGTTACTCTGTATGTCTTTAAATTGGCCAACAGGAAGAAATGTTTAATCAGGGCTGGACTGGTAATCTGGCATATCGGGACGACATACTTCGTGGCCGATCAGGGTGGGAATGGCCATCGGGAAAACCGAGCAGGCCAGTGGATCGGCCGCGAAACCGGCCACGATAAGATAAATAAGCCGCTGCAGATTAAGGACACGAAAGGCTGATGACCAATTAATCAGCCAATAGTTTTTCAATCAATTAATACAGCAGTGTAGTTCATCCTGTGGCAAGAGGGACACAACTTCACCCCTTCTGTCACTCACTCGACCTTGTGTCGATGTAGTGACACTATGGGTCCCTATACGTAACGCCACATTGGCTGAACTGTGTTACATGAACTGCCGATGCAGGTGTAGGCAAGCTACTGTGAGCGTAGGAACAGATGCACTCGGACTGCACGTAGCCTCCCCAGATGCCCCAAAATCTCATGTAATTCCCAACAACCAGGCCGCACCGGCCTTTTCTCTCTGAGTTTTTCTCTCCACAGAAAATATGATTTGGCTGAGGCCTTTAAATGCTCATAAAATCCCCTGGGGAAGGTGTCTTTTCTATTCATATACTTTCAGGGGGAAAATACCCCATGAAGGCCACACCCTGAAGTGGAGGGTATAAAAGTGAAGGGCTCTGCCAAGGGAGATGCGGGTCTACCAAAAAAAGGAGACCGTACCATGGGAAGATACATCACATGAGGTTACCGAGACCTGTGGAGCACTTATCCCAGTACAGGGCACGTTAGCACACGTACTGGGTCCGACTACATACAGGGTTTTACTTTTAACGATTGTGTAAAGGCAAATGTTCCTGGGCATAGCGGGTTCATACACCTGGGTTCGTACACCAATAGCACGTTATGACTCCGGCTCTGCAGGTAAATATCTCCAAGTGATCAAAGGCAAAGTCCTGGTGATGTCAAACCATCATCTTTGCAGAAAAGCAGGGCCGAAATACAACTGATGTAAGATGTTCCTCTGCAAGTTACTTGCAATTTTAGCCACAAATGTTGATAGACAGCCCAAAGTTCCCTAGTGTAGTTTTAAAGTACATATTTTTCAAGCAATAGATTGCACTCTTAAAGCGTGAAATGGACTCCCTCTCTGCTGCCATTGGCAAGTGATGAGTCACAATGACAACTGCTATTGAAATAAACGAGAATGGTATTTAAGTATTTTAGACCTTCTTGTTCGGTTCTCATGCGCATACGTTGAATAATGTGAGTAATAAACATGGATCGGCCTGGTAAGAATGAAGTTCCTCCACAGGAGTGGCTGCTTTGATCGATAGGACATAATCAATAATGAATGTGACAGTTACCGAGCTGAAGAACTGTGAACACACGCCTGCTGATAAGTCTACTTTCTGCAGAGAAACCATTGTTTTCTGATTTATCACAAGTTTTCTCTCAACCAGAGGACTGGTAGCATGCAGCCTAAATTTCACATGCATAACATGCATTATCCTTTCACTGTACTTTGCACTTTGGTTTCCAACTGTTGCATAAGGAGGAACTTGAAAAGGATTGAAAGTCTTAAATGGACACCAGTCCTCAATATAGGCTATTTAAAAATATTAAACTTTTTTAATTTGTCGGTTTCTGTGCAGGACAAAAAAAGTTTCATAATATACCTATATTCAGACTTTGTCACCACTACTAGTAGGGGTGCACCGTTTGATCGGTCACCAATCGAAATCAGACGATATTCGTCTTAAATCCGTGATCAGCCGATTCTTTTTTGGAGCATGCAGGAAATCACACATACACTGCTCCTCTAATGAATGAGAGCTTTCTCAGCCCTAAATGCATGACAGTGTGGCCTCTGGAGAGTGAATTGTTGGAAATGAAGCATTCACAAATTTAAACTTTCAGACATCACATGTATGAATATTAAGCTGCTCATTTTCATTATAGTATTCTGCCTCATTGCACAGTGACCAGGAAGAGGATAAAGAGGCTGCTAATGGTATAAAAACGAATTAAACAACAAATAAACATGCAAATACATGATACATGTTGTGAGTCATGACAATCAGACGTTGTGTTGAGCGATAAAGACTATATGAGCGATCATGATCACTTTTAGCTTTACTCCCTTCAACACGAGCTCTCTCTGTGTCAATCAAACATACGCACTCTCAATATCTCATCAGTCCCTCATATCAGCGCTATTCTGTGAGGATCCCAATTTAAATCAGATTAATATTAGTCACAATACCACTAATAACAGATGCAACTGTTTAACCTTCAATAACGGCACCGCTTCTTCACACATTTGCTTAATAATTAGTGATTTGTGTTACAACAAGATGCCAAAGACAAACAAATCATAGATATTAATGATTTCTCACTGGTGCAGTTTTAGAGCTTGTAATGATTTTTCTTATTTTTGAAAGTATCTCTGCTGTGTGTGATGCTCTCATGTTTTTTACTGCTTTCCAGTATGTCACAATGACCTTTAGATATTGACAACAGAACTATTAATAACAGTTTCCCTTCTGTCACTCACTCAACATTGTGTCGATTGTAGTGACACAAGGGGTCTCTTCTGAGAGCCTTGCGTACCTCTGAACTTGAACTTGAGAAAAGGCCAATGTCAAGTTTGCAGACAGAATTTGCATGCCCCACCCCAGACATACGGGTATAAAGGCAGCGGGCAAGTGAACGCCAGACAGATTTTTTCATCGGAGCCAAACGGTTGTGTGATCAGCGAGCTGTGTGACACACGACTCCCACCTTCAGGTCCGCTCCACCAGTCTGATCCTGACACACGGATGTACGCTATGCTTTCCCGGGCCGCTGTGAGCATGAGGTGGCCTGGAAACCTCCGCCCCCCCCTCACGCCTACTCGATCGGTTTCGCTGGCCAGGGGCGCCACTCATAGCCAAGCCCCCCTGGTACATTTCTTCCCTGAAGTGCATGATGAGCTGAGGAGTTCATGGAGAGCAGCTTTTACAGCCCGGAACCGACCCCCTCGCTCGGCCGCTCTCACTACCCTGGACGGAGGTCCCTCAGACCTCAGGTAGTGCATGCCGTTTTTAAGAGGGACGTCATGGTTACTGTTGTAACCTCATTTCCCGATGGAAGGAACGAGACGTTGTGTTACCTTTGGCACGTCACTATCCCTACCACTGTAATGTGCCATAACCATATTCTTGGCTCCTCAGTGAAAACCTGTCTGGCATTCTGGCCTTTCAGTAAAGTGTTACTGTAATCTAAAAATTTGATCGGCCTCAAATTTCCTGATCAGTGCACCACTAGTGCTTAATATGCAGTTGCTGCCTCTAATTTCACATACAGATATTTTTTCATTTAAGGCCATTTCGGCCTATAAAAGAGCAAATAAACATCTTTTTGATGAACTCTTCATTCTTTCTTCTCTGTTGCTTACATCATATGTAATCATATGACTTGTGTTGTGTGTATTTATAAGACTTTTACAACAATCACATCTCTCTCAATCAGTTCCTTCTAAAATGTGAAAATTGCTCGCTACTGTCACACACAACATACTCTTTATGCTTCCTATTATGCTTACACACTACTGTTTGATTAGGTTTATATAAGATGTTTGGGTTGGGGCATAATATTAATAAGCATGTGCTTAACGCCTCGCACGCGGAAGTTGTTCAAATGAGCGAAATCGTACAACACCATACGATTTAGACACCACAAATTCGTGTGACTTTTCATGAAATCGGGTTGGAAATATCAAACAAATCTAATCCTAAAAACAATAATCTACGATAATAATTCAGTTCTACAATAATATTCAACTGGGTTCAAAAAGTTAGGTAAAAACTAACCCTGAAAAAAAAACGTGTTCATTACTGTATTGTTGTATACATGTGCATATCAACAAAAATTATTAAATATTATTCTTTCATGTGTTCATTCAGTGAAAAACATGCTTTCGTTATTTTTAAATATGTTTTT
This sequence comes from Xyrauchen texanus, assembly GCF_025860055.1. Classification (NCBI taxonomy): domain Eukaryota; kingdom Metazoa; phylum Chordata; class Actinopteri; order Cypriniformes; family Catostomidae; genus Xyrauchen; species Xyrauchen texanus. The sequence continues at coordinate 12,340,495 of NC_068276.1, forward strand.
ACTTTATGCATTAATTATTTTGAATCTACATGTTTAGAATGGATGGGATATTTAAATTTTTTGGGGGGGATTTTTTGACAATATCACCCAGCCCAACTACTTAGCCATTAAGGCATCAAGCTGTTGTCATTTATTTGCAATTCAAATGACATCTTTTTTGTATTATTAATTAAATTTTTAGGATTATCATTTTTTTTTTTTTTTTTTTTTTTTTGACAATATGGATGATTACGGAGAGCAATCCACAGTCGACAAAACATATACAGCTTAATCTGGTTAGGAAAAAAAGAAAGAATACAAATAATAGCCTATTATAAATAGAAGAAGCTGAAGAAATGTTATGATCCTAACTGATCTAAGACAAGGAATGTTTTCTACAATTAAATGTAAGGAATTGTGAAAAACTGAGTTTAAATGTATTTGGCTAAGGTGTAAGTAAACTTCTGACTTCAACTGTATTTTATTAACTCTACCCCGAAACCCAATAACAACACTAAACCTAATCTAAACGCCATCTTAGAGGGAAAATAGAGATGCTTTCTACCGATTATGTGTACGTGATTACTTCTGGTTTCAATACGGGACGAGTACACTAGTCTCCCTTGCTGCTGATGTAACACGTATCCAGTTGACCCACAGAAGGTCAACACATTGAAACCAATGCAAAAATGTCTGATGGGAGATGGTGCTTGTCAGTAACTTGGCATGAGTCGTATGTCAGGGTACTGGAACATTAAGAAGAAACATGACAACTTCCAGTATGATCATGTTGTACTCAACCTCACGTTAGTTCAAATCCATATTACTTTCTTCCATGGAACACAAGGAGAAAATTAGAATGTAGACACTACTCATTTTTCCATTCAATGACAGCGAATGGGGACTGAGGCTGACAGTCTCTCACATTCTACCTATCATTTTCTTTTGTTTTCCATGGAAGAAAGAAAATCATATGGGTTTAGAAAACATGTGGGTGAGTAAATGATGACAGAATTTTCATTTTTGGGTGAACTATCCCTATGCCCCATTTGAGAGATTACATGAGGTTATAGAAAATATCCCATGTAAAATGTATCATTTGAACTAGACTTTGTGATTTTTTTGTTCTCTTCTTTTGTTCAATTTCCTTCTTTCTTTTATCTTTGAAGAAATACAAAAAGAATATTGGCATATTTTACTAACTCATGTATACAAGGGCAGTGATTCATTTCACCAGGTTTACAAATAGGCTAACCCATGCTATCAGACATGCCCACAGTTTCATGTTGACACCTGTTACACAGTTACTCTGATTCCTGGTGTGCTTTTTCTCTGATAATACTTCCTAAAGCTTACTATATACATTTTTTAGGGGTTCGTTCAGCTTTCTCATGAAGCACTGCCTTAAAAAAGAGACACTGACACATATTATGCAAATATACAGTGACTTGTTGAATAATTTGATGAAGCTAATTGAAAAACACGACAATATAATAAAAAGTATCTTCCCTACCCAGCTCTTATCAGCTAAACAATTCTGTTTAAACAATGATGTCAGCTAATGACAAGTAGTGAACTTTGTGTTACATAAATAAACTAAGAGCCAAGATGGAAAGTTTCAAACCAAAGCATTAAAAAAAATAATAATAATTACTCTGGGTAATGGTCACCAAATATGGTTTTAAAATATTCTTTTGAGCAAAACTGATCTTCACATTTAGTGAAAAATACTTCGCCCCTAAACAGACTGATTTAACAGAAAAACATTGATATATTGCAACCACTTGTTGATATTTAACCTATGTTTCAATATGTTTAGCATTTGCTCTTAAATGACAGTGAAAGGGGTAATAAATATTTCAACCAAACAGCAATTGTTGCTGAGTAGATTGACTGAATTAATGTTTAAGTGAATGTAATAAAAAATCATAAATTTAATAGGTATGGGATGACATGGTTATCTCACGATTCAGTTCTATATACATATGAGGTTCACGATTTGATATTATCTTGATTCTAAATGATAACACTTAAATGACAAATTGAAAAATGCTTGTGCAAAATGCACATTGTTATTTCTCATCAAAATAAAGTTCAGGCTGATCAGATGCAGAACAAGCAATTGAACTGAACAGGACCTGTCCTGAAAAAGTATGTGAAAATGTTAATTTTTTTAATTATATGTAACATAATTATAATCACATTTTAACTTTTTAAAAATATAAAAATACTACATTCTATCAATTAATATTATTTCTTGAAAATGTATATAATGATATGAGCTGTCACTGTTTGAAATAATGTGTACAATTTATAAGTAATAACACAAAATTTACATTCATTTGTAAAACAAGCGCTATAATGGTACTGTCACTTTAAGAGACTAACGCGCATTTTACAGACTCGCACAGGTATTGCGGTTCATTTATTAACGAGAGAGAAGTCTTGTTTTTTTTTTGCGCATCCATGCTTTTTACATTTTTATCTGCCTGTAAATAACAAAGTTTGTTAAAAGACACATTACTCTCATCACATAAATCTCATTTTTGATGGACACACATTACACAGAAGAAATGGTCCGTTTTAATATCAAGCACTTTTTAACAAAACAAGGCGATTTTCCAGGTATTCCAGATCTTACATTTCTAAAAGCCAAATTCAGGCACTTTAAGCACTTCAAAGACCTTGTGCAGGAACAATGTGCAGGAGGGGTAAAATCAAGCGATAAAGAGATTATGATGTTTGACGGGTCATTTCATTAATGATCACATGGACAGAAAACAATATTGCAAAAAATGTGTGTGTGTGTGTGTGTGTGTGTGTGTGTGTGGCACACAGGCATATATTCCCTGGGGAAGGTAACCCCCCCCCAATTATCAAAACAGGCAAGTGCAACCCCTCCATTATTTATCCCATGATCAATGGAAACATGTAAATGTTTCATGCTGCAACCACCCCCCACCCCCTCCCAATGTTTAAGCCAAATGTAAACCCTTTGTGTTTGTGTGTGTGTGTGTGTGTGTGTGTGTGTGTGTGTGTGTGTGTGTGTGTGTGTGTGTGTGTGTGTGTGTGTGTATGTGTGTGATAACAGTGAGATGGAGAATTGCTGATGGGCACAATGTTGTGTTCCAAAACAAAAACATGGGAAACACCTGTCACACTATGAGATCAGCTTATATGAGACCACACATGACAATATGAATTTTCTGTTTTGTTAAGGTCCAGTTTATGACTGGAATGATTATTATCTTGCTTATGTGATAACATGGCTTACCATAACACCGTGCATGCTGATGCCTGTTCAACATTGTCAACATTTCAATACGTCAACAGCGAGTAGAATGTTTGAAAAGATAAAAAAATCATGCTGAAGATCTCTTTCATAAGAATATCAGGACATCTCTGACTCGTACACCTAAATGTGCAAACCACAGAACCAACAATGGGCAAAATGCATCCCATAAATATGAAAGTTAGTTCTGTTTTGTGACATGATAATATGTGATATAATCCTTATTATTATTGTTCATATTTAAGGTTAGGGATTTACAGTTTAAAGTCGACTTTGTGCATGACATGAGTATTTTTTCCAACAACTGTATACATACAGATTGTTTCTCTTTTAATTGACTATATCAAAATTCCAGTGGGTCAGAATTTTATATACACCAAGTTAACTGTGCCTTTAAGCAGCTTGGAAAATTCCAGAAAATTATGTCAAGCCTTTAGGCAATTAGCCAATTAGCTTCTAATTGGAGATACCTGTGGATGTATATTAAGGCCTACCTTCAAACTCAGTGCCTCTTTGCTTGACAAAGAAATAGTAGTACGCAAGTATAAACACCATGGGACCATGCAGCCATCATTCTGCTCAGGAAGGAGACACATTCTGTCTCCTAGAGATGAACGTAGTTTGGTGCAAAAATTGCAAAAACTTTCCAGAACAACAGCAAAGGACCTTGTGAAGATTCTGGAGTAAACAGGTAGAAAAGTATCAATAGCCACAGTAAAACAAGTCCTACATCGACATAAACTAAAAGGCTGCTCATCAATGAAGAATCCATTGCTCCAAAACTGCTATAAAAAAGCCAACAAAAATGTAATCTCGTCAACATCAGTGATAAGCATGTAGCATACTAGATGTGCCCAAATCTAAAAGTGCAGGTGATCTAGGCAGGTGCATGCATCCATCCTTCCATCCATCCATCCATCCATCCATCTATCTATCTATCATCACTTTATTATTTATTTATTTGCTTTTTTGTTTCGTTTGGAGTGCACTTTGAATTTAGAAATGTATTTGATTTAAGTTTTCGTTTTTTAAATAAATAATTAAATTTTCAATGCAAAATCAATAAAGCAAGAATATTCGCTAATCCATCAGGTTTCCGATGTAATTGGGAAGGAGGGAACAAAATGTATTTATTCACACACGATATATTTTCCTGGATAACGAAATACCTGATGGGTAGAGAATATACTGATGAAGCTTATTTGCCAGAGAGATGTTCATAACTGTTGTAAAGCCATCTTTCAAAAAGTTGAACACATTTTAAATGCACTTATTTTTTCCAGTTCCATTTGAACTTTTAGTTAAAATAAATAAAGTTAAAAGTTTGAAATCAAGGTGTCTTGCTTTATTGTGTAAATGTAACCCTCACCATGTTTACCAAAAATGATTCCATAGTACCACCTAGCGTCCAACCAGCGGTTCGTCGTTTTCCTGCAGAGTTTTTTATTTTTTTTCTAACCAAAGTATTGTTTAGGAACTGGTATTGGTATCGAACATTTTGGAACGATACCCAGCCCTAATAATGACCATTAGAGATCTCCCGATCAGCATTTTTGGCCCCCAATCTGATTTTTAAAATATTAAATAACTGCTGATACCGAGTCCCAATCCGATACTTGTATTTGACCCTGCTGCCCCCATCACTAGATCCCCTGCAGTTCATGTATCTTCCAAACCATTCAACAGACGACGCCATCGCACCACCCTACATCTGGCCCTCACCCACTTAGATAAAAAGGACTCATACGTTTGAATGCTGTTCACTCTGCTGACTCACGACTGTGCAGCAATGCACAGCTCGAACTACATCATTAAGTTCGCTGATGACACGACCGTGGTAGGTCTCATCAGCAAGAACGACGAGTCAGCATACAGAGAGGAGGTGCAGCGGCTAACGGACTGGTGTAGAGCCAACAACCTGTCCCTGAATGTGGACAAAACAAAAGAGATGGTTGTTGACTTTAGGAGAGCACAGAGTGACCACTCTCCGCTGAACATCGACGGCTCCTCTGTGGAGATCGTCAAGAGCACCAAATTCCTTGGTGTTCACCTGGCGGAGAACCTCACCTGGTCCCTCAACACCAGCTCTATTACCAAGAAAGCCCAGCAGCGTCTCTACTTTCTTCGAAGGCTGAGGAAAGCACATCTCCCACCACCATCCTCACTACATTCTATAGAGGGACTATTGAGAGCATCCTGAGCAGCTGCATCACTGCCTGGTTTGGGACTTGCACAGTTTTGAACCATAAAGCCCTGCAGAGGATAGTGAGGACAGCTGAGAAGATCATTGGTCTCTCTTCCCTCCATCAAATACATTTACAAAAAACACTGCATCCGCAAAGCAACCAGCATTGTGGATGACTCCACACACCCCTCAGACAGACTCTTCACCCTTCTGCCGTCTGGCAAGAGGTACTGAAGCATTCAGGCCCTCACGGACAGACTGTGTAACAGCTTCTTCCCCCAAGCCATCAGACTCCTCAGTACTCATAGACTGGACTGACTGACACACACACACACACACACACACACACACACGTGTACCTCAATAACTGCTATGTGCATAGAACACTATTTCATAGTATGTTATGTTTACATTTTGCAGTTTTAGAAACTGTCATCTTTTTGCACTACTGTGTACTGGTCGGCATTGTCATGTAAATTTTTTGTAATTTATTGTACTGTTGCGTACTTTTTGCACGCGTTTGCACGTGCACATTATGTAGAAATATCATTTAGTCTGTGTTGTCTCATGTGGTTCTGTGTTTGTCCTATGTTGTTTTATGTAGCACCATGGTCCTGGAGGAATGTCTCGTTTCACTGTGTACTGTACTAACTGTATATGGTTGAACGACAATAAAAACCACTTGACTTGACGGCTGTTTTTTTTTTTACTTGTTTACAAAAATAACTAAGTAAAAAAATTTACTAAAATATGTCTTCAGCATAATGCATTCAACTTAGTGCAGCTAGCATTTTTATAAAACTCACATATAAAATCAACTTCTACTTAGAATGGTGTAATAGATTATTTTAACTTTAATATTCAGGTTCAAAAATAAGTAAAAAATCCACGGAGTTCTGTATGGATGAATAGAAATCTTGCATACACTTACAAATGGTGTTAACAGCTTGACTTGAATAGTCACAACAAAGTCTGTAGTAAAACTACCAGCAGTCACATTATGTTTTAAATCACCTCGTATGTTGTCACAAACCTTACTGTACAGCTTTGGTAAGGCCCTGTCTGAAATGTAGTGTCGAGACGGTAGGGCATAGTGTGAATCCAAAAGATGGCAAAAACCTGCATTCTCTACCACAGAGATGAGTTAAGAAATGCCCATATCGGCTCCGATCCAATACTTGAGATCAGGATCGGCACATCCCTAATGACCACCGTTATGTTTGGAGGAAAAAGGGTGAGGCTTGCAAGATGAAGAACACCATCCCAACCGTGAGACATGTGGTGGCAACAACATGTTGTGGGGGTGCTTTGCTGCTAGAGCGACTGGTACACTTCACAAAATAGATTGTATCATGAGGAAGGAAAATTATGTGGACATATTGAAGCAACATCTCAAGACATCAGCCATGAAGTTAAAGCTCAGTCGCAAATGGGTCTTCCAAATGGACAATAACACCAAGCATACCCTTTCAAAGTTGTGGCAAAATGGACAATAAAGTCAAGACCTCAATCTGATAGAAAAACTATGAGCAGAACCAAATATTTTTGGACCAAAATATTGCATAGATATGGAGATGGGTTTTTTTACTTGTGCGACATAGAAAAGGTGTTCAGAGTGGTTTTTAATGTTTTGCTTTGCAGTTGTTAGGGTATTCTGTGTGATTTCTAACACATAGCAATGTCCTTGTCTGGCAACCACTCACAACATATTATGTTTTAATTTTGCACAGGCGAGCACCACTCACATTTTCTTGGGAGTCCTTTTTGTGTAATGTAACTTTTCAATACAATTTTGGAAAACAATACCATGGGGACCATGCTTACAGGTCCCTGGTAGCGCGTGACGTCATAACAATACCGTTATCTTGAACAACAATGACATCACCAAGCAACAAGAGTCGTGATAAGATTTCCATACAGTTATTGGGCATCCCCATAACTGAACAGCAGCTGATAGTGATGATAATATAATACATACAAACATAAATTAATTAACATGATCAAAGGTTTCACTTCAGCAGGCCTCACAACATCCGCGCTGATGCTGAAGATAACAGCCTACACAGCAGGCGAACTTGCAACACTGTTTCAAAAAAACGGTTTGTTACGTCATAAAGAGCGGAGAAAACATACAGTAAATATGTAAACAATAGCGCTGTTTCATATGTTACAAAGTTAAAGGTAATATTCAGATTTGAAGTACTATATCGGTTCCTCTGCATTTTTGCCTCTTCGATGGACCTGATACAATAGAACACTTCACAGAAATAATATTAAACGTGTTTTCTCAATACCCTTTTATTAGCGCCACATTTACATAAAGGTTTATGACCAAAACAGGGAACTCGAGCGTCTCCTTACCTGACTCGCTTTGTGCAGCTGCTTCTTAAACCCCGCCACCGACATCCTCAAAATAAGCTGAGAAACACGAAGGGGGAGGAAAAGAAAATCTTTAAGGGGCAAAACGGTTAGATAATCCTCCACAGAGCACAAATTATGGAGGCTATCACAGTTTGACGAAACGCTTTTAGTCTATTTAATCATTTCGCGGTGAGGTTTTTCTCCCTGTTCAACTGACAAGTGGCGGCGGTCGGATCGGTTCATTTCGAGCGTTGTGATTGGCGGAGAGCCGCACACGTCACGGGAGCATCTCGTAGAACCCCCTTAATAAAATTAAAAATATAGTCCTCCTATCAGTGTTTGTCGTTAATAGGACGCCTTCGAGAAACTTTTGACTGTGAAGCAGAGCAACAACTTGTAGGAAATAAGTGGCAAGAAAGTTTGGCCATTGCTCTTTGTAGTCACAGTTTCATAAACATGTAAATATTTACGAATTTGTAAAGGACAAATCTGAGAAAATTCAGCAGATTGTTGGGGTTGGATATTGTGTGACGCCGTGTGATTTTGGGTTCATCGAGGACCCTCAGGCAATTAACAGCTATTTGCTGCTCTCTATTGGTAATTCATGAACTGTACTAACACTAGATGATTAAATGGGTTATATATACAATCCAACTATCCCTTCACACCCTTATGATTTGCAGGGTTTTTATTTATCTATTTATTTATTTGTTTGTTTGTTTGTTTTAAGTAAAGACAGAAATAACAACAATGCAAATGTCAGACTTTCTCCATCTGATCTTCCAACCAACGAACTAAAATACAGAAGGGGAAAAAAGTAGTAAATTGTTTTACCCTTGTGTGTCAATATAAAAAGTTACACAGAGGTCCATAGAGGACAAAAAAATTCCACATCAAAAAGCTGCCATAAAAATACTATATTATTATTATCTCCTAACTACCAAATATTCATTAATTTTCAGGATTTTAACCCTTTAAAATCCAGTTTGTTTATGTAATCCCACTGTTGTTTTTACACATACACACACAATTTATCAATACACACATGCAAAACACACTCTGACAGCCATATCAACACAACCACAAACTTTTAGCTGCATCATTTATTCAGTTGGCCTACAGTGCTCTATAACACAGCAAACAGAAAATAGGAAAAAAGTATGTATTAGCTCCATAGGCTAAACATGATGGAAAATGGCGCCATCTGGTGGGAAATATAAAAATTACAATTTTGAAGACAGCTCTGGAATGAAAACATAATATAATAGAATTATAATGGAATTTAATGGCAATGAGATAAAATATCGCCGTTTTAATTGATTTCAATGAGGACATTTTTGTCCTTAAGTTCTTGAGTGTAACTATTTTGTGTACACAGTGTATTATAGATGTATTATAGGAACTGAGGTTGAAATATCAAAATTCCCCCAAAAAACACACCTTTGGCAAAATGTATGCTTTTGTCATTAAAATTAAAAAGACAAAAATGTCCCAAAGGTCGCACAAGGGTTAAATAAAACAAAATACAAACACTATAATTGCATAAGTCTGCACACCCTTTCATAACGGGTCTCTGGCTATTTTTACAGTAAACCAATCGCATTTTAATTAATGCCTGTAGGTAAATAGAATACACCTGCCATCAATAAAAGTGATTCTGATTCAACCCACGTTTAAGTCAGCTGTTGCTGTAGGATTTGCTTGAATGTTTGGGGTTGCATCCTACTGGGAAAGCCACAGTCTGCAAAGAGTTGCCAAGAGCTAATTATTGAAAAGCACCAATCAGGAGAGGGAGCACTGTCAAAACAATCATCAATAAGTGGAGAAAATGTGGCGCCACAGAGACATTGAAAGATCAGGACAACCCTTCCAAATTGATGAGAGACAACAGGAATTTCTTTAAGGTATACCGGTCACTCCTTGCATGTGACTACCATCTCGTATTCTGCACATGTCGGGCTTTGGGGTAGGGTGGCAAGATAGAAACACTTTCTTACAAAAAGTAACATCCAAGCCCGTCTAAATTATTCACAATATTCATTCAGTCACCCCAAACCATGTGAGAAAATGTGCTATGGTCTGATTAAACAAAGGTTGAACTTTTCAACCTAAATTGTAAAAGATATGTTTGGCATGAAGTCAATAAAGCTCATAATACAAGGAACACTTGAAGCATCGTGGTTGTAGCATCATGCTTTGGGGATGCTTCTCTTCAGCTGAGTCAACTGCTGTTGTTAAGATAGATGTAAAATATATTACATAAATAAAAATGTGAAAGGGAAAATTAAAGTGGAGACTTATAGCAAAACAGGGTTTTAATATTGATAATTTTCTCACCCACACATATCATATCACTTTTGGAGATATCGAATTAACCCCTGGAATCAGATGGGTTTCATTTGTGCTGCCTGTATGTGCTTTCTGGTCACTGTTCACTTGCATTGTGTGGACCTACAGAGCTGAGACATTCATCCAAAAATCTTTATTTATATTCTGAAAAAGAAAGTCATAGACATCTGGAAGGGCATGAGGTTGAGTAAATGTTGAGAGATTTTTGTGTGAACAATCCCTCTAAATTCATCACTTGAGGTCCCTCTGAGTACAACTAATTTTCTCTACATGATAATTGACCGGTTTACATGTGTGACAGATGGAGGGCGGGGCCAGGTCGTGATGGTACACACCCAGCCCCTAATCGGGCTAATCAAGCATCAGAGAGGGATAATGGCAGACTGGAGACTGCACTGGGACAGAGAGAGATTTATGTGCAGCTGCTCGACACCTTTGTGTGTGTGTGTGTGTGTGTGTGTTTCCTTTTGTTTCAGTTCTTCATTAAAAATAGTATTTATATTGTCAAGCCAGTTCTCACCTCCTCCTTTCCATTAATCCCTTTACAACATGCTTCAGATTGTTTTTTTTTATGTCTGTTTCTACCCAGTTTCCAGGCTCTTGGTAAAATCATGTTTCACAATTAACTGTTTCTCTAGTTATTTATTCATTAATATGTATTCATTAAATGTCAGTTATTCATTTAACAGTGCTGCTCAGGTCTCTACATCGTTTGCCCACAGCTGCCAGTCAAATTCAAGACCGTGTTTTGGCCTACAATGCAACTAATACCCCATTGCCTAAAATCCATTACAATTCTGAACATCCCACCTTGTGGTTGGCAACATTTGATGATAGATATAGATTTATGTAGCCTTTTTAGAATTTTAAAAATCTCTCCATTTTGGCCCAACAACAGTATTTTAAAATGTAAGTATACAGTATAAGTGTAAAGTATTACTTCCAATCTCTCTAAAATCTCCAGACACGGCAATTACATTAAGACATACATTAATTATTAACAATCATAATTTCAACTCATTTTTGGCATCCACATTTAAAGATGTTTGAGAAGGTTACGTTTACACTCAAGTGATCTTTTTCAAACATTTTCTTATTTGATTTTATTACTGGGTAACATTTCTTGCATTGATGTTATCCAGCATTAAATTATTACCTTAACTGCTAGATTTTAGAAAGGCTGCCTAAAACAATGTCTAAATTGTTGTTTTAACATCAACCAAATGCCCATATGGAGGTCCGAAAGCTGGAACACTTGCACAAATTATTTTTGTCATGAGATCATACCCTAAACTATACTTGAAACAACAGTGAAGGGGAAAAAATGTAATTCTGAAAAAACAATTTGGTCAATATTTCTCACTTGTGCCCTTCCTAAACCTGTATGTTGTTTTATCTTTTTCCAGAGGAACACAAGCAGAAACTTTGAAGAATCTTTAACAGATCGTTTCCATCCAAGGACAGTTCATGGTGACCACAGCTATCAAGCTCCAAAAAACACAAAAATCATCTTGAAAGTCCATAGAAATTGTCCATATAACTTATGTCCATATAACATGCTCTATATTCCAAGTCTTCTGAAGCCAATAGCTTTATACAGACATTGTAACAGAGATGTAGGCTGTTATTCACTGAAAATCTACAACTCCACTGTAGCTCTCAAATCTCATTCAACATATTTGAACTGTCTTGTCATGTTTATGACACAGACCAAAGGTGTTTGAGATTGAGTTCAAACCTGGTGCGACATGTCAAACTTTTATTTTTTATTCTGAACAACATCGCAGATGAAATTTCAGAGCTTCAACGGAGCTTCAACATTATTCGTTTTCAGTGAATAATGACTTCAGTTTTGGTTTGATCCTCTCTGATATCTATCATATGGCCTCAGAAGACTTGGAATATAGAGCATGGGTCATATGGTCTACTTTTATGGTAAATTCATTGTGGGATTTTTTGGCCTTTTATTATTATAAGCTTGGCCACCGTAATTCTTAAAACCTAGCTAAAAAACACCGTAGTTCTTTTTACAACAGTAAAAACTAACAGCATACAGTTTTAGAATGGCATGAGGGTGAGAATATAATCAACCTTTTGTATATCAAATCTTGACCTGTTTTGTTTTGGTAACAGTGTTTTTAACCTTTGCATACCCTAAAATGCTTCATCAATTCTTTATCTTTTTATGCAGCAAGCGGCACACTGTGCTCAATCATACATACTGCGTTCGATCACACTGTTGTTTGTTTGCCTTGCTTCAATAAATCCCATATTGCACAAAAAGGTGTTCATAAATAGTTTTACAAAGAATTTTCTCAGTATTTTTCTCTGAGTTCAATGTACAACGAGCAACTCAGTGCCAAAACTCTAGAGCTATGCTGCTTACGCGGCCAATGTGAATGCTGTAACATATAACAGCAAAAACGCATGCCATTATGTGTGCAGTGTTATTATGTAATAACGAGACTGTAAGATTTATGAGTCTATGACTTCACATTCTGTTCTTTTCCTTTAGTAGTCACTGTGCACGTAAGAAAGTTTTATGAAAGAATCCTGGGATTGTGAAAGGTTGGTAAAATGAGCTATATTCAAGCCAAGCCAGACCAAATTGACCTAAACAATGGTATGCTGGAGTGATTTTTTTTGGAGTGAATTTGCATATTGGCTAATCTTTCCATTAACTGATAGAACCCACTATTTCTGAGAAGAGCCAGAGAGGTACAGCACAGTTCCACGGCAGCTCACGTCTCGGATAAGAGAACAGAATGTTCCAGAACATTTACAAGTTCTGCTTAATGTTAGAATTCACCATGTTAAATCATTGACAAAACACATTTTTTTTGACAATATAGCATTTGTCAGCAGATTTGTCAACCGGATTGACCGATATAAAATAGCAAACTGTTGCAAAGGTCACACATAATATTGTGGTCATATGATACTTGGACATGAAAAGTACTTTTACTATATCATCTACTGCACTCTATACAGTAGGCTATATAGGCTGTATCTTTTCTTTAAGCATTCAATCTGAGATTTTTCAAGATTATGTCACACACACAAAAAAAACACCCAATATGAAACACTATAATCTGATGAACACGACTGTTGTTGAGTCAGCATGATACTCCACAGATAATGCAGCACCTAATAAGCTATTTAATTCAAACCTCCTTTATATATCACTGATAAGTATAAGGAAAAAGTTGAAGCGTCTAGACATTTCTCCTTCCACTGAACAACATTTTTATAAAGGCTGCAATTTTTAGGTTACATTAAGTCCAGCACTTCCAAAGCATGTCATTAAGATCATCAAATACAGGCAGCATCTACGGCAGACTAAGTATTGTATAGAAATTGTAGGCGCCTTGCGGGCGGAGCCTGTGTGATGTGCACGTGCGTTACGCAATACGTACAAATGCGTCACACAAAATATACTACTGCGCCACCCCCAGACTGTGAATTCCAGAATCGATCTAGCTTTGAGGACAGAGTGAAGGTTACCTGCTTCAACAGTGCTTGAACGGCAACCGATCTTTTGTCTTTCTACATTATTCAACATTTTTGATTCCAATCAAAACCTAAAGTTTGATTTAAAAACGCTTGCTTTGTAAAAAAACAAATTTAAACGTAAACCAGCGTCGTTGACCATCTGTGCTAATAACATCTGAAGAGCAGAAAAATACTTTGAAGGTAAGTTTTCCATCAGAAATAACTAATTTAGGCGATGAATACGGCGTTTAATTGCTTTATTTGTTTGAAATACGCGAATAAGGCGTTTTATGGAGAACGTGATATCAGTCGTCAACAAAAGATATTCAGAGGCGCCATTTTTTTTTTACCGATTTAGATACCATGCCGCACTAGATTGAATCGAGGTGGATCAAAAACAAATCTACAAATTTCATCTCCGTTGTAAATGGCCGCAACGTCCTTTTTCCTCCGAACACGCGGATTATGTATTTATTCATTCAGTTACGTGTCGTTCGGTCTCGGCGTGCGTAACTATTTGTTTTTTCATGTGTTTTTATTTTATTATTATTATTTTACTTAGAAATACAAAAGAATACTGAGATAAAACAAATAAATGAATGGAAAAAAAGAGTAAGAAATGATACAGTTCCAATGTGTGTATATGTTCGTAAAACAATCGTAAACACATAAATATGTATGTGTGTGTGTGTGTGTGTGTGTGTGTGTGTGTGTGTATATATATATATATATATTACCCATACTTGTTTACCCCTACATTAAACCATGAATAGAGATATAAAGTAGCTAAAAATATAATAAACACACACATAAATATATATGTATGTAGATTATGCACTTTTACGCATTTAAATATTTGTTTATACAAGTTTTTATTTTATATATCTAATTTCTTAACGTTCAAAATAAGTTTGCAATAACTCGTAACCTTGGATTAGACAGTTAATATTTACTATTCTGCCATCATCCAACGAATATTCTTGGTTTCTAATCCTAAACGTACAAATATTCTTGATTATTGCCAAGCGATCTTTCGTTATATAAGCAAAATTGTTAGGTAACTTGTGTTTCCAAGGCTAAAGGTGTTTTCCCCCTAATCATTTATTTAGTAAACAGTTAAATAATTCTAATCATTTATCCATATGTTAGTTAATATACTTTGGCCAACTCCATTAAATAGAGAATTTGGGCCAAGATATCCAACAGGCAAACCTTTAAGTAGAGTGAAATATGAAGCAATTCAGGAAGTGTGTGGCATGCAGTCATGTGCCTTTCCACATAAACAAATGGGCAGACATGGAATTTAAGATCAGTACCCCGAATAACCACCTGTTCTGAGTATGCATGAAACCTGTACAACCTCTTGAAGAGAGTTGAGCAGGTGAACACCTGCATGCATGTCTGGAATTATTGCTAGACACTATTATTTAGTGGCTTTGTGGTGAGCAACATTTACATTAATGCAGAAGTTGATTTTAGAGAACATGCGGTAATGACAGTGAGGCATAGATAACTACTGTTTCTGTAAAGTGCAGTGTCCACTTTTAGACATAAATTAGATGGATTAAAGTAGATGTGTCTATAATCCATGAATTGTCTCTTACAGAAAAATGACCTCTCAGGTGAGACAGAACTTCGAGGAGGCCTGCGAAGCGGCCATCAACCGTCAGATCAACATGGAGCTGTACGCGTCCTACGTCTATCTTTCCATGGTAAGAGTCCAAGAATACCGCTACTACAAACTAGACTCAGAGCATTCGTGTTTGTAGTTACTTAATTGTTTTCAGTGAAAGGGATTGAGGGAAGGGCCACCGAGTTCATTATTTGAATGGACTTTGCCTCTTGATAGTGTGTCATAAAATACTCGCTGAAAGTTTCGGTAATGATCTACTTGACTTTGTTTCTTCATTTTCTTTCCTCTTATACAGTCGTACTACTTCGACAGAGATGATAAGGCTCTCAACAACTTTGCAAAGTTCTTCCTCCATCAGTCCCACGAAGAGCGTGAACATGCTGAGAAACTGATGAAGTTTCAGAACCAGAGGGGAGGGAAGATCTTTCTGCAGGATGTGAAAGTATGTGGATTTGTTTGTGCATGTGTGTTTATGTGATAGTGTTTCAGTTTAGTAGGGCAGTGCAAGCTCTCAACGATAGAGAGGAGCGTTGGGGTGGGGGTTCTTATCTTTCACAAACACTGATGGACTTCAACTGACTGGAAGCAGGTTTATTGAGTCTCCTTTTTGACATGACGAGAGATTAGAAAACATTAATTCGAGGTCATGAATGTTATTAGTGTTAGGCGATGTGCAGGATTTTCTGTGTGATGGTAGAGATGTGACAGATTTTGCTATACCATTTATCCTGCTGTAGATATATATCCACATGGCTATCAATGGGAGGATACTCCTTAACATTATTTACACATGAGAGCAGAAATATGGAGCAGAACAGGTCAATTCAAGGGATAATTTATAGTCAGATCTATACATTTTTATAGTGTTTGCTTTAATATTACATATTTAGAACTTGAGACTCAAAACAGTAAACTGTTTAATTTGCTACATCCATCCAAAAATTGGTAATTACAGCAAAGATGTCCATTTATCATGATTTAAAATTACTTTTATTGTGTAAAGACTTTGGTCATACCACCCACCCTTCAAAGGAATTAATTTACCCCAAAATTTTAATTATCATGATTTACTCACCCTCGTGCCATCTGAGCTGTGCATCACTTTCTTCTGCTGGACACAGATTTTTCGAAGAATATTTCAGCTCTGTAGGTTCATACAATCCAAGTGAATGGTGGCCAGAAATTTTAATCTCCAAAAAGTACATTAAATCAGCATAAAAGTAATCCATATGACTCTAGCGGTTAAATCCATGTCTTCAGAAGCGATATGATAGGTGTGTGTGTGAGATATTGATCAATATTTAAGTCATTTTTTACTATAAATCTCCTAAAAGCTGTCCTAAAAGTCATTTTGTTTTTGATGATTCACATTCTTTGTGCATATTGCCACCAACTGGGCAGGGAGAAAATTTTGTTGTAAAAAAAGGACTTGACTATTGATCTTTTTGTCACCCGCATCTATCATATCACTTCAGAATATGTGAATTTAACCACTGGAATCTTATGGATTACTTTTATGCTGCATTAATGTGCTTTTTGGAGCTTCAAAGTTTTAGACCCTGTTGACTTGCATTATATGGACATACAGAGCTGAGATATTCTTCTAAAAACTTTTGTGTTCAGCGGAAGAAAGAACATCATACACGTACACATCTGGGATGGCATGATGTGGTGTAAATGAGAATTTTCATTTTTGAGTGAGCTATTCCTTTAAATGCTTAACCTTTGTGCATTTGTGAATGACAGAAACCAGAGAAGGATGAGTGGGGAAGTGGTGTGGAAGCTCTCGAATGTGCTCTGCAGTTGGAGAAAAGTGTCAATCACTCCCTCTTGGAGTTGCACAAGCTCTCCTCTCAACACAACGACCCTCACGTAAGTGCACATAACTGCAGATACAAAGACAACTAAAAGATCTATTTTCCGAACAACAAAAACTCTAAACGCACTCTTGTTTTTTCTTACAGATGTGCGATTTCATTGAGACGCACTACTTGGATGAGCAAGTGAAGTCCATCAAAGAACTGGGCGACTGGGTGACCAATTTGCGCCGTATGGGCGCTCCCCAGAACGGCATGGCAGAGTATTTGTTTGACAAGCTCACACTTGGCAAGGAGAGCAGCTAAACCATCCATCTTTTGTTTGCTTTACAGATTTGATTTCTTGTATAAGTTTGTCTTGCTTTACATGCTATCAAATTCTATTTCCTGTTGTTTAATTGACTGGTTTACCCACACCTCTAGTTTAAGCGGGAGAACATGTTGGACTATTTTGCGCTATCATGCTTTACTGTTTAAAATTGTACTTCTTATAAGCCATGGCACTCTATCTCTATCTCATTCGTGATCTAACTTGCCTGCATGTGATGTGTGATTCATCAATTAAATTATACTCCAACCCAATAAAATTGATACCTCTGGGATCTGAGCTTGACTGTTGACTCCGTGTTTACAGGCATTAGGAGGATGAAAGGGTTTGAATTGGTTCTCGTTTAAATATGCAGTAACAGACATGGTGATAAAAATAAAAAATGGTGAAAAAAGGTTTATCAAATGACTATTACTAACAATTGAACAAACACTTATACCGTACACTACAGTCCAAAAACAGAGTATATTCCTACAGCGGCTTAAAGGGATAGTTCACCCAAAAATTAAAAGTCTCATCATTTACTCACCCTCATGCCATCCCAGATGTGTATGACTTCCTTTCTTCTGCAGAACACAAAATTAGATTTTTAGAAGAATATTTCAGCTCTGTAGGTCCATACAATGCAGGGATTACTTTCATTACTTGAGATTTCGGGGTTTCCCCATTCAAGTAGATAGGAGCTGCACTGGCATGGTGAGAAATAGCCTCCCGAGAGCATACCAATCATGGCTTACAGTGGACTGACTTGCTAGAGAGACTGGCCATTTTCCAAACGGCATTTTTGTGCTTTTGAATTACACCACGCAACACGAATAGTCGTTCCAAACAAAAGAAAATTTATTTTTTTCACAATGGGCCAAGATATTTATTGAAGGGTACGTTCAATCTGTAATGCCATGCACTCTTTAGTGAGCCCACATCAAGTGCTTTGTCCTTTGTAGTGAGTAGGGCATAGGGATTGATTGGAATTCGCCCTTTGTGACTATCTGGGGATTTAGTATATCAGACCGCACATCCAGGTTCTGCGAGCCATCACTCCTGCTTCTCGGCTCACTGTGCGATCTCCAAGTAAGCAAATAAAATAATTTAAACACAAATCAATGTTTCATGTGCATTATTGATTTATTTGGCATGTAGTCTTGTAATAGGCTGAATAATGAGGTCATTTTTAAAAAACAAACACCAACAGCACTCCGAAGCAAACTGATGTTGCTTAACAAACCAGTTGCTAACAGAAGGCCTTATTCTTCACATGCACTTTTCTTGTTGTTCTCCTAGTCTGTGAGACAAAAAATGTGCCTTTTGTTTGATCCACAGCACCTGCGAGATTAACCACAAAAGCACCTGCTATTTTCGTGTACATATAGGGAAGATCATTCATGGGGGAAATGTGTAATAAAGTGTTTCAGTTCTCTTTTTTTGCTGTCATACATTTATAATAGCCTACCACCATGTAATTGGGTAAAATCTTACATTTGCATTTGCAGTGAGGCAAATCTTACATCAACATTTGCAGTGAGGCAAAGCATCAATTCTTTGGAAGTTGAGCACTAAACAATGACTGATTCAAATCTTGAATCAGTTGTAACACATCTGTTGTATCGAACAACACAACAGATATAAGGAAGTTGGAATGATTATGTGGTGAAACAGGAACGATAATTGTTCTTATCCACGTGTAATGGTGTCTGCATGTTTAAGCAGCACATATTAATCTTAATTCAACCTGAACATTTTGGTATGGTGAGGTACATGTTATTATAAGCCTTACTTTTAATAAGTGGTAGTGTACCAAATCTATCTCCCATTTCCATTCTTATAGACATTTTAGTCTCTAATTCTTATAAGGCCATAACTGGTGGATTGGGAGATTACATTGAGAAATTGTAATGATTTTTACTTAGGGCCAGTGGTGGCTCAGCGGTTAAGGCTCTGGGTTACTGACTGAAAGTTCGGGGGTTCCAGCCCCAGCACCGTCAAGATACCACTGTTGGGCCCTTGACCCTACCATGGGTGCTGTTTCATGGCTGAGCATGTGCCCAGTTTAGTTGGGATATGTGAAAACAACTGCATTTCATTGGCTCTGTTCTCTGCACAATGACAATAAAGTTGAATCTTAATCTTAATATTGATCTAGCTGAAACCTGTAACAAGAGTCCACAAACAATTAATACAACTTCTTTGATTAGCAAATGGGTAACACTTTACAATAAGGTTCCATTTTTTTAACATTAGTAAATGCATTAGGTCTCATGAACAAACAAAGAACAATACAGTATATTTGTAACATCATTTAGTAATTTTAGTTAATGAAAAAAAAATTGTTTTCATTGTTAGTTCACAGTGCATTAACTAATGTTAAATAATGCTACTTTTGATTTTAAAAATGTATTAGTTTATGTTGAAATTAAGATGAATAACTAATTATAATAAACTAATGTTGTTAACTAAAGGAACATTATTGTAAAGTGTTACCAGCAAATGTTTTGATGGATCATTGTTTGGTTGGTATGACAGTTCTTTATAGGGAAGTGTGAAAACGTTTGTCATGGAAATTTTTATCATGCATTCTCATTTTCTGTTTTGGTGATTGGTAAATAAAACATGGCATGCTTGTAAAGACACAGTTCTGAATGTGTAGTTTGAGTATGACGGACAGATATTCGTAGTGCCCACTGCTGGTGGAAAAAATTCTTCCCCATTCATCCCCTTCTCAAATGCGAATGAGGTTATAAGCACAGCGAAGGTCCAGCTTAGCTGGTTTAAGTTGTTCCAAAGCTGCAGAAACCAAAGGCAATGGGTATCTGAATTTGACGGTTATATTGTTCAGACCACGATAATCGATACAGGGATGAAGACCACCATCCTTCTTGCCTACAAGGAAGAAGCCTGCTGCTGCTGGTGAAGTGGATGAACGAATGAAACCCTTTGCCAATTCCTCTTCAATGTACAATTCCATCACTTTGGCCTCGGATTCTGACAGGGGAAATATTCTGCCTCTAGGGGATGAGATATCAGGCAATAGATCAATAGCACATTCACTAGATCAGTGCGGCGGTAGTTGTGAGGCTTTGGTTTTACTAAAGGCTTCAAGCAAATCAGCATACTCAGAAGGTACCTGTGGAGTCTAGTTGCGCTCTTCAGTCATCATCGTGGTTCTCACAGGCATGGATTTGATAGTCCTTGGACACTTGGAAGAGTAGTTAGAGTCCCATCGCAAGATTTGTTTTTCGCGCTGTCAATTTAAGATATTTTTGTGAATGACTTCACATGAGATGGTCAATAAATGTATTTACACAGCAATTACAATCACGGGAAACAATGTATCATGCGCTCAAATGTACCGGTAATATTGAAATGTGGCTGTTTTGATTGTGGTGCACATGCAGCTGACAGAGCACTGATTCAGACATTCCTCTGCGGTTGCCAGATATTCAATCACGGAATCATTATACATTAATAAGACTTTTTATTTTCATCATCTAGTATCTAACATCAAACCTTTTGGTGAGGGCGGTTCATGCCGATTTGGCATGAAACTCTGGTAACACTGCTCACACGCTGCAGCTACTCTTTAAAATACAACGGGGGCTGAATACAGTTACATGTAGGCCTATTCCGTTACAGCCCAACCCTGAATTTATATGAATCAATCCTTTAATAACATTCACTGAAATAAGATTTTCACCCTCAAAGTAGCTGTTAAAAGCTCCAGCACCCCTGCGACCATAAGTGGGTACAGAAAAGGGATGGATGAACTAACAATGCAATACTTGTGCTTCTTGCATCATCTCCTGGCATTAATGGATAATTTTTCACATTATTAATGTCAAGTCTATACATTGTGATCAGTTGAATGCAGCTTTGGTGAATAAAAGTACCAATTTCCTTCCATAAGAGCAAAATCTGTACATTATTCCAAACTTTTGGCCACCAGTGTAAGTATTTTCTCAGGCACTTATTGAGTCATAATAGATGAACAACTTACATAATTTCAGTAGTTCACCTAAATGACAATAATCATATCATACTGTTCATGTGTTACACTTGCTATAGTTTACGTAGATGTTGATTCTTCATCAAATAGCAATGTCAAATGTAAATCAATGACGGGGCGACTCTGAACGAGCGACCAATGGGCGCGCGCCTCGCGTTCGCGTGCTCAGAGCCCGCCGAAATTAGCATAGCCAGGCTATATAATGGGCACCCCGTCATACGAGTTCCTTTAGGTTCAATCGACTGAAGCGAACTGACCAAGCACAAGCACGGCAGCTTACGCAATACTCGTTCCCTCCTCTCAGGGAACCGAGGTTACGTTAGTAACCGAGTCGTTCCCTATCGAGAGGTCTCTCCTATTGCGTAAGTAGCTTACGCTATGGGAACACCATGTAAAACGCCGTGCGTGCTGACTTCGCTCTATAAAGCCAGAGGCAGATGCCTGAGCCTTAAAGCAAAGTGATTATTCCACGAGCCGGCCAACGGCGAGCTACATAATGGGATAGTGTAGAGCGCCCTTCCAAGGTGGTCCATGGTGGGGCACTCATAGTACAAACACAAGCACATATCTTATGTACTGAGTTTTCTATGTGCTGATATGCATAAAAAATCCTTTAAGTCAGTCAGAGATGGACCTTGTAAGGGAGGAGATAATGCTCAGCATATACATACTCCAGTCCATTCTACAGTCAGGCTGATAGAATGTTGGAATGCATTTTTCTATGTACTGGCATGCATAAAAAAAAAAAATCCTCTGAGTCGGTCAGAGACGGACCTTATAAGGGAGGAGATAATGCTCAACATATACATACTCCAGTCCATTCTAGTCAGGCTGATAGAATGTTGGAATGCATTTTTCAATGTACTGATCAGTGGCGGCTGCTGGTCTTTCAAAGAGGGGAAGCTCATTTTCGGCCTACATTATAAACTTATTTACCCTATTTTTTGCACTAAATCAATCTTAGGTGTTGATCTACCCTGCTGTTTAATTCTAATTTTTTCCTTGTAAGGAAGACGGCTTCGCCAAAATCAGGTCGACAATATTAGCACCGTCTGCCATCGTGCGCAGTTTCACCCGTACGACGCTAGCCTAGCCTACTGTATGAATGAATGAATGAACGAACGAACGAACGACAACGTAACGCTCTAAAACAAAAATATATTAAACTTGGTAAAACTGAAACAAGGAATGTGGTGTATAATTGTGTGAAATGTATTATGCAAATTGACTAGCAATTTCAGCCAAACAAATATAAAGAAATAGGTTGCAGCAGTTTGTCTTTCGACTACACTTGAGAAATCCGCGATGGGACTGAGCGCGAAATAGCTTCAGTGACTTCTTATAGTACAGATTCGCTGTCAATCAAAAGGAGATGCAGTCTTTCGACAGATCCTGCAATCATCACGCGGAAGCCCGGAGTCCGGGCCAGCCCACTCCTCATTCACCCCCAGAGACGCTGAGCGTCCGTGGGCGGGACATAATCGCAGCATTTATCCAATGACCGTCTATTTTCGGAGCACTGAAAAAAACTGTTCAGAGCAGCCCCATTGAAGTCAATGGATGCTCGGCTTCAACAGAGAAATGCACTGACGCTACGGGAATGTATGAGAAGTAAATCGAGTCAGCCGACCTGCTATATATAATGTAGCTGATTCTGAACGAACTCGTCTTCGAGATGAACGTGTTCTAACGCATTTTTAGTCAATAAATTGTTTACACAATAGTACATATTTGACCATTATTTTTTTGACATTATAGGGGAAGCTGAGCTTCCCTTGCAGTCTTAAAGAAATCCCCACTGGTACTGATATGCATAAAAAATCCTCTAAGTCGGTCAGAGACGGACCTTATAAGGGAGGAGATAATGCTCAGCATATACATAATCCAGTCCATTCTACAGTCAGGCTGATAGAATGTTGGAATGCATTTTTCTATGTACTGATATGCATAAAAAATCCTCTAAGTCGGTCAGGGACGGACCTTATAAGGGAGGAGATAATGCTCAGCATATACATACTCCAGTCCATTCTACAGTCAGGCTGATAGAATGTTGGAATGCAATGAGGGGACCTGTAGGTTATAAAACCTGATAAATGTCGAAGGCGAGGCCCAGCCCGCCGCCGCACAAATATCTTAAATGGGTATCCCACTCGACCAAGCCCTCGAGGAGGCCATGCTCCTCGTAGAGTGAGCTCTGACGCCTAAGGGGCATTGAAGGCCCTTGGCTTCATAAGCTAGCGCTATAGCATCCACTATCCAGCGCGATATTCTTTGCTTTGAGACTGCGAGACCTTTAGTGCGGCTGCCAAAGCATACGAATAATTGTTCCGTCTGTCTGAACAGGGCAGAACGTTCCAAATATACTCTGCCCCGTCAGGGCACTCAGAGTAAATAAGCGTCACTTTCGTCTGCTGGGGACGATAGCGCTGCCAGAGATATCACCTGTGCTCTGAAGGGTGTGGAGAGCACTTTAGGAATATACCCGTGCTTTGGCCTAAGGACAACTCTGCAGTCGTTAGGTCCAAATTCCAGGCAAGCAGCGCTTGATGACAGCGCGTGCAGGTCGCCCACTCTCTTGACTGAAGCGAGCGCCAGCAAGAGCGCAGTTTTGCTGTTTAAGGTGCACGGTTCGGAGAGCTTCTAACGGGGCACTCTTGAGTGCGTCCAGGACCGTGGCCAGGTCCCAGATCGGCACCGAGGGGGGGCGAGGAGGGTTCATCCTCCTAGCGCCTCTTAGGAAACGAATGATTAGATCGTTTTTCCCTAATGAATGTCCTTTATCAGGATTGTGCGACGCCACTATGGCAGCCACATAGACTTTGAGCGTGGAGGGTGTGCGGCCCGCCTCCAGCAGCTCTTGCAAAAAGGCGAGTACACTTGGTATCTCACACGATTTGGGGTTCAAGCTCTTGGTATCACACCAGTCACTGAACACTTTCCACTTTTGGGCATATAAGCGCCTCGTAGAGGGTGCTCGCGCCTCAGTGATGGTTCTCAAAACTCCACTGGGGAGGTTCTCGGGAACCCGTTGAGGGGCCATGCATGGAGGGCCCTCCATAGAGTGCAGGGAGCTCAACCTAAGTCCACCCTGGCGATTTATATACGAAACTACCATCATGTTGTCCGTTCAGACCAGGACGTGTTCGTTTTTCAGGTACGGAAGCAGGGCTCTGAGAGCCAAGGCGACCGCCTTCATTTCCAGACAGTTTATATGTAGGCGCTTTTCCGGGTTTGACCAAAAGCCGGAGACAGGCCTGCCCTCGTAAAGGGCCCCCCATCCTATTTTGGAGGCATCTGTCATGATAATTTTTTCTCCGCGTGTTCACGCCCAGACTCACGCCGGTTTGATACCAGCTGATGGCTTTCCAGGGCGTCAGGGCTTTTATACAGCCGTGATTCGCTCTGATCAAAAAGTGGCCCGAGCGCCACGCGTGAGTGGGGACACGGCTCTTGAGCCAGCGCTGGAGAGGACGCATGTGCAACAATCCTAGCTGGAGTACAGCTGATGCCGAGGCCATGAGACCGAGCATTCTTTGAAATCATTTGACGGGGCGCGCGCGCCCTTTCTGAATGATGTTGCAAGGCGTTGAATAGAGAGCGTGCGCTCTGATGAGAGGCACGCTGTCATCTGCACTGAGTCTAGCACTATTCCCAGAAGAGATATTCTGGCTGGGGGATAGCACGCTCTTTGCAAAATTGATTCTCAGACCCAGGCATTCTAGATGGCTGATAATCCAAGATCTGTGTGTCGTTAACTGACCCTCTGATTGTGCTATGATTAGCCAATCGTCGAGGTAATTCAGTATTCGCACTCCCCGCTGTCTCAGGGGGGAAAGTGCCGCGTCCATACATTTCGTGAATGTACGGGGGCCAATGATAGGCCGAATGGTAGTACTGTGTACTGGTATGACTGTCCCTCGAAGCGAATCTCAGAAAAGGCCTGTGATGAGGCGCTATCGAATGTGAAAGTAAGCGTCTTTCAAATCCACTGATAGAAACCAACCCCGGGCTGAACTTGCGGGAGGATATGTTTGGTTGTTAACATTCTGAACGAGCGAATCATAAAAGCTTTGTTCAGATGTCTGAGATCTAGGATGGGGCGGAGGCCACCGTCCTTTTCGGGACGAGAAAATAGCGGCTGTAAAAACCCGCCTCGCTCATAGAGGGAGGAACAGTTTCTATAGCGCCCTTCTCTATCAGTTCGAGCACCTCGGTGCGTAGAACATGTGACACATCTTTCCTCACTTTCGTCTCGACCACCGCTGAAAAGCGGGGTGGTCTGCGAGCGAATTGAAGTGAGTAACCGTGTTTTATTATGTTCAAAACCCATTTTGGCATGTCGGGATTTTTTCCCAGGCTTTTGCTCGCACAGATATGGGCTGAATGTTGGCTGGGGGCGTGTCGCAGTGACGTATGGGCCCCACCGGCAAATTGCCTTGTGCTAACACTGAGTTTACAGCTCCCAGAGGCGCAGGTGCGCGCTGAGCAGCCGTGTTGAGTGCCGAGTGCAGGGGTGCGTGTGAGCTT
The DNA here is from genome assembly GCF_025860055.1 of Xyrauchen texanus. NCBI lineage: Eukaryota > Metazoa > Chordata > Actinopteri > Cypriniformes > Catostomidae > Xyrauchen > Xyrauchen texanus. The sequence continues at coordinate 12,366,458 of NC_068276.1, forward strand.
ACAGGCACGCACGCTATCTCCGTAATGCTCGCATCGTGAGCTGGAGAAATGTTTGAAACTGTATAGACAGTGTTTACAGGTGGGGGTGCATACATTGTAATAGGCACGCCCGCCACTTTCATAAAGCTTCCCGCTCTTAGCGGGGAGTTTCTTGGCTCGCGCGTCACATCTGTGATGCTCGCGACATGAGCCAGAGAATTGATTGAAACTGTATGGGCAGCGCTTATGGGTGGGGGTGCATATACTGTAGTAGGCACGCGCGCCACTTACATAAAGCCTCCGCTCGCGGCGGGGTGTTTTTGGTCATGCATACAGTGTTTGTAACTGTGGGAGTGCGCACTTTAGTGTGGACACGTGACCCCTTAGTGACACAGGCAGAAAATGTGCTAACACTGAGCTTACAGCTCTCAGAGATGCTGGCGCGCTGAGCAGCTTTGTTGAGTGCAGGGGTGCGTTTGAGATTACAGGCACGCGCACTATCTCCGTAATGCTCGCAGCAAGAGCCGGAGAAATGTTTGAAACGACAGTGTTTACGGGTGGGGGTGCATACATTGTAATAGGCACGCCGCCACTTCCATAAAGCTTCCAGCTCTTAGCGGGAGTTTCTGGCTCGCGCGTCGCATCTGTGATGCTCGCGGCGTGAGCCAGAGATCTGTTTGGAACTGTATGGGCAGCGCTTATGGGTGGGGGTGCATCTACTGTGGTAGGCACGCGCCACTTTCATAAAGCCTCCGCTAGCGGCGGGTTTTTGGCCATGCATACAGTGTTTGTGTGTAGGGGTGCATGCAGGACAGCAGGCACGCGGCTACATTTATAGTATTTCCGCTTTTACTGGGGAAGTGTTTATAACTGTGGGAACAGTGCTTGTGTGTAGTGGTGCATACATGACAATAGGCACACGATCTACATTTATGGGGCGTCCAGCTCGAGCTGGGAAAGTATTCGGCACTGTTTGGACAGTATTGATATGTGGGAGTGCGCACTTTAGTGTGGACACGTGACCCCTTAGTGACACAGGCAGAAAATGACTCTTGTGATTTCTGTGTGTTGCTGTTAAAACGGCGTTTGATTGCAGGTGAGCGAGTTCTGTGACTGGCCCATTGACTGCTGTACAGACATTTCCAGCCGCCTGTAAGGGGACTGGGTAATGTTTTACACGTTTTGCTCGCTGCAGTGAAGCGTTCAGCGAACTCTCTTACCGTGCTGGTGCCCGTGCTCGTGTCCACTAATGTCGACGGCGCTGGGTCGAAGGTCGAGCCCGGCCAGTCGTCGGATGCAGCGCCAATTGGAAAGGCTGTCATCCTTTTCACCGCCGTCCCCTGGCGCGCCGAACGAGATGAGACCCACCGCTCTGTTGGAGGGGTGCTGGTCCGTCTGCGTGAATTGGACTGGTGGCGGGGAGTTCTCGGGTGGTGGTGAAGCACGCGGGACTGGCTCGGCGTGACGCCACTGAAGTCCGCGTGCTCTGGCGGCCTCCGTGAGCGGGCGCTTTTCTTGTGCGGCTCGAACAGAGGGATGGCAGCACGATGGTAGCAGGCTCATTCGCGGCGAAGGCGGCGAGCGAGCGCTGGCTCGTTGAGGCCCAGGGAGTCACATTCGGGCATCCGCCTCGAGTGAAAGCAGCTTCTGCGTGGTCAGGTCCCAGGCAGCGAGTGCAGATAATGTGACGGTCCCTGTCAGGAAGAAGGCCTCTGCACGAGGCGCAGGTCGAAGGCATTTGGAACAACGCTCGAATTTGCTCTTTACTAAATACAAAAAGTGTCGCAAAGGCGAACACTTGCAAAGTAGCTTAGTAAAAAGGATATAGTGATGCGTGCCGGATGGCGTAGCAGAAGGCTTCGAGGCGGCTGAAGGCGCCGGCGTCCTCTTAGCAGTCCTGCTGTAGGCTTGTCAACGGCGGGCGAAAGACTCCAACAATCCGGAGGATCCAGCGAAGAGGAGGTCTTCGCTGAAGGAGATTAAATCTAAAGGAACTCGTATGACGGGGTGCCCATTATATAGCCTGGCTATGCTAATTTCGGCGGGCTCTGAGCACGCGAACGCGAGGCGCGCGCCCATTGGTCGCTCGTTCAGAGTCGCCCCGTCATTGGTTCGAGCAGTTGCCGCAGCACAGCCAATGACCGAGCTGCCTCGCTCATTACTGTCTGCTGTGCAGCTGCAATGCGTTTTACATAAAGACTTCAATATTTCTCGAGAAACGGAGTTTTCCCATAGCGTAAGCTACTTAGGCAATAGGAGAGACCTCTCGATAGGGAACTACGAACCGCACATGTTATCCCTGAGCTCCGTATGGACATCATAATATGTTCTAGCCGAAACAACTTGAGCAAAGCATAACACAATACACACTAAGAACTTGTTTATAGCTGCTATTTGATTGTTCAATGATTCAAAATAAAATGACTCATATCTCAACATGTCTCTGTTTATTGACTGATCGCACATTACATGGTTACATCTGTTTCTGTTTCATTTGTACCATTTACTGTAACACAGTGTCATCTCCTGGATTCTTGTACAACAACAGGTATTGGTAATTAATGTACATCATCACACAGTATTAAGATCTGGTGATCCGATCACATGTAGTCAGATGAGACACATCACCGTTGGCCAGACAAATGCATCTCCTGTGAGCACTATAGCGTGACATATAGCATCACTACATCATAAATTATTTCCTTTTATAACAGTTTAAACTCTTGATTTAGCACAGCGGTTGATTGACAGATAAGGAGTGGCACTTTGCTGCATCCCTGACGGTGTTAACAGCATTTCAAATGCGTTTTTGACTACCTTTTGAAGTTTTTCCCTTAAAGGCACACCCAATCAATTTTTCCTCATTAAAAAGTTTAACTCCAAAAGACTCTAATTGTAATTTTTCAATATATGTAGGAAATCATGACCACTCACTTTCAAATGAAGACTCAAAGCTGTTTTACATGGAGAGGGTCCGCACATGGGGGCTGCCATGTTAGAATCACATGACCAGATGAATACTACTCAATCTCAGTAATGGTCCTGTTATTTCACACTTTCACTCATTGATTAAATTTATCATTGCTAACTATAAATAAAACATTTCTACAATGGCATCTGAGACTAAAAACTATTCATTTTAAATGATGCTGCATCCAAACCACCAGGTGTCAGTATAAATCTAAGTATTCTAATCTAATAAATTGTCAAATTATTCAAATATCTCCTCACAGTCTGCTAACTATCCGTTCTGTGGGTGGGCTGAAAAGAAAATCTAGTATTTGTACACAGCCCTGGCTCTGCAAATGGGACATAAACAAAGTGGATCAGAGTGGGGGCAGAGCGAGAGGGAAATTCATTAGAAGAGTGATGGCAAATCTGGCTGATGCAAACTTTCTAAACTCAAAGGAGGACAAATGGCAGAGAAACAGACCAAGAGAAAAAGGTCAGATGAATAAAAACGTAAAAAGAAGAATTATGGTAAGTCGAAGGCTAGGACGTCAACATTGGCGAGGATTTTCAGTGGTGGAGAGACCTCAGAGAGGTAAAAGGAGTTAATTTGAGTTCATGAATTTGGGGGGTAGATCTTCCAAAGGAGCACTGAAGGGTGTGTTTGTTTTGGCAGTTGAGTTTGAATATCAACAATGTTTAAGTGCGCAATCCAGAAATAATACACAATGAAGAGGGTTCGGCACTCATAAGGACATGCAATATTACATGCCTATTCATTGACATTTTCACATTAATTTGTAAAAACCAGCGTGACAATTGGGTTGTTCGAAGTCTCCCACTTGCTCTGTATATTTTTCTGCTTTTTTGTGCTTAGCCGATCACATGCCTGACTTCTACAGGGATTGTACATTTAATAGGGTTATTTTTGGCTCTAAATATTTGGTTGGAAATTGCCCTTTGCAAGGACAATCTCTAAAAATAATTGTGAACCCTGAATATTTAGCATTTTCAGGGATATATTCAGCTTTTTTTCCACCAATGATTAAAAAAAATAACCTTGCACAAATCATACAATTGCTGTCTTTGTCTACTTTATTTTCTTTATTTGGAGAAAAGCAATGCAAGCAATCAGTTGAAATCACTGCAATATTTTGGATACATACGAGACTTAAACTTTCCTGTTACTCCGTTAAAGTGAAATCAAAGCAATGTAATATGACCAAGATACTTACACAGGAATTATGGTAAATAGTGCAATATTTCTTTGTTGTCTGTCAACTATAGTAGTCGAAATGTAAAAACTGCTCTCATACTGTATATGCAGAATTTAAGCAGGTGCAGAGTAATTTTAGAATAAAATGTTTTCTCTTGTGTTGATGGTCATCTCAGCTTCATTTTAAGGCTCGAATCCTGGAGGTTTGAAGACATTGGGGTCTCCACCATTTCGCCCGTGGATATTGGCCCTCTGGTCTGCTTCAGAGTCTTCATGTCCATGGCCGGCAAGACGTTGAGCCCATTCCCTTCCATCACTGTACACATCAGAACTAAAGTTAATCTCTCATGAAGGCTTGTGCTTGAAATATTCACTGTATTTTGCTCTTGTGCTCATTTGAATGTGGTTTGTTACGTGAACAGTTTCGTTTCTGACGCTTCAGTCACTCGAAACAAAATGAGGAAAGTGGTGAAACTTTTTTGGAGCAGTGCCTCCTCAGAATGAGATTTATTTCATAATCTATCTATAAGTGTGTTTGTTATTAGCATTGTTTAAAAAAACAACATGTCACATGGACCTTTAATCAAACAAAACAAAACAAATCTTTTTTTTCTTTTTTTTTAGCAGTAGGCCTATGGTTCTTGAGTTGGCTAAATCATTCTTTGAGGATGGCAAAAGTATGTTGCTCTGCACCTTAGTTTCTTAAAGGGATAGTTCACAAAAAAATTAAAATTCTCTTATCATTTACTCACCCTCCTGCCATCCCAGATGTGTATGATTTTATTTCTTCTGTATAACACAAACAAAGATTTTTTTAAAGAATATTCCAGCACTGTAGGTCCTCACAATGAAAGTGAATGGTGACCAGAAATTTGAAGGTCCAAAAGGCAGTATGAAAGTAATCCAAAAGATTCCAGTTGTTAAATCCAGATCTTTTGAAGCGATATGACAGGTGCGGGTGAGAAACAGATCAATATTTAAGTCTTTATTTTTCTATAAATCGACACTTTCACTTCCACATTTAGCCACCTACTGGTAGGGGCTGGTCAAAGTTGGAGATTGGTAGTAAAAAGGACTTAAATATTGAACTGTTTCTCAACCACACCTATCATATCGCTTCTGAAGACATGGATTTAACGACTACAGCATTATGCCTTTATGTGCTTTTTGGACCTTCTGAAATTTGGTCACCATTCACTTGTGTTGTATGGACCTACAGAGCTGAGATATCTAAAACTCTTAATTTATGTTCTGCAGAAAAAAGAAAATCATACACATCTGGGATGGCATGAAGGTGAGTAAATGGGTGAACTATCCCTTTAAGATCAGTGTATTGGGTTCTGTTGATCACCAGAACTTAGATGGTATTATAAATTTCCCCTAGGGATTTCCTGTGGGTTTTAACTGGAACCTTTATTTTTAGGAATGTGGTTCAATAAAAATCACATACCTGATCACTTCGGCTGCCCATTTGCCTCCAGGACCCCTTTGTGCAGCATCATAGTTCCCACGTGCATGGAAATACTTGTCTGCACCGATATAGTTGGCGTCCTTCATGTCTTGGTAAGCACGCCACATGTCCCGTGCACCTACAGGAAACAGTGAAAACAGTGGTTAATATATCCCAAAGATTTTGTCTCAGTGTCTACACATTAATGCATTTTGGAAAAGTTGTTCAAAAGTTGTAAATTGTGATAAAAATCAAATAAGAAGTGACCTTGAGCAGCTTCTACTGGGAAGCGGTACCATTGCGCCTGGGCCCCAACCACCATAACCAACACCAGCACAGAAAGGATAAGCTTCATGATTGCAAATCTGAACATATGGACAATCCGTAGTTCAATATTTACATCACCACAAAGGTTAAAAGCTCACAATCTATATTATTAATATAGATTATAATATTATTTATATTATTATTATTACTATATTATAAATATTATCTCTGCTCTCAGATATTAAAAAATATAGGACACCTCACAAATAATGTAAGACACAAAATGCTTGCAACAACATGTTAAAGAGCTTTTTGTGCAGTGTCCTACCTCTTTTATTTTTTAGCTGACCCCAGTCAAGTCAGATCTTCACAAAGTTGAATGCAGTTGCTGGTGTTTCTGCAGGACATTATATACAATTTGGATTGAGCCGAACATGGATTTTCCCAATTCTATTTATTTTGGTTGTAAATGTGTGCTAATCCTATATTGCGCAACTATGGAAATTCCAGGTGTCTGCATTTGTGGCCAACACTAGCAGCACATCCACAAATATCAAGCATTTTTACAGGTTGTGATCCTGAAGCGCAGATTGTCCCAACAAAGTGGTAACTGCACCATCTTTCAGGAGTAACAGTCTTGAAAATCCGGCATTGGTTGTTGTTGTACTGCTGCGGATTGGTGGTAAAAATACATTTTAACCACTTATTCTTCCATTTGTCCACCTTTGGAAGTCCAAACAAAGTGAATTCTTTCACAGTGAATGAAACAGAGTCTTCTCGTCATGGCAACAACACTAACCCAACTCATCCTGGTCTCAGCTTATAATTTCCTTTGTTTGAGGGCGGGCCAAATTAGCCTTTAGGGGCATTATGCAAATGTGTTACAGATACTTTATGGAAGAAATGGCTGGACTATAAACCAGCTGTTTTGTGTAGTTCTTGAGCTATGCTGTCTGTGGTAGAGTATAACTCCCTTTTGCGTGGACTTTGTGCTTTGTAACATTGCAGATATTTTACATGCACAAAGAGCTATATTACACACTAAAGGAAAGGTAAAATCCCAAAAAGCATAATAGGACCTCTAAATCACGGTGCCATTTAATGTTTGATTCTGATTGTTAACCTATGTTCTAAGATATTAAAAATTTAAACTGAAACCCTTTATCTCGCATTTGCACACGGTATGGACAAAAAAGTGTCCAGAGTTTTTGATTCGGACATTTATTTAAATGTTGCCTCGAGCATATGGCTAAACCCAAAGTTATGTATTAATAAGTCCCCTTTCTGCTGGACACAGTGGATTGTGAGGGAGGTTAATACACTCTGTGACCTATATGAGAGTGGAGTGTTGAGACCCTTTAAAAATATGGTTCAATATATTGAGATTCCCAGGTCTCAGTTCTTTAGGTATTTACAGCTGTGCTACCTGCTCTGTACTATGTTTGGGAGTATCATACACCCCCCTAAAGCGGCAGATACTCTGGGAATGGTGATTACTGGTTTTGGAAAAGGTCATGAGTCATCAGTGTATAGTCTGGGGACAGAGCTTCAACTTCTTTTAAGAGATTATTGGAGAAATGCAGGGATGATCCTTATGCAATTTAAGATTTTTCATTGATTCTATTGGACCCCATCTATATTGTATAGGCTTAGTCTTAAAGACACACCCACCTGCTGATGATGCCAATCAGAAGATGGAGACACAACCCATGTTTTTGGTGGTGTGTTAAGACACAAGAATTTTGGTTGGGGGTTCAGAGATTTATGTGTGACCTATTGGGCACCCAAATTTCATTTTTCCCCAGACTTTGTATTTTAGGCGATGGAGCAGTCATTAATATAGGCCATGAATACAAAATAAATTGGGTTCTAGCCAGTGTTATGATCCGTAGATAGGTCATCCTTAGGGGATTGAAATCTGCCGGAGTGCCCTCATTCAGGAGTGGTACACAGAGATGGGCAGGGTTGCGGCATTTAAGGAGATAGCATGTAGAAGGCTAGGCAACCGGGATTTGTACAACAGGAAATGGGGCAACTATTTAGCCTTTTTGGAAGACTCTCGAGGAGGGGAAGAGGAGAGAGGCTAGTGGTTTTGGATGTGTGTATTGCAACCTTTTTGTTTTTGAAAGTATGATTTTTATGTTCTTTTTTATGATTCTAAGTATTTTATTGTCTATTTGTGTGTCTTTGTCAGTTGGCTTTTGACCACTGGGGTGCTTGTTTGTGTCCGGTGGGGGGTGGCGGGTTAATGTTGGGGAGAAAAGTTATGATTTCATGTGGTTTTATTCTGCAATTTCTGTTGTGTCTATTTGATTTGCTGCATGAAATCAATAAAAATTGTTAATAGCAAAAAAATAATTATAAAAAAAAATTAATAAACTACAACTGAATAAATTAGTAAATGGTTATAAACTACAAACTATAATTTTTTTTTTGCAACTTACAGATCTGACTGTGCTGCACTCATGGTCCTGCTGGGCTTGTCACAGTTTGTCTCCACGGTGTTCAAGGACTCTTATTTTGAAGCTTTCTCATGCACTACATTTCCCAGTATCCACTGCACTAATCACTTGTTATCCTCACCTGTATGCCATTCCCTCATTAAGTTTCCAAGTGTATATATACCCGCTAGTTTTGTTTAGTAGTGGTCAGTCCTTGAACGGTAATGTTTGAATGTTAATGGTCCACTCCAGTGTATATGATTAAAGGATTTAAAGTGCCTACTCCTGCGTCTCCTCTTGACTCCTTGGGCACCAAACGTTACAGAAGGACTGACCCAAAACCACAAAGAATGTGGATCCACTTATCCATACCCACTTGAGCATGGAGCCAACAGCTTTATTCCTGGAACTTTTCAGGCTGGATCTTCCTCTACTGCATTATTCAACCAGGTTCCTTTGCCTCGCTGCTACTACAGACCTTTCATATAAGTATCTCAAGCCAATGTATGGTATGGGGTTACATTTCTATCATGCAACAGTGCTTCCTGAGGTGGGGAATCTCTCCCTGGTTGAGTATTTTGCTGCCACTCTGATCCTCCATTTACCCTCACTACCCTCCTTCTCCAACGTAACTCATCTCCCAGTTTTCTCTCTTCACCTAGAGGGTTATGGCGGGAATTCCAAGCCATCCACGGCCCCTGTCTCCAAGTTAACTCCACTCCATGCAACTTCCCTAAATAATTTTTTTTGGGGGGGGCTCATTCTATTCTGTTTCCAGTGGTCGATTCCCTGCCACGGTCAGCGAGCCAGCGGCCACGGTCAGCGAGCCAGCGCCCTTAGCGGCCACGGTCAGCGAGCCAGCGCCTGTAGCCTCGACCGTCCCAGAGCCAGCGCCTGTAGCCTCGACCGTCCCTGTAACCACGCTCCCTGCTGGGTGAAGGAGAAAGAGAAGGAAGAGGGTACCTTTTCCCCAGACCTCACGACCCCAGAGGTCATCCCCCAGTCTCTGCCAGTGCTCCCTTCCAAGGCTCTCAGCCCCGAGCCTCTCACGGTAGAGTCTTCCACTGCTCCGCCTCCCTTGGCTCCGCCCCAGACACTATTCTGCCAGCGGCTCCATCCGCCTTACCCAGGCCTCCGGATCCTTTCCCAGCCCTGAAACTGGCCCCTGGATCATCCTCCTACCGTTATCTGTCTTTGGGCGCCTGTGTGTGTGTGTGTCCTTTACTCATTGGGCTCTCAAGGCCGTTGCCATTTCTGACTCTTGCATTTTCTACACGGTTTCCTGAAGGCCATATCTACCTCTTTCTTACTGACAGTTTGCAGTAAAGGGTTCTGCCTCGGGTTACCTATGAAGCAAAATAATTTATTCATTTTAAGTTGAGGTTATTGCTGCAGCAACAAGGGCAAACTCAAACATCATGAAACTTTTTTTTTTTTTTTCAAGCAAGTTACAAGAGCATAGGCAAATCAGAACTAAAAAATAAAGGATGTTGAAATTCTTTTATACCATGCAAAGTATCAAAGAGACGTGGGTTTCTAAATTAATGTTTGCCATGGCACACTGTGAGGTTGAATTGACGGGCAAGGTCATTTGCCTTAAAAAAAATAAAAGACATGCATGTAATTCTTCTGACACACTCATAGGTCCACTCGTAGGTCCACTCGTAGCTCCTCCCCCTCTAGTAGAAAATATATTTACAACAAAAATACTTTTTTCATAATGGTTACAGTGCAGTAGGGGTAAGTGAAGCCAGTGGGTACACTAAATCACCCCCTGCTTCTAGAACTCTTTTTACCATTTGTTATATGCGAACACTCACCACAATTTTCTGGAAGTCAATCACAGCTTCAACTGCACATCATTCACTTCAGCAAAGTTCTTCAATGGAAAGGTGACCACCTCAGGGAAGGTCACAAATACCTGAACCTAAAGGCTGATTTATAATATTGGGACCTTAACACAATATATTTATATTTAATGGAAAAGAGTCCCTTAAAATCTTATTTTGAGTTCCAAGGGAGAAAGAAAATATGAATTTGGACATTTTAAGTAAACTGGCCATCTCTCTCTCCCTCTGATCTCTTCACGGCCTTTAGGGAGAAAAAGGTTTAGTGTTAAATAAAAAAAAAATCTGACACTGCAACATTTTTATTTGTATCCCCTACATTTTATAGGACAATGTGCTAGATAACTGCAAATGTTATCATTTTTAATCTTTCGATTGCTAGATTACGTCAGGTTTTTGTTCAAATCTAGGCTGGCTGACTTTCGTTAAAGTTAATTAAATCTTGGCTTTAACTTCCGGTGTAAAATTGGGTTAAATGCATGCTATATTTAAGCAATCGATTTGCTTGAGAAGACATTAATTGATCGACTGGAGTCATGTGGATTACTTTTATGCTGACTAAATATGCCTTTTGGACCAGGAGACTGATGGCACCTGTATACGTCCATTGTATGGACAAAAAGAGCTGAAATGTGCTTATAAAAAAAAATATTCACTTCGGTTCTGCTAAAGAAGGAACGTCATACACATCTGGATGGCTTAAAGGTAAGTAAATCATGAAAGAATTTTCATTTTTGGGTAAACTAACCCTTTGTCCATTTTTGCTAGGAATTCTTCTCCCGGCCCAGTAGGGGGTGTATGCATGAAGAATGTGAATCACCAAAAACACAAGAAGAAGTATGTGAAAGTTAAAGTGGAGATTGACTGAGCAAGGAGGAGAATTTATAGTAAAACTTTTCCCACTCACGCCCATCATATCCTCTGAAGACATGGATTAAACCACTGGAGTCTTATGGATGACTTTTATGCTAACTTGTGTGAATTTTGGGGTTTAAAATGTTTTGCACCCATTCACTTGCATTGTATGGACCAAAAGAGCTGAGAAATTCTTCTAAAAATCTTAGTTTGTGTTCTACTGAGAAAGTCAGTCACACATCTGTGATGGCATAAGGGTGAGTAACTAATGAGAGAATTTTCATTTTTGGGTGAACTATCACTTTAAGTTTAAATGTTCTCAGTTGTGTAGAGATACATTTAATTTGCATTGCCCATTTATCATGAATGCTTTAAAGTGATGCTCCTGTGAATTTTCTGCAGTTCTGGTAGTATTTAAAACTGACTAAATTGCCTATTCTATGTCTTTGTCTTTCTGTACTTTTCTTTAGGTATGAAGCTGAAGAGTCTGTTCAGGCCCAGGAAGGAGTCCTTTTTGTCCAGCATTATTTCAGAGGTTTCAGAGGGTCTTTTTGTCTTGATGTAATCAACTTTAATAAAAACATGATTTACACATCCTAATAATTTGAATATAATGACACACCAACACGGGAGCTGAGAGGATCCCAGATGCAGGAGTTTATTGCACTGAACACAAGAAAAGCAGGTAAGCAATGCGATGAGAGTATTCAGGTAAGGTACAAAGTCTTTGAACACAGTCTTTGGTCACAGATCCACAAATGGTTAATTATGTGTCCAAACAGGTAACTAAAACTTCAGAGGGTCAAAGGTGAGTCACTTTCATAAACTGAGCAGGTTTGTATAAAGACAAAGTAGAGTTCTCGTCACATTTCCAGCACAATCAGAGGGGTTTGTTGTATAACAGGCAAGTTTCAAACAGGGGAGTAGATATGCAGTAAAATCTGGCTTCACAAAGCATGATTAACACTCAAGCGAGTGAGAGTGGGTGACTGATGGAGTGAGGCAGAGAGAGCAGAGTGTGCTTGTGATACATGGCATGCTCTTTCCCTGTTTGTGACCCATTCCGAATAGACTTGCGAACCACCAGTTGAAAAACACTGCTTTAGATAATATTTCATATTCCACATAAAGGTAACCTCCTTAAATCAGTGTCAATGAAAAGCCCAGTACAATATACTGTTCATAAGCACCAGTATTCTATATTTGATCTTTACATATGATTTTACCTCACAAAAAGGCTACCTTTTTAGAATGTAAAACAACAAGCCCTGAAGTGCTTTAAAACTTAAAAACTATGAAGAAATGTTCATTAATTTGCCAAAGACACATTTTGATGTCAAAGTGAAACTAAAAGGGAGATGTGTTTATGTGCCGCTAGTGTTGGCTGCAAATGCAGACACCTGGAATTTCCATAGCTGCGCAATATAGGATTAGCCCACTTTTACAACCAAAATAAATATAATTGGGAAAATCCATGTTCGGCTCAATCCAAATTGTATATAATGTCCTGCAGAAACACCAGCAACTGCATTCAGCTTTGTGAAGATCTTACTTGACTGGGGTCAGCTAAAAAATAAAAGAGGTAGGACACTGCACTAAAAGCTCTTTAACATGTTGTTGCAAGCATTTTGTGTCTTACATTATTTGTGAGGTGTCCTATATTTTTTAATATCTGAGAGCAGAGATAATATTTATAATATAGTAATAATAATAATATAAATAATATTATAATCTATATTAATAATATAGATTGTGAGCTTTTAACCTTTGTGGTGATGTAAATATTGAACTACGGATTGTCCATATGTTCAGATTTGCAATCATGAAGCTTATCCTTTCTGTGCTGGTGTTGGTTATGGTGGTTGGGGCCCAGGCGCAATGGTACCGCTTCCCAGTAGAAGCTGCTCAAGGTCACTTCTTATTTGATTTTTATCACAATTTACAACTTTTGAACAACTTTTCCAAAATGCATTAATGTGTAGACACTGAGACAAAATCTTTGGGATATATTAACCACTGTTTTCACTGTTTCCTGTAGGTGCACGGGACATGTGGCGTGCTTACCAAGACATGAAGGATGCCAACTATATCGGTGCAGACAAGTATTTCCATGCACGTGGGAACTATGATGCTGCACAAAGGGGTCCTGGAGGCAAATGGGCAGCCGAAGTGATCAGGTATGTGATTTTTATTGAACCACATTCCTAAAAATAAAGGTTCCAGTTAAAACCACAGGAAAGCCCTAGGGGAAATGTATAATACCATCTAAGTTCTGGTGATCAACAGAACTCAATACACTGATCTTAAAGGGATAGTTCACCCATTTACTCATATTCATGCCATCCCAGATGTGTATGATTTTCTTTCTTCTGCAGAACATAAATTAAGAGATTTAGATATCTCAGCTCTGTAGGTCCATACAACACAAGTGAATGGTGACCAAATTTCAGAAGGTCCAAAAAGCACATAAAGGCATAAGACTGTAGTTGTGAAATCCATGTCTTCAGAAGTGATATGATAGGTGTGGGTGAGAAACAGTTCAATATTTAAGTCCTTTTTACTACCAATCTCCAACTTTGACCAGCCCCTACCAGTAGGTGGCTAAATGTGGAAGTGAAAGTGTCGATTTATAGAAAAACAAAGACTTAAATATTGATTTAATATTCACCCACACCTGTCATATCACTTCAAAAGATCTGGATTTAACCACTGGAATCTTTTGGATTACTTTCATACTGCCTTTTGGACCTTCAAAGGTCTGGTCACCATTCACTTGCATTGTGAGGACCTACAGTGGTGGATTATTCTTTAAAAAAAAATCTTTGTTTGTGTTATACAGAAGAAATAAAATCATACACATCTGGGATGGTAAATGAGAGCATTTTAATTTTTTGTGAACTATCACTTTAAGAACCTAAGGTGCATAGCAACATGCTTTTGCTTGTGATTTAGCCAACTCAAGAACCATACAGCTAAAAAAAAGAAAAAAAAAAAGATTTATTTTGTTTGTTTTTACAAGAAAATTGTTCTTTGCTGAAAAGGTATCCAAGAACCATTAAAGATCCACTGTTTCTTATATACTATATATACTATCTTATATACTATACCTAACCCTAACCCATGTGACATGATATTTTTAAACAATGCTAATAACAATCACACTTATAGATAGATTGTAGAGTGATTAGAATAGATTATCAAATAAATCTCATTCTGAGGCACTGCTCCAAAAAAGTTTCACCACTTTCCTCATTTTGTTCGAGTGACTGAAGCATCAGAAACGAAACTGTTCACGTAACAAACCACATTCATCTAGACCCCCAAATGAGCACAAGAGCAAAATACAGTGAATATTTCAAGCACAAGCCCTCATGAGAGATTAACTTTAGTTCTGATGTGTACAGTGATGGAAGGGAATGGGCTCAACGTCTTGCCGGCCATGGACATGAAGACTCTGAAGCAGACCAGAGGGCCAATATCCACGGGCGAAACGGTGGAGACCCCAATGTCTTCAAACCTCCAGGATTCGAGCCTTAAAATTAAGATGAGATGACCATCAACACAAGAGAAAAAAATTGTATTCTAAAATTATTCTACAACTGCTTAAATTCTGCATAAAATTTATGAGAGCAGTTTTTACATTTCGACTACTATATTTGACAGACAACAAAGAAATATGAAAAAAGAATGTATTATTTACCATAATTCCTGTTTAAGTATCTTGGTCATATTACATTGCTTTGATTTCACATTAAAGGTGTAACAGGAAAGTTTAAGTCTCGTATGTATCCAAAATATTGCAGTGATTTCAACTGATTGCTTGCATTGCTTTTCTCCAAATAAAGAAAATAAAGTAGCCGAAGACAGCAATTGTATCATTTGTGCAAGGTTATTTGTTTGAATCGTTTTTACAAATGAATGTGAAAATGTCAATGAATAGGCATGTAATATTACATGTTCTTATGAGTGCTGAACCCTCTTCATTGTGTATTATTTCTGGATTGTGCACTTAAAGGTGTACTCCGAAATTCCTGAGAAACACTGATATTCAAACTCAACTGCCGAAACAAACACACCCCTCCCTTCAGTGCTCCTTTGGAAGCTCCGCCCCCCAAATTCATGCAAGCATTTATGCATTTACATTTATGCATTTGGCAGACGCTTTTATCTAAAGCGACTTACAGTGCTTTTTACAGGGTGTGGGAAAAGTTCGGAGAAGCCATGGAGAAGGACTTTCGGTCCGCACCAAAGTGCTTCTGGAAAACCGTCCGCCACCTTAGGAGGGGGAAACGGGGAACCATTCAAGCTGTATACAGCAAAGATGGGACGCTGTTGACCTCAACCGAGGAGGTTATTGGGCGGTGGAAGGAACACTTTGAAGAACTCCTAAATCCCAACACGCGCTCTATGGTAGAGGCAGAGCCGGAGGATGATGGGGGATCAGATTCTATTTCCCTTGGGGAGGTCACTGAGGTAGTCAAACAACTCCGCAGTGGCAAAGCCCCGGGGATTGATGAGATCCGACCAGAAATGCTGAAAGCTCTGGATGTGGAGGGGGTGTCATGGATGACACACAAGGAGTGGCAGAACGGGGTGGTGGTTCCCCTCTTCAAAAAGGGGGATCAGAGAGTGTGTGCCAACTACAGGGGTATCACACTTCTCAGCCTCCCTGGTAAAGTTTACTCCAAGGTGCTGGAGAGGAGCGTTCGGCCGATTGTCGAACCTCAGATTGAAGAGGAACAATGCGGTTTTCGTCCTGGCCGTGGAACGACTGACCAGATCTTTACTCTCGCAAGGATCCTGGAGGCGGCCTGGGAGTATGCCCATCCGGTCTACATGTGTTTTGTGGATCTGGAGAAGGCGTATGACCGGGTCCCCCGGGAGAGACTGTGGGAGGTGCTGCGGGAGTACGGGGTGGGGGTCCCTTCTTAGGGCTGATCCAATCCCTGTACGTCCAAAGCGAGGGCTGTGTCCGGGTCCTCGGCACAAAGTCGAGTTCATTCCATGTGGGGGTTGGTCTCTGCCAAGGCTGCGCTTTGTCACCAATCCTGTTTGTGATATTCATGGACAGGATATCGAGGCGTAGTCGGGGTGGGGAAGGTGTGAGGTTCGGTGGGCTGGGGATCGCATCGCTGCTTTTTGCAGATGATGTTGTCTTCATGTCATCATCGGTCCGTGACCTTCAGCTCTCACTGGATCGCTAGGCAGTCGAGTGTGAAGCAGCTGGGATGAGGATTAGCACCTCTAAATCTGAGGCCATGGTTCTCAGCAGGAAACCGATGGAGTGCGTACTCCAGGTAGGGAATGAGGTTTTGCCCCAAGTGAAGGAGTTCAAGTACCTCGGGGTCTTGTTCACGAGTGAGGGGACAATGGAGCGGGAGGTTGGCTGGAGAATCGGGGCAGCAGGGGCGGTATTGCACTTGCTCTATCGCACCGTTGTCACGAAAAGAGAGCTGAGCCGAAAGGCAAAGCTCTCGATCTACCGGTCAATTTTTGTTCCTACCCTCACCTATGGTCATGAAGGTTGGGTCATGACCGAAAGAACTAGGTCGCGAGTACAAGCGGCCGAAATGGGCTTCCTCAGAAGGGTGGCGGGCTTCTCCCTTAGAGATAGGGTGAGGAGCTCAGTCATCCGTGAGGAGCTCGGAGTAGAGCCGCTGCTCCTTTGCGTTGAAAGGAGTCAGTTGAGGTGGTTTGGGCATCTGGTAAGGATGCCCCCTGTCCGCCTCCCTAGGGAGGTGTTTCAGGCACGTCCAGCTGGGAGGAGGCCTCGGGGAAGACCCAGGACTAGGTGGAGAGATTACATCTCCACACTGGCCTGGGAACGCCTCGGGGTCGCCCAGTCAGAGCTGGTTAATGTGGCTCGTGATAGGGAAGTTTGGGGCCCCCTGCTGGAGCAGCTGCCCCCGCGACCCGACTTCGGATAAGCGGTTGAAGATGGATGGATGGACTTACAGTGCACTTATTATAGGGACAATCCCCCCGGAGCAACCTGGAGTTAAGTGCCTTGCTCAAGCACACAGTGTTTGTGGCTGTGGGGATTGAACTAGCGACCTTCTGATTAACAGTTATGTGTTTTAGCCCACTAAGCCACCACCACTCCCCGCTGCAAGCAAGCCTGTTTTATGCATACCAGCTCCAGACAATTGCATCTCTCCTGCTACTAAATCTAACATCACAACAACAGCATATATGGGTTCTTTTAAACATAACTAAATTTATGGTACCCACCTATCAAAAGAAAAAGCGCAACTTATGCACCTGTCTTCAAGCCTTTTACCTCTCTGAGGTCTCTCCACCGCTGAAAATCATCGCCGATATTGATGCGGCTCCTAACCTTCGACTTATCATAATTCTTCTTTTTAAGCTTATATTCATCTGACCTTTTTCTCTTGGTCTGTTTCTCAGCCATTTGTCCTCCTTGGAGTTTAGAAAGTTCGCATCAGCCAGATTTGCCATCACTCTTCTAATGAATATCCCTCTCGCTCTGCCCCCACCCCCCATCCTGTGCACGTGTAAGAACCACCCACTGTTGATGATTGGTTGGAGTAGTGTTGTGTGGATCGGTCTGATCCACTTTGTTTCTGTCCCATTTAAGCTGCGTTCACACTGCCAGCCACTTTGTCGCTGCATGTCACCAGTGGCTGCCGGTTAGGACGCTAGTGGTGTGTATGGAGAGTCTAAACAGCACTGTTTCTTTACAATTAATATTACTATTAAAATATTCGTAAGGTTATTAATATGGTATGTTTATTCACTATATCTGATCATTAATATGGTTTTGTTTGCTGTCATACATGTAACACGTTTTCAAAACAAATTATTTAATAGTTAATAATAGTTCACACTGCCAGTGACACGCAGGGGCAAAACGACCTCATCTCATTAATTTTCAATGAGAGCTGGCAACACGAGCAAAGGTGACCGTTGGCGACCAGATGCAGACGTGTCAAGCGACGTGACAAAGCTGAGAAATTTGTAACTTTATGCAAATGAAGAGCGACTTTCGGTAGCGACAGCCAATACGAGAGAAGATGGCAGAGCTCATGTGATCCTAATATTTTTTACACCACTAGCGACCTAACCTCCAGCCACTGGCGACATACGCAGACAAAGTAGCTGGCAGTGTGAACGCAGCTTTTCAGAGCCAGGGCTGTGTACGAATACTAGAATTTTTTTCAGCCCACCCACAGAACGGACAGCTATCCGTGAAGAGATATTTGCAGAATTTGACAAAAAATGTAACGTTTTTAAAGAGAGTAGTCTCAAAAAACTCATGGCAATTTTTATTACATCCGCAACCCAAGTTCAAAAAACTCATCTGAACATTTTCTGATGTCTAGACTGTATCTGCAGGTTTTTATGATTATACATACAAGTGATTTGATTTACTGGCAATAACCAATTCATGTGTGAAGATCAATGTCACGATTTCACTGCAAATACCATGTCAGCAATGCTGGAATAATTGCTGCATAACAATCTCGATTTGTAGCCTGTCAGCAACAGTGGTAACAGTTCAAAGCCATTATTTTATATCCCGATTTCACTTATCATTCCATTGTGGAACTAGAAATAACAACCTTAAAATTCCCACAACTATAACATTTTCATGACTGAAAACCCTGTAATTTCCAATTATCTGTAGACAACAATTAGGGCCAAAGTATTTAGCAGAGATGGGCCACTTCTATTAAAATGAATTGGAGAAATTGGAGCACCCAACCAAAGCGCTCTAGAGCCCAATGGCTGTACAAAGGAAGTCCCACCAAACCATTCAGATGCAGACATTGCCTGCCAATCGACTCGCTGCTGCACATTAGCTATACAAGCCGTGATAATTGCGTGTTTGAGGTAAAGAAGCACAATTTATGATAACAGTCTCATCACATTTTACTGCTGATTTGAAATATGTTCTTTGATCGTAGTCTTTATCAACTGTTTTTGAAATGTCTGTGTTCTCTCATTCAAGTAGTTAGGAGCTGCACTGTCATGACTGGTAATAGCCTCCCAAGAGAGATACAAAGATGGCCGACAGTGGACTGACTTGCTAGAAAGACATTGTTAGGGCCCTTGAGGTGATGATTGAACAAATACTTATGACTTCACTAAAGGAATTTTGGTGCTAACAACGAACACGTCTCTGGTGTATGTGATGTTATACACTCGCGGTGTTTGTTAGTTGACCCAATGATCCAAGATGGCGGCGCGGTAGCACGCAGCGGCCACTCCGGATCCACAATGGTGCTATTTTTGTTAAAAAAAGCCCGCCTTTTGCAACACATGGACATCGGAGCAACCGGTGTTCGTGCCTACCATCGCCAGACACTACTGAAATATAAGACTCATGCAAAAACCAAGCTGCATGATGACCTACAGGAGGCGCTACGCGTACTCGGCTTGCTGCGGAGACCAGGCCTCCAGCCCTCGGCGTCGCCTGATGCCGGTGGCCGGGGGAGAGGACGTCGTAAGCGGTGTGCGAGAAAGCGGAAGCGCAGAAAGAGGGCGGGGGTCCATGCTAGGCTAAAAACAAACCCTAGCCGGCCGGCTCTCCCATCTATCCTGCTCTCAAATGTTTGCTCCCTGGACAATAAACTGGACTATATCCGACTCCAGCAGGCTACGCAGCGTGAGTTTAGAGACTGCTGCGTCTTTGTTTTCACGGAGACGTGGCTCAGCGACAGAGTTCCGGATGCCGCCATTCAGCTAGACGGGCTCGCCTCGTTTCGTGCCGACAGAAATACAGCTCTCTGCGGTAAGACTCGCGGTGGTGGCTTGTGTGTTTACATCAACACGGAATGGTGCAAGAACTCTATGCTAGTCTCTAGTTACTGTTCATCGCTGTTGGAGCTTGTGACTGTTAGATGCAGACCTTTTTATCTACCACGGGAATTCACCACTGTTTGCATAACCGGAGTTTACATTCCCCAGCGCTAACGCTAAGGAAGCGCTCTGTGAACTGTATGGGGCTATGAGCGAACTGCAGAACGCTCACCCCGACGGACTGTTTATTGTCGCCGGAGATTTCAACCATGCAAATCTCAAGACAGTGCTCCCTAAATTCCATCAGTATGTGGACTTTGCAACGAGAGGGGCGAACGCGCTTGATCTTGTTTACACAAACATCCCAGGTGCGTACCGGGCGGAGCCCCGCCCCCACCTCGGCTACTCAGACCACATCTCTGTTATGTTAATTCCAGCATACAGACCGCTCATCAGACGCACAAAACCGCTTCAGAAGCAGGTGAAAACCTGGCCAGCAGGAGCCATCTCTGCTCTTCAGGACTGTTTTGAGTGTACTGACTGGCACATGTTCAGGGAGGCTGCAACATATGGCGATTCTACCAACTTGGAGGAATACACAGCATCAGTGACCAGCTACATCAGCAAGTGCATTGATGATGTCACTTTCTCCAAGACCATCACCACACGCTCCAACCAGAAGCCGTGGATGACTGCGGAGGTGCGCACGCTGCTGAGGTCCCGAGACTCCGCCTTCAGAGCAGGCGATAAGGCAGCCCTAAGAACAGCTAGGGCCAAACTGTCACAGGCAATCAGAGAGGCAAAGCGCGCACACGCCCAGAGAATCCACAGTCACTTCCAGGACAGCGGTGACACGCGGCGCATGCGGCAGGGCATCCAGGCCATCACCAACTACAGGACAACATCAGTTGCCTGTGACAAAGATGCCTCCCTTCCAGATGCGCTGAACAACTTCTACGCTCGGTTTGAAGTGCAGAACGACGTGATGGCGAGGAAGTCCACCCCTCCTCCCAATGACCAGGTGCTCTGTCTTACCACAGCAGATGTGAGGAAAACTCTACGTAGAGTCAACCCACGGAAGGCTGCTGGACCAGACAACATTCCTGGCAGAGTGCTCAGAGGATGTGCAGACCAGCTAGCAGATGTTCTTACCGACATCTTCAACATCTCTCTGAGCAGCGCCGTCGTTCCAACGTGCTTCAAGGCCACCACCATCATCCCCATGCCAAAGAAGTCTTCAGTGTCCTGCCTCAACGACTACCGTCCCGTCGCACTTACACCCATCATCATGAAGTGCTTCGAGAGGCTCGTCATGAGGCAGATTAAGACCCAGCTGCCCCCCTCACTAGACCCACTGCAGTTTGCGTATCGTTCAAACCGTTCAACGGACGATGCCATCACCACAACCCTCCATCTGGCCCTCACCCACCTAGACAATAAGGACTCATACGTTCGAATTCTGTTCATAGATTTCAGCTCAGAATTCAACACAATCATTCCCCAGCACCTGATTGGAAAGCTGAACCTGCTGGGCATGGACACCTCCCTCTGCAACTGGATCCTGGACATCCTGACTGGGAGACCTCAGTCAGTCCGGATCGGGAACAGCATCTCCACCACCATCACACTGAGCACTGGGGCCCCCCAGGGCCCTCACGGCCAGACTGTGTAACAGCTTCTTCCCCCAAGCCATCAGACTCCTCAATACTCAGAGACTGGTTTGACACACACACACGTGTCCTGAGTTGCACTTTAATTACTGTCACTTTATAACTGTCTGCTACCTCAATAACTGCTATGTGCATAGAACATTATCTCATAGTATGTTATGTTTACAGTCATCTTTTTGTACTACTGAGTACTGGTCGGCGCTGTCCTGTTCATTGTCAGTAATTTGTTGTACTGTCCTGTACTTTTTGCACGTGCACTTTATATAGGTATATATAGGTAGTTTATATAGGTATTTTATTTCGTTGTGTAGTCTCACATGGTCCTATGTTGGTCCTTTGTTGTTTTTATGTAGCACCATGGTCCTGGAGGAACGTTGTCTCGTTTTGCTGTGTACTGTACTAACTGTATATGGTTGAAACGACAATAAAAACCACTTGACTTGACAATCACAGTGACAACAGAACTGATCTATATCAGCAAATCAAACAGTTACACCCCTTATGTTTCAGATAATTACTAAAATCGATAAATGAATATTCTCTCATGATTTACTAACCCTCATGCCATCCCAGATGTGTATGACTTGCTTTCTTCTGCAGAACACAAATAAAGATTTTCAGAAGAAAATATCAGGTCTGTTGGTCCACACACTGCAAGTGAATGGTTGCTAGGACTTCGAAGCACCTTTCTATTTTTTTAATTATAAATCTCCATTTTCACATGAAAAAAAAGTTTCACATGAAAGTTAAGATTTATAGTAAAAGACAAGGACTCATTGGTCAAACTCTTTGGTGAACTATCCCTTTAACAACATTCTATCTATAAAAATTGTAACATATACATATATATATATATATATATATATATATATATATATATATATATATATATATATATATATATAAAAAATTAAGAGTGTGGCCCTTGAGGGTACAGGAATCCAGCTTAATGGATCCAGCATAATTAAAATATACTATATTGAAAAAATCAAGGAAAATGAAATGATCAAGTCAGACTTTTTTTTTTGTCATACATTTTATTTTGGTCCCTAAAAGACAGATTAGTCAAAGAGTCCGAATCCCATGTCGTCATCGGATTCTTCAGACTCCTCTTTCTTCTCTTCTTTCTTCTCCTCCGCTGTAGAGGGACAAGAGAGAAAGACGTTAGATCCAACCTTACAGGATCTACATGGAGACACTGTGCAACATTCCACATCAACCCTTGATTAGTTCACATTCAGTTGATTGGTTGCAGATTACAAAGTCATAAATTGTGTGTTACACTAACAAGAACAAGGACAATAACAAAGGCCCTGTAAGATTAAGAGTGCATGTAAGTTTAGTTTGACCCGGGGCTTAAAGCTGCACATTAATACTACAAAAAACCTCCAAAACTGTCCATAATTTCAGTTGGAAAAAATCAGAATAGGGATGTGCAAAACCCCACATATTGTAAATTTATCAGTGAGTTCAATGAGTGAATAGATATGTGAGGCTCTGTTAAATCAGTCTGGCATCAGGTTCACACGACTCTGATCAGATGAGTTTCTTAAAGGAAGCTGAGTGGAAGGGTCTTCAACAAAGCTCATTATGGGACATCCAAAAAATACAGCGATAGCAAAAAATCTGTTTCCAAGTTGGGATGGGTCACTGTGGTCAACTGTACATCAAAGGGCATTTCCAACAGTGATATTTGCATTTGCAGGAACGGTATATATCAAGCACACTAAAGAGAGAGAGAAAAAACAAACCTGCAGGGGCGGCAGCAGATCCTCCAGCGGCTGGTGCAGCAGAGCTGGAAACTGCAACAGCACCACCTGATGGCACACTGGCCAGTTTACTGAAACCTGTTAGAAAGTGACAAACACAAACACTGAAGATTTGTTCAGACTAGAGAATAGCAGTGACAGTCTTTCATAACTAAAGGCCAAGTATCCATGTTGCTGTTCGCTCGTCGAATAGTATGCGTTTGGGGTGAGCGATAGGACCAAAATCTTATTTCATGATATGAGTAATATTGCCATGATAAGAGTATATATCGAGATATAGTAATGTTTCTGAAAAAACTATAAAAATCGATTAACACAATAAAACAAATTGTAAGGCCTATTTTTGGAAAATAAATTTTTGATCTGGCCTGCCCAATTCCCACTGTTTACTAGGTCCTCGTGGTGGCCCGTTTACTCACCTCAATCTGGGTGGCTGAGGACAAGTCTCAGTTGCCTCTGCTTCTGAGATAGTCAATCCGCATCTTATCACGTGGCTCGCTGTGCATGACACCGCGGAGACTCACTGCATATGGAGGCTCATGCTATTCCCAGCGATCCACGCACAACTTACCACACGTTCCAATGAGAGCGAGAAACACTAATCGCGGCCACGAGGAGATTACCCCATGTGACTCTACCCTACCTAGCAACCGGGACAATTTGGATGTTTAGGAGACCTGGCTGGAGTCACTCAGCACGACCTGGATTCAAACTCGTGACTCCAGGGGTGGTAGTCAGAGTCAATACTTGCTGAGCTACCCAGGCCCCAATAATTAATATTTTTTAAATGAAAACTACATCCTCTTATATAATTTTCTCTTTATAAATAAATTTATTTTGACCATAGTTTTAAATCATCCTTACCATAATACTCCATTTCACATTATGCTACATTTCAGTCTGATATGTTGTTGACCAACATTATACATTTTCCATAAGAAATTCAAGATCTTTTCAAAGCAAAGTCACAAAGAAATTATTACATAATTTTAGCAAACAATTACGAAAATAACGTATCTTGCAGAAAATATATTTCATATATATTAAGATGACGGAATTAATGCGGAGCACACTTTTGGCTTTCATAATATTCTAGCATATTTCACTTGTGATTATCATCGAGCAACATTTTGCAGATTTACATTTTCTAATCCGTGTTGGCTTTTGTGAACCGACACAACAGATGTCGCACCTGTTTTAATAACAAGCTCCCCTTAAATTTCTTGACTTTTCTATTGATCATATCAGCAATAATCAAATGGAGAAGTACAGATGTGCAGTCAAGCGCAACTTGCCATTTTAAAAAGATGATCCAGGAGTCTAGAGCACTACTACGCTGTCCTGGCAGAGTGTCAGATCACGATGGACTGCTGCATCCTCCACTATAGAGCACACAGAATCAGCCCGCAAAATCAGAATTGCAAAGTATCTGCAGAGAGTTTGTGGGCGCTTTTGCGCCATTGCCTGATCTGCATAATTCCATTAATGAATCTGCCATTAAACCAGCATGAGCAAATACCCGTCAATTTTACCAGCTGCAACTCACTCCCTGCTCAAGCCTGGTTTCAGTCTTACGTGAAGTGTGCCCATTGATAGATACGACTATCGATTTACCCTTAATATTGTCGCCATGATATAAACCGTCATTTGATCAGATTTTTGACATGCTGACCCATATGCCTGCTATTTACTGTACCAAAAGAGTATCACAAAACAGTGTAAGTGCTGTTCATCAAATGCATTCAAATTTGTTCCAAGTCAAATATGACTGTATACTCAAATGCAAAACAGTTGATAGGACACGATCCGACACAAAAAGCAGAAAAACTAAGTATGCCCGGGCCTTAACTCCAGTTAAGTGGTTCCCCCTTGGGATCAAGTCTGATCTCATCCCACATCTGTACACATCCACCCATTAAAGAAATTGTCCAGGAATTACATCATTATTACCCTCATATCATTCGAAACTCCCCAACCCCATAGAACACAAATGAGAATTCTGAAAAAGCTCTGTTCAAAGAATATTCCGGGTTCAAAACAAGCTCAATCAACAGCACTTGTGGCATAATGTTGATTACAACAAAAAATTATTTCAACATCCCTACTTTGGACACGCTTTCTGTTAATTGTAACCACAACGTTATGCTATGTGTCTATTTTTCTTAAATGCTCCCAACTCAATAGTGCCTAATGTTAATTTGATTACTTGTGTGAGGTTAGCAAATAAACAATGTTTATCTACCTGATGTAGTAGTTTATTTTAATGCGGGTGAGGTTCTGATCACGATCTTTATGTTAAACGGGTCGGGTACAAAATGTAATTTGTGCTGCTGTCAGATAACAGGTTGGGTGTTCTGCGGGTACTGGTTTACAAAAGATCCTTGCAGGACTCTGCTACAAACACTTTTTTATCTCAAAGTGAAGATTGTGTTCAAGACAAACAAAAAAAAACTATGAGAGTGTGTAACAAGGAGTATTCCATATAAAATTAAAAAAAAAAAACAGCAGCTTACCTTGGGCAATCACTTCCTCTACATTTTTGCCATTGAGTTCTGAGACTACCTACAATAAAGGCAGATAGACAAAATAAGCACAATTTCTAGGTAGGCCAACAGACAGTATGTCACACCATTTGAGAGTTTGTAAACGGCTTCAAAAGGCCAAATAGTTTTACCATGTCCATGCGGGTGTTGTCAGCCTCAATGCCGACACTCTCCAGGATCTTCTTGATGTCACCAGTGCTTGGGCTCTCTTTGCCTCCAAGGGCAGCAAGAAGATAAGCAGCCACGTAACGCATCTTAGGAGAAATTGATAAAGTTACACAAGTTCTCAAAAAACTGAAACGGCAACCGCATTTATAAACAATATATACAAGTGTTAAATACACCAGCAGCTCTCAACTGGTGGGTCACGGGTGATGCTAAAAAAATGCTATACAATTCAACCAACCACGTCATTGTGTACTGTTAGGACTACAATAGACTTCACTTGTAACAAACCAAATCTATTCCATTTTACTTTTAAGTTTGTGGCATGTTAATCATTTAGTGTATTATTGGGGCATCTTAAGTTAATACATATTAATGTTTGGTTTTAAGAACATTTTCAGCTTTAGTCCAATAATTTGAGTAGTGTTGAGTCACCAGTGGATGTCCAAAGTAAAACCAATGTCCTGAAACAAAGCAAATTGAACTTCTAATGTGTCTACTCAAAGGTATATATTAAAGGGGGTACTGTTTATAATAGGAACTTCAGTTCCTATAGGACTATTATAAATACACTGCCGTTCAAAAGTTTGGGGTCACTTGACTGAAATGTTTCTCATGATCTTAAAAACCTTTTGATTTAAAAGGCATATGCTTAAATGTTTGAAATTAGTTTTGTAGACAATAATATAATTGTGCCAACATATTTATTACAAAACAAAAATTTGATTAAAAAGAAAGGTTGGGAAATGGATGACTTTATAATAAAGAACGGCATAATAAATAAAAGCAATTAATAAGTGCCCAGAATATAGATGGGAACTCCTTCAATACTGTTTAAAAAGCATCCCAGGGTGATATCTCAAGAAGCTGGTTGAGAAAATGTCAAGAGTACATGTCTGCAAATTCTAAGCAAAAGGTGACTACTTTAGTCACAACATATTTCCCATAGTTCCATTTATGTTATTCCATAGTTTTGATGACTTTACTATTATTCTAAAATGTGAAAAATAATAGCAATAAAGAATGACCCTTAACCTTTGACCGGTAGTGTACATCTAGAATACACTGTATCCACAAAATAGTTACACTCAGGACCTTAAGGAGAAAAATTTCCCCATTGAAACCCATTAAAACTGCAATATTTAATCCCAGTGCCATTAAAGCATAAAATCATGAATTCTATGATATTGTGCTTTCATTCAGGAGCCCTGGCTACAAAAATGTTTCCCCTCATGTTTAGCCTATAGAGCAAATAAGTACTTTTTTCCTATTTTCTGTTTGCTGTATTAAAGAGTACTGCAGGCCAACTGAATAAATGAAGCAGCTAAAATTGTGTAGGTGTGTTGATATGGATGTCAGAGTGCGTTTTGTGTGTGTATTGAGAAATTGTGTGTGTATGTGTAAAAACAACAATGACATTATGCAAACAAACTGACATTTGAGGGTTGAAACCTTGAAAATGAATGAATATTTGGTAGTTATGATCAGGACTGATGTTGGTTAAAAAAATTAACTAATTGAAATTATAAAATAATATGAATATATAGTATTAAGACAGTTTCTTTTAACGCGGACATTTTTGTCCTCCAAGGACCTCTGAGTAACTTTATATTGACGCACAAGCGTTAAACAAGACTTAAACGGAGCTCTTCATACGAGTAGTATGAAGGAGTGATAATAATATTCAGAAAACCACATGGCAGATTCTGCTACTGCTAGCTCCCTGTTGATCAATCACAGCCTTTATTAGTACATCGCCCTGGGAAGATGAAGACCTGACGGTCTTTATGGTTTCGAATCAATGCATTTGTCTCTGGTTTGCCATCTATCTGTTTGTTAAATCAGTGTTTTTATTCACTCACTTTGCAGAGAGAGGGAGTCTCGAGCGTTCACTAGCGAGCTCGTGCAGGCGGAAAGGAAGAGGAAAGGCGGCGAAAATCGGAAATGCGACGCGGTTGATGAGGTCACATGTGATGAGCCAATTGAGAGGCCGAAACGCACGTCGATCACCTGGGAGGGGGCGGAGTCTGTCTCTCTCGGTTCGGGATTGGCCGGATACACATGTAATTACAATATAAAATCAATAATAATTAAAAAATAACAAATACAAATATGAAATTTTTAACATATGTTTTAAGAAACTATTCTATTCTATTCTATTCTATTCTATGAAGTAAAAAAAAAAAAAAAAACGGCCAGCAGAGACCGTTGTTTATCATCATATAAACCTGTGGAATAGATTTCTACTAAGCGCCTCTCGAGCACCGCGCTTTCTTTTCATTAAGGTATATAGGGGAGACTGGGTCTAGTTGTCACACTTTAACCTCCAGTGAATATTTCACAGGGTGTAATTCAGTCAGTTTCTGTATAGTCAAAAACCTTAAAGTATCGGCCACGAAAAAAAAACAAAACAAAAACCTATGGAACGTTTTATTGCCCAGTAAAAAAGATACAGTTCTTTGAAAATATTTTAAAGGAATATTTCACCGAAAATGTTTAATTCTGTCTTAATTTACTCACCCGCATTTTGTTCAACACACCCTTATGAATTTCTTTCCTTCATGGAACACAAAGAGAGATTAGACACACTGTTAGCTTTAGTCACCATTCACTTTCATTGCATTTATCCTTTCAGTAAAAGTGAATGGTGACTGAGGCAAAATTTCTGCCTAGTATCTCCTTTTGTGTTCCACAGAAGAAAGTCATACATGTTTGGAACAACATGAGAGTGAATAAATAATAACATAATTTTCAAGTCAGGTGTCACAATGGAAACCTGCCATTAAATAACCTTTTATAGGCTTTTCAGCAAAAATCTAAACAGGTAAAAAAAGACGAAGCCTAAAACTATTAATGAAACAGAGAAAATGTAAAAGGTATAAAAAAAATAACAATACATTGTTTTGGCATTGTGATTAATATATATATATATATATATATATATATATATATATATATATATATATATATATATATATATATATATATATAAACGTGTGACTTGGCCTGACCTGACATTCTGCCTAACATCTTATTTTGTGTTTTATGGAGAAAAGAAAATAATATGGGGTTGAAACAGCATGAGGCTGAGTAAATGATTAAATCTTTTCCATTTTTTGTTGAACTGCTCCTTTTATTTGACTGTGTGAGTGTGTCAGCGGTAAAATCATCATGAGATGTCTCGGACAGACAGAGAGCTTTGTGTGAATGTTAGTAATAAATACAGACCATACAATATGTCAATGTCAGATTACATTACATTTACATTTATGCATTTGGCAGACGCTTTTATCCAAAGCGACTTAGTGCACTTATTACAGGTACAATCCCCCTGGAGCAACCTGGAGTTAAGTGCCTTGCTCAAGGACACAATGGTGGTGGCTGTGGGGATCGAACCAGTGACCTTCTGATTACAAGTTATGTGCTTAGCCCACTATGCCACCACCACTCCAGATTAGGTGGACAGTAGAAAATTTGAGACAGATGAGTGATAAAGGACTGTGAGAAATGTTAAAATAACAGTTCAAACTAAAATTTTAATTGTGTTATAATTTACTCGTTCTTGTGAATCTATTTCTACATTTATTTATGTTTCTTCTAACATTAAAGGAGAAATTTTGAAGAATGTTTTCACAGCTCTTTTCCATAAAATGACAGGTAAGATTTGCAAAATAGATTGAAAGCCTTAATTTTTTATTAACTTAATTCAGCATTGGCATTTCAATCACAATCTCACAAATCTTTTGCAGTTCCTTTATGAAACCCAAGAGGTTCCCTGCTGTGTTAGGGTAACCCTGATTCGTAATGACCCAAGATACAGTGAATGTATGCATGTCATTGCATTAGATAGCACAGTATTGAACCATGTGGCATTTATTCTCAAGAAATGTAGTATAAAACACAAATTTTAATGATAAAACAAGAGATATTTTGATCAAAACGAAGACAAAAATTATTTAGATGATTTTTGGATAGTTAATGTAAACCTGCTCTGCTAGGACACCAGTGTGAACATGAAGAGAACTGACTTTCTACATTGTGAATAGAAAAGATAGTTGGACTCTCGTCTTCTCATTTTTCCTCCCATGTATTTTCTCCCTCTGCCCTCTTTGAACTTTGAACCCTCATTTACTTTCAGTCTCTAGTCCCCCATACATTAGCAGCCTCTCTTCCTGCAAGCTTTATCAATGGTTGGTATTGGGGTTCTGAACATAATCTCTCAATGGGATGCAATCTAGGGACTGCATGTAGATTCAGGATAAATTTGAGTCTAGTGGCTTTGGCTCTGTTTTGTGTGACCCATCTCTCAACAGTCTTGTGTTAGCTGTACACTGTAAAACACGATGGCCCCATTAATTAAATGTACTTCTTATATTTAACTCCAATTCTCATGACAAGTTTTGGATATTGAAGTTTTTAAGTTTTCAAAAAAATTTAACTTAAGTAATCCATTGTCTTGACTACTGAAAACCCAGAGTTTTGTCTGGGTTTTCAATGTTCATTTAACTCATGTCTGTAAGTTATAAGTTGAAAAAGGTGAAGGTGGAGGTGGAGGTGGAGGTGGAGGAGGGTGATATTGAGCGGGAAATATAAAGACATTGCCGACTTTTTGAGTGAGCTGAAGTAGCTGAATTTCTGTTGAGAAACACAAAGGTGGCGAGGAGGTGAGTTTGTATTTTTTTATTTGTGCTGATAAAATTGAATAACGTTGCCACTTTCTTGCATGGTAAAAGGTTCAGCACATTGACCGTGCTCTGCGAATGTGACTGCACCAGTTCTGTAAAACATTGGAGAAACCTGTATATTATTTTGATGACATTTTTACAACCAGTCTACTCAGAGTATCAAGTTCAAACAACAAATGATTATTAGTTAAACAACTTGTAAAACATAACTATTTGAGTTATTCATAACAAGTTGAGTTTACTCATGTTTTTAAGGCAGCAAGTAAACTTTCCTTTCTAAGTTTAACCAACTTGAAATGTTTTACAGTGTAGTGCACAGACTAAAAAGCTTCAGAGGCTTTGGAATTTAAAGAACACCCTATTCAAAAATAGTGCTTCTAGAAAAGGTATTTTGGGGGAAAGAAAATTGACAAATTAAGACAAATCCTTTTTTCATTTTAAAGAGCTGTTTTAATAGAAGGGCCACAAATCCCAATAATAGACAATACTTAAAAAACATAATTTATCAGCAGTGTTGGGAGGGTTACTTATGAAATGTATTCCTCTACAGATTGCAGAATACATGCTGTAAAATGTCATTTGTAACGTATTTCATTAGATTACTCAAGGTCTGTAATGTATTCTGAATACTTTGGATTACTTATTCAGCACTGGTAGATTTTATTCACTTGTTTTGTGAAAACTCTTACAGTACAGTAAGAAAAAATACACATGTTAAAAATACATTCTCTGAAAAACCTAAATATCTTATGCAGTGTTGTTTCTAAAACAAGATAATTCTAATTGATTTTGTTTTAAGGATTATTTTATTTATATTTTTACAGGAAAACAATACAAAAATTACGATCAAGAATATGATTTTTGACCTAATATCAAAGGTCTTACTAGAAAAAATACATTTTTGTCTAACATTAATTTTCTTGGTAATAAAATATGATCGTGTCTGGTAACATGTGCATGTAAGATGGCTAGAAATATAATTTTAGCTTTTAGCTTTACACAAGGTTTATTTCTATTTCTTCGGCTCCAAAATTACTTCAAACTTACTTCTCTGTCTGCTCGTATGAATGTAACACTTCAAGTTTTTCACCGCTGTTCAAATGCACTTTGGATCACATAATTTAAATGTATAAATGTTTTCCATCTGAAAGGACTAAATATTAAATGAAAAAAATGACAATAAAATGCAAAGTAATCTCTTCAGTAATCAAAATACTTTTTGAATGTAACTGAATTCTAATTACCAATGATTTAAATTGTAACTGTAGTGGAATACAGTTACTTATACTTTGTATTTTAAATACATATTCCCGTTAATTGTATTTCCCCGTTACTCCCCAACCCTGTTTATCAGCCACTAATGTTGAAGTTCTGTGTTTAAGTTAGCTGGCAATTTGAAGTCATTGTTAGGCTACTAATAAGATTAAATGGGCTATTAATGGAAAAAGTCAACATATGTCAAAAACAAATGGAAAATGGTGTCCCCACTACTTTTTTAAAATGTTCTTTTGAGAGAGAACTATTAGATGTTTAAAAAGTAGCTATTTTTAAGCACATCACATATCTGTAATTTCATTGTCGACTGCATTTTGTCAAGATCAACTATTTAACCATGTTACCAAAGTTATTGTACAAAGAAAATTCTTTATTCCATGGTCTATTCAAATACTGGATTGATTCTGATTGACTGGAATGTGTACGTTAAAAATAGTTTAATGCACAGGTAGTTCCAGTCAGTTTTAATCAATGTTCTATATTAATGCACCTATTTTGCTGTTCTCTGAGACACTGCGAGGGTTTAATGCATCTGTTCAAACCACCTCTAGGCATGATTATAGTGTATCAAATCTCAGAGCCCAGATAAACAGTCACATCACAAAACACAACATCGTCAAGTCATGCAATGCCATCTTTAAATAAACTGTGAAGCTCTGCACGAAAACAAACAAACAAACAAACAAACAAACCAACAGAAGAGAAACCAACCTGTCCGAGCTGGAGATAATTCTAAATGCACCTGCATTTTCCCCTCAAAAACACCCATGATGCTTGTAAGGAAAGTATGGTTTGACATTCAGCTATGTTTTACACAGAGGGAGAAAGAAGGAAACCAGGACCCCTCAAAGGCGTCTTACGCTGTTCGTCAAGACAATTTGTCAAACATCAGAGGGCACCACTTGATCATGCATTGCTGACTAAAGCACTGAACTTGGACTGTTTTATAAAATGCAGCCTGTTGCTGTTTAGTAGTTCGATTTCATTCTAAATTCAGCCAATCATGCAGCATTAATGGATACCATACTTCTGTCTCAGATGTCAAAATCTGCAGGTTTCAGAGTGATTTGGATGGGTATCCCCAGAAATCATGTCAGTGCTACTTTTACTACTATCACGTCAACAACACCGGTTCCCCCTCATTAATGTAGAAATTAAATATTACATGTTCATCTTTGATTCATCAGTTCACATTTTGCCTAAGAAAAAAAGTTTGTCTTTGTAATCTTGACACAACTTGTGCAGCCAAATGACTTTCCTGCTTTTTAACCCCTCCCCTTCTGTGACCTGACACCATTCTGGAGTGTAACACCCTCTTTTCACAATCAATTAAATTCCCAATGAAATAAACGGGTGTGTGCGTGCAACTATGAGTGTAGTTTTTGGAACTTCACTAACGTTTTACAGCTTTCTTGGAAGTCTTAAATTAACCGGGTCAAATTGACACGGAAGGTCTACAAAGGGACTTTTTTTATAACTTCCATTTAAAAAACATAAAAGTTTTAATTTTTACATCATCAGGTTCATATCACCTCCATAGAGGATGTCATGAATTTTCAGGCCAAAAAGTTAAAGTTCAGTTGATGCAAATCTGTGTTTATATCTAAAACGAGTCAAATTGACATGGAAGGTCCTTCCCGGAAGGTTAAGCTTCAAGGCTATTATGTCCCATGTTTGTGGAAAGTGCCGATTTTTCTTGTGGATTACTGAGCATTCATCACACCAGAGAGAACCTTTTACAGAGAAAAAAAGGCTGAGAAGACCCTTCCATTATCATAGTATTTTTTGGTTCTCAGTCTTCCACTATGCTGCATTTTCACTAATTAATATTTGTACAGGAAAAACTGAATGTGATCAGCTTTGATGGAGTCTGCCGCAGCTCTGTGCTGCTGTCAGATTCAGTCTTTGATCCTGCATAGAGTGCACAGGCACATTGAAGTCCAGAAAACATTGTGATGTTTATAGTGTAGTCAGTAGTTGCCATGGTTGCAGAAACACACATTTTATCCTTGGTTTATCAAAAAAGACACGCATGAAACAAACAAATAAATGTACCCTCACACTCACACCCCACAGACACATAAAGAAAGAAACTAATTTGGACACACACAAACACATTTGAGCAAATGTTTTGAGAACTATAGAGGAAATGTACAAGTTCCTCTAACAGGGTAAACTGATTATATAATCTAAACCCTGTGTTGGACTAATGAAACTCTGACTGTTCAAAGACTGTGTTGAAAATGTGTGACTGTGTTGATTTGTGTTTAATTGATTTTCAGAAGTCTTCCTCTTACTATCAGTCCAAAGGTATGGTAATGGTGAGCTATGGTGTGGTGTGGTATGACTTGTTTAGGCATCACGATTTTACTTCAGAGAGGAGGCAGTCAACCTACCTGAAGTCCTGCTCTGTTCCTGTATCTTCTTTCTATTGGGAAGACACGCAGGCTTGAGTGAAGTTTAAGATGCCATTTATTTGATAAATTTAAAACAGAAAGTAATGTGTCTCTCTCTTTGTCGTAGGCCCCGTCCGGCGGTACGAGGGAGTTGTGCCCGGAACCGTCATATCCTGCCGGAGATAGGAGGCAGGGGCAAGGAGCCTACCCCCGTGCGGGACAGGGCTCAGCTGGTGGTGGTGGGGTGGTGGAGGTTGCCTTTGTTTTAGCACACTGAAACAGCAATGTGATAGATTGTGAGCAGACTTATAAAGCAATGGCTTACATGCGATTGGCTAGGATTTACCCCGCTAATGAAGTGATGATGTACAGCTGCTAGTCTTCCCGCTAGAACTACGCTGCACATCCATTTCTGGCCTTGAAGTACTTCCTTGCTTCTTAAATGCCCATACTGGAGTTGTAAAAGAAACTAGTTCGACATCAGTATCAACAACAACTTACCAAAGTTCAATCACGTTTTTTTGGGACACATTTGAAAAATATGAGCAAATATAACACAGTGAGAATGAAAGATAGATGTTCTGTCACATTGATCACCTTCTCTTGATTTGTCAGTGGCTGACAAGCAGATCAGATGAGTTTTATCAAAAGGGAAATGGGTTATAATTACTGTATAAAGTACAAATGAACATTTTATACCTTAAAGGCATACATAGTTCGAAGTTTGAAACAGCTGAGCAACAACACACTGTTTGCAAATATTCAGACATGCAGCTGTGGGAGGTGTTTAGAGGAGCATTTCAATATGAGGATGAACAAGACTACATGCAGGGGTGTCATGCACCTATTTTTTAGGAGGTACCATGGTCAGCCACCGCAACCCCCAATCTTCTTTTTGTGTGCAAAAATTTCAAATATACAACAAACAAGGCACCAAAGAATTATGATAAACATCTCAAATAACAACAAATCAAAGTTAGGTTGTTCCAAGGCTTTCTAATAAATTAAATAATTTTGTGGCATTCTTTTTCTTAATACATCTCAATGGACTCAAATACAATTGTACGTATTAAAAATAAATAAATAATTGAAAACAGGTTGGCTCTTCATAAATTTAGCTTTGTGTATAAAGAATTTAGCCAGTATAATTATGCAATTTATAATATAATCCTTGTCTTTGTTTCCCATGATAATCCCAAATAGTATTTAGGCTACTAGGAAATAGGGAGTGATTAGTCAGAATGTTATTAAGGGAACTGATAAAATAAAAGCTAAATGCCGGCTGATTAAAGTCATGTCTGATTGCTCGATTGCTGT
Organism: Xyrauchen texanus; assembly: GCF_025860055.1. Lineage (NCBI taxonomy): Eukaryota > Metazoa > Chordata > Actinopteri > Cypriniformes > Catostomidae > Xyrauchen > Xyrauchen texanus. The sequence goes on from NC_068276.1 coordinate 12,402,045, forward strand.
TTCGATCCGTTCAACCATCCAACGCCTTTCGCCTATTGAAAATATGGAAACTGCAGCTACCGAGGAACCATGTAAAACCGTAAAGTTTTTAGAATGACTATAAAGGAGACGAGTCACACTGAAATAAAATTAAAAGCTGCTGCTTTCTTTGAACATGAAGAAAAGAGTTTAAAGACGCCACAAACCCTGTCAAATGCATTTCAGCACCAAAGTAAATGAACAGCGACAGATTAAACAAAAACATATTAGACTACAATTCATTCATTTTTATTTCCATAACACCGTGCTTTCCCTTGGTGCTCGAACTTCCCTGTGCATGAGTGTGATTTCCAAAGCAGCCATAGGACGCCGCATATAGGAACATGTGACCCGAATGGACTTGGACTAACAGAATGCTGACTTTAGACACGTGAATAAAGATTTCTTTTTTCATGAAATAAAAATTTCATTTAATTATGGAAGGTACAAATATGTTTTTGGAAGTTCAAATAATCCATAAAAAATCCTCTTGGCTCAAAAATCTAAGGGGGAACGTGCTCTCTCAGTCCAAATGGGCATGACGCCTCTGACTACATGTAAAACCTTAACTAATGTGACATTAAAATGTGTTATCAATGCCTCAAATTCCCTTTGTAGACTAATTAAACAAACAAACCAAAAAAATCTTGACACATTCTTGGAAAATGTCTCTACGCATATGATCGTACAGATGGAGGTAAGTGTTTGCACCAGCTCGCTAACAGCTCAGTACATTGGTGTGTTCATGTTGACTGCAGAGCACCAGGTCACACCTACCGATGACAGTAATGCGATTCCTCCGATCTCTGAAAATAAAGGCATTGCACGATGCTCGGAAGATGATGTTTAAGCAAAAAAAACAAAAAAAAAACAGCTGTTGTTCAATTGTCACCAGAAACGTCTATTAGCAACCAAACTGATAAATGTTGCTGCAATATTAGCATTTGTTGCACTGTTGTACGATTATCAAAAGACAGTATAATTAACCATATTTTGAACATCTGTCTCTATAAACTGCTAAACAGGCTTTTTTATGATGTGATGTAGGACCTCATTTCCAGACATTATTTAATAGAACTTGTACATCTCCCTGTGTGGTGTCGAAATCGTCAAAAGTGGAGTTTAAATTTTCCACACAAGTTTTCAAGTTGGAAGACTGACTTCAAGGGGCATTTCATTGCACATTTCCAAGAAGGAAGTTGAAAATTCCGACTTTCTGAGCTGAATGGAATGTAGCATTAGAAGGTGTTTAGCAGCCAGTACAAAGTTTATCCGAATGTTTGCGCTGGCAAGCTGTTATGAACCACTGAAACAAACTTTTATGTTATAAGATTATACGATTTTCTTCTAAATGACGACAAACACGTTCATTCTTTGATTTCTTATGAAGTATGCCGGGCGCTGTTTCTACCTAATCTGACCCTTTAAAATTAATTTCAATGGAGCAACCCAATCAACAATATTTGAAGTTCTATTGAATAAAGACTCTTTAAAGAATATTAAAGGGTGTCAAAATTAAGTGTGTAACCATCTTTTGAAATGTGTATATGCTTATTTCTGTAATTCTATCAAATGTATGTTTGTATGTTTGAGTGACACAAACCAAGTAAAACCCCGAAATTATAGAATCCATCAAACATATTGCTAATAATTACAGACATTTGTACTGTTGTTATCCTACCAAAATAAAGTCACTTCCTGGAGGATGATGCCATTATGTAACTGACTTTTTTAGTCAAAGGGATTTTATTAAAGACCTATATGATGAAAAATGACAGTGAGGATATAATATTGAGGAAAACCTATAAACTGATCCCCAACTGAATCAATATTCCAAAGAAAACATTTGTTTGAAACATTCCGGCTCTATAAAGGAACAAATGAAGAATGAATTTGAATATGTTTTTAAGAAATTGCCAGTGTTTCGATACCAGGGGATGTAAAATTGGTCTGCACACCAGGAATGACCCACTACACCAAGTACAGCTATTCCTAAATTACAATTGAAATTATTTAAAAAAAAATACATTTATGTGGCCTTTGAAAACAATGCTTTCACAAAATAAAGGGACGATGTTGTCTTTTCAGTTGTCATGTTCTCTTTCCTACAGTGGATTAGTGTGTACCATGTTTTCTCAGCCTGCCAGCTAAATTCATCAATGGAGGGATTGCTCGATTGATTGGCGTTACTTGTATGTTTCCAATTGAGTTGTCTAAAATGCGCCTCCAAATCTAGTAAAACGGATTTCGCATCTACAGTAGCATGTATGTTTTATGCCTCTTTCATTGTTTGTGTGACCTATTCCCGATTAATGTATGCGCTTTTGGACTTTTGTTTGTGGGTGTGTTTAATTTACAGGTCTGACTGTCTTATTAAAAAACATCCAATCAGAGGGGTTCTTTGGAATATACTGTTGTATAGTGATAGATTATTTCAAGGCGAGTATGTGTGTGTACTGTATGTTGGTTTTAGATCATTTCCTTCGTGGTTAGAAAAGCTTTATCTTCCATTCTCTTTTCTTCTCAGTATCCCCTCTCTTCATTTCTTTTATTCACTCTTTCATTTTGCTAGGAGCCCCCTCTCTCTCTCTCTCTCTCTCTCATTCTCATATATAGGCCTATATATTACACAGCTCTGTGCAGTACTTGATTTTGATTGGTCAGTTGTAGCATTCAGTGGTGAAACATATTATTACAATGGCCGCTAAACTGTAAAATTGACCGCTGTCCAAGGCAACCAATTTCCTCTCGTATTATTCAACAATCTGCTTCTCACATAATAAAACAAATGCAATTTAAATTAAGTTTTAGCTACATTAAAATTGTAAAACACACACACACACACACACACACACACACACACACACACACACACACACACACACACACACGTTGTGTTTCCATGTTTTATGGGGACTTTCCATAGACATAATGGTTTTTATACTGTACAAACTTTATATTCTATCCCCTAAACCTAACCCTACCCCTAAACCTAAACCTCACAGAAAACTTTCTGCATTTTTACATTTTCAAAAAACATAATTTAGTATGATTTATAAGCTGTTTTCCTCATGGGGACCGACAAAATGTCCCCACAAGGTCAAAAATTTCGGGTTTTACTATCCTTATGGGGACATTTGGTCCCCACAAAGTGATAAATACATGCTCACACATACACACACACACACACACACACACACACACACACACACACACACAAATCATTAAACAGAAATGTTTTAAAAAGTAACACAAAAATAACAAATCATTGTTTTGGCCAAGATAAATTTTAAGAAATGTAATAAACAAATGTGACAACTTGCCCCAACCTTACATTTATGATTTTCTTTTTATGAAAACCCTCTCTGATAACTCGGAGAACACAATTTATCCTGTCAGTTAAAACCATCATTAGATAGTTTTCGGATTTTATTTTCATAAATATATATTCATTTGCTAATTTTTATGACTCACTTTAATTTTACAGGGAATGTACTCAAAAGTAGGGCATAATGAAGGTCTGATGACTTATTTAACAGTTTCGCAGATTTAAAAAGGGAATGCTCTTATTTAATTTATCATTTTTTGCCTTGGGCATAATGTAGACCAGTGAAGTCTCAGATCGACTTCCTAGTTTTAAAGTAAATTAATCATCATAGAGTTTTGAAAACAGGGCTTACTTGCTAAAATAAGCACCTGCATGATGAACAGATATTGCAGTATAACTCAGCTTACCTTGAATAACTGTGTATAGGTTGTATTGCTTGTTTTGATTATTCTGCACCCGGAATCTACGCCCCACCTTTAGCTGTAGTGAGCATCTCCATGGTTACTAATAGCTAGAATGCTAAATTATTGATTAATACAGTCCAGGACACTGCAATGAATTATTGAAGTGTGAGTTTGAGTGTGTGTTTGGGTGTGTGATGTCATCATACATTGAGCCCCAGAACTCAGTACTTCTTGTTTACAGTGGAAACAGTCTTATCATCATGTAAGAATCATGCGTTTCCCTTCCCTTTTTTTCAGTTTTTCTGGCTCTCACCCAGACAGAAGTTGACGCTGGTTAGAGAAATGTTAGCTGTCTGCGGAGCGGGCATCTGTCAAGTTAGTCACTCTTTCTAAAGCACCCATTTGACCCACATCAGGGTCACAAAGACAAATAAAAATGTTCTTTGATTAATGTGTTTCTTAAAGGAATAATCTGGGTACTTATAACTTCCCTGCTTAGAACAACAGTTTAAACCAGCCTAAGTTTATTTGCTGTGTTAGATGACCACCGGACAGGTCTACACTTCTCATGCTGGTAAAGTCTGATGGATTAAAGGGGGTTTGTCCTTTTGTCAGCTGGTCAGGCTGAGAAGCCAGCTGGCTGAAGATCTAAACCTGCTAAACCCTCCCTAGTATTATTACAAAATAGTGACTATGGGTACATTTATGCAAAATGAGAAACGTTACCGTTGGTTCTCATGTGCTCAGTTAGGAGACAAACAAAGGTGGGTAGAGTAGCCAAAACTGTTTTCCAAAAATGTCACCATATCTCTGGTTTCTTCATTCTCAGGAATTCCAACAATCCATATGTTATTTCTTTGGCTACTATTTTCAAGATCTTCCAGTTTTTCCAAAATATTTTCCACATCTATTTTGGTCGCGAGCGGATTACCGGATAATTCCCATTCCGATGACTCCAGATAATCAACCCGTTTCTCAACATCTGCCACTCTTGTAACCAACTCAGAGAATTTAGTTTCCATCGCCTTAATCGAAAGACGTATTACAGCGAGATTCTCCAATTAAGCAATAACCTTTGTCAGCATCACAGACAAGTTGGGCAGTTGACGCTGGATCTTCTTCTCCCGTCACGCCATCCAAATCAAATCCTCGGTCAGCAGGCCCTTCAGATGTTTCATCTTGAGCACATAAGTGTCTGCTGAAGGAAGTAACGTATGTACCTGAACTTTGGCCATACAATCGTCATCTCGCTGGATGAGCCAAGATTCTCCGTGTTCCTCCGAACACTATATCGGATCTGAAGGAGACCACCAAGCAATCTGTGTCTCACCCTTTTGCATGCAGAAGTGAATGAAGAAGATTTCTCTTCCTTTTTCAACCGAGTCAACTTTGCTGATTTCTGCGCAAACCTGCCGAGAATCAGCCACCATACTGCCTGCTGACAGAGCAAGGAAAAGGCCTCCCGTCATCACCCAAGCTTCGAGGAACCGAGCCGTAGTCAAACGACGGATTTTGAGATCAATTGTTAATGTACTTCAAAATCTTTAACAAATTTATTTTTCTGTGTGGTTCATTTGTGTTTTGGCAGGTGATTGTAACCACTCCTATGGTGATGCTTAAGATCCAATTGCAGTATGTGTGATATAGTGAATACAAGTTATGTTTTTGTATATTTCTATTTTCTATATAATATAGTGAATACAAGTTATGTTTATGTATATTTCTATTTTCTATATAAAATTGCTAAATGTTATTTTTCTAATACTGCTAAATATTGTTAGATTCCTATTTGCGCTTTATGTTAAAAAAAGAGTGTTATGTGCATTTATTGAATTATTTTAATTTGACATACCCGCGTTATGACGTCATCGCACACTTCAGTTGTGTGCGTGCCTGAGATGTGCTTCATTCATAGTAAAGACAGCGATGAGAAGCCATCACATCAGCATTCTTCGTTAATCATAATATACTTCTTTTCAGATAACTGAGCAACGAAATGCACAAAACACACTTCTGTTTGAGTATAAACACTGTTAAACGGAATACTAATGAGTTGTACGAGTTGAAATCAGTTCTTTTCACTTTATTAATGGTTTGTCACGAGTTTAGTGCGGCCGAGCACATGGTTAGCATAGGTGCTCCGTGATTAGCGCGACAGCCCACAATATGCAATAAATGGTCAAAATATAGCGATGTAATTTGAGTTGATAATGTTGTTTTAGAGTTATAAATTATCATTGAATTACATATTTGGTCATTTAACCCCCCTGTGATCTCTGTTAACTGTGAGTTATGTATTACATTTTGGTTGAGTGAATTTCATACGTGTCTTAATTGAATGTAATACATCAGACAACAGACTCAGCAGTGTTCACATTGAGGATGTGGTTTGCGTACTAACTGCATAGCTACATTCATTAATTTCATGTCATATGTATTAAGGATATATGTATAAATGAAAATGTTATATCTTGTTTCAGTGCTTATGTGTACATTCTGGAAATCTTATTCTGCTTGTAAAGAATATGAGATTTGAATGTCACTCTGTCAGTTGTAAATACTGCACATGAAAATGTTTATCATAATATACTTTTTTTCAGGAGTACTACATATACTGGGAGAATAGGTGAAAGACATAAAACTGTCAGTCTGTTAAACTTTACACATATCTCATTTGGCAATTTTTTTTGGAAGAGCCTACTACCATACTATGAACTTTTGCAGTATGTAATATGTATACTGTGCACAAGATACAGTTTCCTATCTGTCACTCACTCGACGTTGTGTAGATGCTGTGACACTAGCGGTCACTCTTGGGAGCCCGAGACACCTCTGATCTTTGATAAAAGGCCAATGGGAATTGGCGAGTGTTATTTGCACTCCCCCGAACATACGGGTATAAAGGAGCTTGCGTGCGAACCGCTCATTCAGATTTTCTCTTCGGAGGCGAGCAGTCGATGTTCACTGAGCTGAATTTCCCACAGCTTCCATTCATCTCTGCTGAATCTGATGGCGCATTTCAGCGGCTTCTCCCCCTTCTGCAATGGTGCACTGCAGAGATCGGCCCTGGGCACTTCGGCAGAACCCTAAAAGAGTATATTCTAACAGAGTTTTTTAAAAGAGTATATTCTAAAAGAGCAGCACACACGGAAACGTCTTTTTAAAGACGTGTCTTTATGAAGATGCCTTTCCGTTTGTGTGTTATTCCTGGTTGTGGTCTTTCACCTTCTGAAGGTGACGATCGCTGTCTTTCATGTCTGGGCGCTGCTCACACGGACATCGTTTGTGGGACTCACTGCGAGAACATGACCATGGCAATTTTGCAGTCACGGCTTGCCTTTGTAAGAAAGCAAGCCACCCCAGTGGCTCCCCGCCTCGGTCCTTCTACCTACGGGTATGAGGCCAGCACAGATAGCACTGGGGGCAATTTGGGGACCACAATGGGGCATTTCCCCATGGACCACCCATTCCCCAGCACGCTCTTTTGCCCCGATCAGGCTTCCGGATGAGTCTGCGGCTCGCCTCAGGACGAGTTCGACCTATTGTTCGGGGCCCACGAAGGTGATGTGCTCTTGAGCACAGGCCTTGGCTGGGCTTCCCCCCTCGGATACAGTCGCCCAGTCACAGGCTGATGCCGAAATGACGGCCTGCGGTGCTGCTTACAGCCATGCCCCACCCCTGTGAGTGGTGGTGGCGTCATGGGCTAAAGCACACAACTGCTAATCAGATCGCTGGTTCGATCCCCACGGCCACCACCATTGTGTCCTTGAGCAAGGCACTTAACTCCAGGTTGCTCCGGGGGGATTGTCCCTGTAATAAGTGCTCTGTAAGTCGCTTTGGATAAAAGCATCTGCCAAATGCATAAATGTAAATGTAAATGTTCCTTTCTTCCCTGAAGTGCATGAGGAACTGAAAAGGTCGTGGGAGGCACCTTTTACTGCCCGGTCCTGATCTTTCAGCTCCCCAGCCCTCACTACACTAGATGGTGGGGTGGCCAAGGGGTATTTGGGGATCCCCCGGTGGATAAGACGCTCGTATGCCCCCCCCCAGTGGATAAGACGCTCGTATGCCCCCAGATAAGGCGCCACTTGGCACGGGCGCCTGAAGCTCCCGTCCAGGGCCTGTAGGTATACGTCGTCCCTGATGGCCAAAGCCTATGGTGCCGCTGAACAATCCAACATGTACACCATGGCTCTCCTGCAAGTCCACCAAGCCAAGGCACTAAAAGAACTGCACAAGAGTAGTTCCGCCCCGTGATTGATGCAGGAACTGCACTCAGCGACCGCCCTCGCCCTCTGGCCGATGAAGTTCACCTTGGTGGTCCAGGAGCATCACCTTTGGCTCAACCTGGTCAAGATGAGAGAGGCCTGGTTGCATGGTTTCTTAACGCCACCATTTCTCAGGTTGGCCTGTTCGGCAAACCAGCTGTTCTTGGCAGTGAAGCCGCAGACGGAGGCTATCCAACACATCCTGCCCCGGGCACGCAGCCACCTGCTCCTGGACGGGCCTGCGGCTACGTTGGCACATAAACTGCCTCGAGTTGTTGGCAATACTGCTTGCCCTGTGGAGGTTCCGGCCATTGAACGAGGGCAAGCGCGTGCTGGTTCGGACAGACAAGGCGGTTTACGCTCCCGTTGTATGTCACAACTCGCCCGCTGTCTCCTCCTCAAGTCGCTACGAGCTACTCACATCCCAGGCGACCTCAACACTGCAGGGGATGCGCTATCATGACAGGTTATCCGCAGGGGAGAGTGGAGAATCCACCCCAGATGGTCCAGCTGATTTGGAGTTGATTTGGTCAGGCACAGGTAGACCTGTTCGCTTCCCCAGAATCCTCCCACTGCCTGCTTTGGTATGGCCTGACTGAGGCACCCCTCGGTATAGACGCGCTGGCACATAGCTGGCCCTCTGGACAATGCAAAATGCGTTTCCCCCAGCGAGCCTACTTTCACAGACCCGGTGCAAGGTCAGGGAGGACGAGGAGCAGGTTGTCCTAGTAGCACTCTACTGGCACACCCAGACTTGGTTCTTGGACATCACGCTCCTCGCGACATTATCGCTTGCGCATAGCGCCTTTCACCTCCTCTGAGCTGAAGATGTTCACTGTTGACTCCCAGTAGTGTTCAAAAAATTTGTTCCCTGGATGAGTTCCTCCTAGCCCTGTGGCAGATGAGTTTGTGGAGAAACTCACCGCCGGCTCAGTCTATGTGCTAACTACGCCCTGTATTTGGGTAGGTGCTCTGCATGTGTTAGTTCCCCATAGGTGATCCAATGCGACTTATATCTTCTGCTAAATCATTTCTCTGTTGGTAAATTGCGTCTTCCTTGGGCTGAGTTCCTTCTGCCCCAGTCACCATGTTTGTAGAAGCTCCTCTCCCGTTGGGTAGGACCTACCATGGGACTTCTCCACATGCCATACTTCCGACAAGGCAAGTATGCAAGTACTTCCCTATTTCCACTCGAAACACCCCTCCATTATTTGATTGGAAGTTGAGACATTTTTACACAAGTGGATTTAAAAAGCAAAAATAACTGTATTTATTTTAAGTATATTAAGATCACTGGATGACACTCATTGAATAAACATGCAAAATAATAAGGCCATGCGATGAAAATTTTGTACATTACTACTTTATGAAACATTTATCTTACATACTGCATACTGTATTGCAACCTAAACTTTAAAAACAACAGGCAGTATATAATATATTCCACACTAAGCATATCTGATATCTCTGACAGAGGACCAGAGGAGACTGACTGGCCAGCAGGATGGAAGAGGAGGAACAGGAAGTGTGTGTTGTTCAGATGAATTCTCCCACTACCCTCCAGCTGTCTAGAGATATGCTGAAGGGCAAAGGCACCTCTGGTCTCTATAAGGGACTGGGGGCCACTCTATTAAAGGAGTCCAACAGGCCATAATGTGTTCTGTTCTTCTTTTACCTCATACGGTTGTGTCTGTATTGTCTCTTTCTGTCCTTTAGAGATGTGCCCTTTTCTATTATCTACTTCCCATTATTTGCAAACCTGAACAGCCTGTGCAGAAGGAATGTTCATGGCTTGGCTCAGCTTTACATGTCCTTCCACTCTGGCTGTCTTGCAGGATCCACTGCAGCTGTTGTTGGCAATCCTATGGATGGTGAGGCAGTCTATGCTGTATGAATGGAGACATTTAGTGAGATGACTTGTGTATATAACTACTATATGTTCAATTTCAAGGACCACTGATTAAGTTAGCTAAAGGGTACAGTTAGGTATAATTCACAATAGAGATATCATAAGTCATGAAAGCAGAAAATAAGAGGAAATAAAATAAAATGGTGTATTTTTTATTCTCCCCACAAAATATGTTTAGGCTCTTCTCCAAAAGCTAGTGAGCTATGTACTACCTACAATATCAGTGGTGTCGTGGGGGCTTAAGCCCCTGATCTTTCTTAGGAACCACTGTTCCTGGACCGAACACCCAGGGGCGACCGACAGCAACTGTTTCATTATGATGTCATCAACTTATATACAATACATTTTGGTAAACTGAGTTTTACGTGCCACTTTCTAAATTTTTCAACAGTTTCCTGGTGAAATTTGCACTAGAGGTGCTATAACAACTGTTTTTTATTCACTTTTACAAAACTCATGAGTACAATGGCTAATTATGACTTTATAAGCACTTATTTTTCATTCTATTACTCACACTCTGCTACTGTATGTTATGATATTGAAACACTTTTACTCTAACGCATCATTTGAAAAACTATACATGTTAATGCTTCTTTTGCAGCTACACCTACATTTACACACTTATTCCAATGTTATTAGCTTGTGGGTAGCTCACATGATAGAATGCTGGACTTTGGACTCATAGGTCAAAGTTCAAGCCCAGCCAAGAATACTCAAAACTAAAATACCATAGAATTGGCACGTGCAGAATATATGCTTTTCATGTCGCATTTGCATTTTAAAACACAATCCGTTAGGTTTAGGTGTTGGTCAAGGGTAATGATGTCTGTTTTGTTCACCTCTCATCATCTTTTTGGACAGTATTGGTTAGGTTAAGGCTAAAGTTTTAGGTTAGGTAGGTACATTTAACTTATTGAGACATCCATCTAAAATTCACCTGAAAAACCTCATCTAATTATAGCACAATTTTAATCGCTTTTGGGGCACCCCACTGGACATTTCACTGGGAAACTGCAGCAAAACATGTAACCTCATACAATTATAGCATTTTAATCGCCTAAATTTTAATTTCAGCACGAGAAAGGCTAGTGGTGCGGAGTGTACGAATTGTGTGCAACAATGAACAATAAGGAAATATAGATATTTTAATTTCATTGAGTGGAAAAGTGTTTTAGAGTGTAACTGGAGGAATTAGATTGTGATTAATCAATAATTAATCTCATTATTCATAATTCATTATTTGCAGTGGATGACCTTTTTTTGGCTAATAACCCAACACATTCTCTGCGTTTCAAATGAAATGAATCAGCCTCCGAAGGGCATTTTGAAGGGAGAACAATCAGGGCTGCCATGTTAAAGGGGCATTCCATACCAAAGTGCTCATAAGTAGCTGCTTCGAAGGGCCCTTCAAAACAAATGTTTACATGGGTTCAACTGATGGACACTTTGTGGCCAAGCAGACCAGAACCAGATCTTTCGTAATTAGTCCACAGGTTTGCCAAGTGTTAAGGCTACATTAAACCAGCCGCAACTGCAAACCCATTCTGGTTCTATAAACAAAAACATGTGACATCCCTTCAAATCTGTAGTATTTAAAAGCCTTAAATTATTACAGTAAACGTTTACAAAACTAGCCATTGCTTGTATCATTTTATTATAAATTCACTTGATCTGTTATTGTAATAATGGAGTCGATAAGTTAATAATATTCACAGTTGTATTTGTAATTTTTTTTATATAATTAAACACACTGTACATTTGTTTACTGGTAAAAAAAAAATATTAAAATAAATGTAAAAAAATATTTCAACACGAAGCATAAACTTGTGACTAAAAGTTGTATAGCATATATTTTTGGTTTGCATTCTGAAAGTAGTTAAAGTCACGTGTAAATATTTCTGATTAGCCGCAAGTGATGTTCATTAACATCATTGTTGAGTGAAGGGAACAATGGCTCCTTTTGCTTGGATAGATAGATGTCGTTGACCAATATTTTTGAGCCATACAGCTTTTACCTTCCAAAGCTGTCACTCTGGAGGGTATTGCCGTTGAATGGATTAGTGGTAATTTAGAAGCATCTAGACCCCCTTTTTTTAATTATTACAGCGATGTGGCACCGTGGCTTAGGGAAGGAACACACCCTGTTTATGCAACACTGCTAATCAGTAGTATCAGGTGTGTTATGTAAGGGAGACATCCAAAATGTGGAGTGCTGGGGTCCTCTAGGACCAGGGTTAAGAAACACTGGTTTAGAAGTCTAATCCTGTCCAAATAGTGCTTTAGCTTCCTCTTGCCTAGGTGCATGTATAGGATCTTAAAGGCATGACTCCTTAAATTGTTTTACATTTTACATCAAGTTATCAAATGTAACATCATGGCTTGTTTGATTTCATAGACGTAGATTTAGGTAGGGATGGTAGGGACATGTCCCTCTCAACTTTCAGAAAATCGAAAATGTCCTGGCAATTTTACCACTTACAATATCCTTTAACTTTATCATTTGTTTTATTTTCATTTGAATGATTACTAAAAATTCTTCATTATTCATGTGTAAATTATTCTCAGATGTCTTCTGAAGCCATGCATAAAAGGTGTTGTTTCGTGGCACCTGTACTTTTCTCTGCACTGTTCAGGATGCACCAATAACAGTAGTTTGTGTTTACTGCTTAAGGGCTTTTCTTTCTTATTCTCTGAAGATTACACGGGCAGGTTTCCATTTGTATCTTAGGTCCAAGCCTTTTAACTAATAGATTTAAACAAGCAATCTTTTTGTGTACAAACGTTTCCTATCAAAGACTAAGTCAAAATAGTTTTGTATGCGGCCCAGTGGAAGATTCAGTTTTACAGGTGGTAAGCGACCTCTTCAGGAAGACTCCTTTGAATTGCAACAACTGTGCCAAGTAAGGGGGAGGATTAGAGGTGCAGGAAAATGTCAGTATAACTTGCCAATCCAAATAAAAAAATGTAGCGGTGGGCAGTACACAAATTACTTTGTGGTATGATTTTAATGCATTCATCCATAAAGTTAATAAAATATTTAAACATGTGTCTAGTATGTGTGTGCTTCTATGATGACATAGGTATGTGTGAGAGAGTTGAGCTAAATGAGTCAGTGCACGTTTTATTTTGCTAGTTAGGAAAAGCATGATTGTCTATAAAATACAGTAAATCATTTTAGATGTTTGTGATCAAAATAGTGCCTGTAAACAAAAGGGTGTTATAATTAATATGGTGGGGCAGTGGGATAGAAAATGAGACTTGTTATATAAGGAAATATTGTGCCTATAGACACTATACTTTCAACATTTTGAATAATGTCCTTGTAGTATGTCCCTACCAACATTCAAACCAAACCTATGCCCTTGTTTGTTACACAGTTATTGTGCTTTTTTAGTTTCACAATTTCTTTACAATGCCACCAGTATCTTTAAGAGGAAACATGTATGAGATGTATGAATGCAAACTAAGTGTGTAATTGTGTGTTTGTGTTTGTTTGTGTATTTCTAGATTGCAGTGATAAAGACCAGGCTTCAGTTGTTGGCTCGTGGAAGTCAGGAGAACACTTAGAGTGGAGTCAAAGACTGTATCAGGTAAGTTTACATAGACTTCTGTGGCAGACGTTGCACATGGCGACCTCTTAAAAATCTCTTTAAAGGAATAGTTCACCCAAACATGAAAATCATGTCATTATTTGCTTACCAGCAGAATGTATTTTTAGAAGAATATCTCAGCTCTGTAGGTCCATACAATGCAAGTGAATGGTGATCAGGCCTTTGTAGCTCCAAAAATAACATTAAGGAAACATAAGTATCCCATAAGACTCCAGTGTTTAAATCCATATCTTCAGAAGCAATATAATAGGTGTGGGTGAGAAGAAGATAAAAATGTAAGTCTTTTTTTATACTCTAAATCTCCACTTTCACTTTCACTTCTGAAAGTGAAAGTTACAGTGGAGAATTTGAGTACGTGCGACATCCCTAACCAAAAATCAAGGTGTTTTGAGTTTCGAGCTGGTTTTTAAAGTGCCACAAACACTTTTTAAATTTGACACATAACACAAAATAGTTATCTATTATTCTCTTTTTCATTTCCTTGACAGTAAGATTCTTCATAACGAGGGTCCAATTGCATTAATTTTACTGTTGTGCATTGGCCATTGCTCCCCTTTTTGGCATCGCTCATGTGGTTTACTTCATGGGAGTTAGTGAATGTGTTCTCATGACAAAAACACTGAATCTACACTGTAGCTGGAAGCGCTGATCTTGGAACAGCTAGCATTTCAAACTGTAGCACTAATAATAATGCTAAGTTTCCGATCAGCTTTGAAGGCCAATTTCCATCAGGGGTTTGAAAAGTACAGAGAAACATTAGGTTACACCCGCAACACTAATATAAGTGTTTGATCAGGTCAAAATAGGTAATTAAGTTAGCAATTGCAGGTTACCACTTTTTACATTGTTTAAAAGTTTAAATAAATGTTTAAGTAAACCAAAAAACATGTACATTTGTTTTGTATATTTAAAGTAAAACGCAAACTGTCGTTTTAGCTTTTGAAATTCAGGAAATCGAGACAGTAGAGATTTCTTAAATCTTGTAACACAACCCGTTGAGTCAAAATTGTATCAATGTATTGACTTTGTAAGGCTCAAGGACACTCCAGATGTTAAACTCAAACCTGTCACATGAAATTGTATATTTGAAATTCATCTGATTTGATTGAAATTTGATTTTCATCTAGTTCGTTCATCTATAGCAATTAAGATAAAAACTAGGGCTGTCGATTTAACGCGTTAATAACGTGCTTAATAAAAAAAATTAACGCATTTAATCGCAATGCTTTCCTAAGAAATTATAGCTTGTAGTACCACCTGTTTACTCCAGAGGGCAGTAAGTGAAATTTCAGCTGTGTGAGCAACACACAGTTTATTACAGTGAACAAAACATTAACAACTCTTCAGCAGACACACAACACAAACGTGCGAACCAAGGGATCTCAAGATGTGTTTAAAGATTGAGTATTACACTATATTTAACTTGACACAGTGGCCTAAGCATTTTATTTTTATGACACAACACACCCGAGACGCGACACAAGCATGTCTGATGCAGGTCGTATGGACTTTACCTCACAAATATTTAATTACAAACAAGGTTAAGGAGGCGTCCTTTAAATCTTTATTTAAGAAACATGCTCCCTGAAATAGATCTACTTTGCTCCTTCTGTAATGCTGTAGATGAATCTGCCCCTCACCTTTTTTGGGAATGTGTCCACGCTGTAGTATTTTGGAGAAAATTTAGTTTGTTTGTACGTACCTCTATTTTAACTAGTTTTTCTTTGCTCTATAAAGACGTTTTATTTAGTTTTCACAGTTTTGATAACTTAAGTTAATATTTTCTGATTAATCTGTTTATTTATCTTGCCAAGTTTTTTTATACATAAGTGTAAATTTATGTCTATAAAGCCCCTATATGCACTTTTTTGTAAAGACTTAAAATATTATTTAAATACTCTTTGGACCTCCAACAACTCCAAAGCATTGAAAACTATTGCACTATGTAATGAATATAATGTATTGGCATTATTGTAAAATATATCTGTAGCATTGTGTACTATGTATACCCCTGGCTTGTTTCTAAAAAAAATAAAAAATGTCTGACACAGGTGTTCATTGACGGGTCCTTAAACAAGCCCTCATAATAACTCCAACTGATTGATAAATTCACTTGTGTAATGGATTGCTGTGAACTGTTTGCCAATGATTGACTTATGATCAATAATATGGTAGTAAACAATACATTGTATTCTAAAGCCACTTTTTGTATTGTCTTATCAATGATGATCTCTTCTGCCACAAGAATGTAATGCATTATAATTATCTGCATATTTTTATTTTATATATATATTTATATATACTTTTTTAATATTTAAAGATAACTATGTATACTTATTTCATAATTATATATAGAATTATTGTTATATGAGGGCTTTCTCAGCAAATATTTGTATGTGCGATTAATTAATCGGGACACTATGTAATTAATTAGATTAAAAATGGTAATTGATTGACAGCCCTAATAAAAACATATTGCTTTAGTTCAAAGACTCTGTTGTAGTGACAAGGATGAATGACTATAGTTGACCATGACATTTTACACGAAATTTATTTAATTGGCTGTTTAAAGTAAATGTTAATAAAATTTGCGACAGCTTAGTAAGAAATGTAAGTGCAGCGTAGTTCTAGTGGGAAGACTAGCAGGTGTACATCATTACACCATTAGCTAGTGTTGTGGTTAGTGCCATCTCTGTGAAAAATCACTCTCAAAGACTTGGAGTTTTTGATTTCAGAAGAATAGACTTTATTATCAGACAATAAAGCCGAGTTGCCTGCAGAACAACTGAAGCATCTCTGGGTTTTTGTTCACTTAAATACATGTCCTCTAACAAGGTAGGGCTAATACATTCCAAACTTGTCACCATTATCCATCATCCTATTCTTTGACTCCAGTCTAATTATTTTTAGAAGTGGACAGGAGACACCTGTAGAAGAGCCTCACCATATATTTTCTCAGCAGTTATGAGAGCACATATGTGAGGGTATTCCTGTTCCTGCATAGGCCTCTAAAAACACACACTCACATAGTAAAAGACCTGCTTGACCATCAGAAATAATTGTAGAATAAAATGGCATTGATTATACCTGATTAATGTATACTTAACTTAGGTAGCCCACACTAGGTAACCCGTAGCCAAACGCATGTAAGCCATTGCTTTATAAGTCTGCTCACAATCTATCACATTGCTGTTTCAATGCGCTAACACGCCAACCTCCACCACCCCACCACCACCAGTTGAGTCCCATCCTGAACAGGGGTAGGCTCCTCGCCCCTGCCTCCTACCTCCGGCAGGATATGACGGTTCCAAGTACTACAACTTCGGATCGCTAGACGGGGCTTACGCCAAAGAGAGACATTACATTTCTGTTTTATATTCATCAAATAAATGTCATCGTATTTCACTCAGTCTGCTGGTCTTCCTGATAGAATGACAAATATTAGGGGTGTAAAGAAATATCATGCATCGCTCACTATACAATACCATATGTATCGTACGATACATAAAAAAACACATTACAGTGTATTTAAAACCAAGCAGCGCATTATTGAGTGCTGCGGACCAGTCTCCTCCCCGGAGAGGCGGCGTTGAGCACTCACATGAAAACAGAGTAACACACAGTATAGAGATGAGAAGATTGATGGCAAACTTCAAGTAGATTGAGAATGTGCCAAACAATGGTGTCATGTCCTAGTGCTACTGTACATCAAACGTAGTTTTATTTACAGCGACATCACCACTCAAATTGGTGGATTTGTGAGGCAGAAACCACAGCAGTAAGTTTAACAGCCGCCTCTCTCAGCAGACGTTGAGTGTGACCTGCCCAGCAAGATGCTCCTAATTTATGAGTCATAACTATCAAAATACAGCTTATTCAAAAAATTTAAAATGTAAGAAACCTGCGATTACAAAAGACTTATAATTATCTGCTTTTGACTTCGAAATATAAACAGCTTTGAGAACAACACTTGCACACATGTTATAAAACTGCAACGCTGGTAAAGTTTACATGCAGGGTGAAACAGTGTGAAGAGGGGGGAAAAGAAAATATGTGTGCCGAACGATTTTTGCTTAAGCTGCTAAATAATATTGGATTATGAACATGCATCGTAAAACCAGATGTTCATCTGCAGTGTTGCCAACTTAGCGACTTTGTCGCTATATCTAGCGACTTTTCAGACCTAAAAAGCACCTAGCAACAAATCTAGCGACTTTTTGGACAAATCTTAGCTACTTTCCATAGAAGAGTCGCCACTAGTACTGCCGTGCGAGCGCGAAGTCTTGCTTTCCCGCCACAGGCATACCTCTCTCTGCGTCTACTCTGTTCAGTGAGTGGCAGACAGAGGAGCAGCACATTCAGTTCACCTGACACAGAGTTGAATGAGCTGCACGTGTGCAAACAGAGTTGCCAAGGACCGATCATTAATCTGCATGGTTTGCTCCTCCTTTGTTTTAATTTAAACAATTTAATTTGACCATTATTTGTCTTGCTTATCACTCACTGTTACACAGGTGGAGGCTGTGTGCTGTGTGAGAGAAAAAATAAGACATTCTGTCGCTTCTAACTTTCTCTCTGAATCATTTTACATGTAAATATAGCCGAAATCACAGCACAGCCATTGTCTTTAACTTATGTTATAAAATCAGGATTTTAGCAGTGCAGCGCAGCAGCTTGAAAATTGCTTGGAAGTGACTACTGGTTAACATGTAGTCTTAATGGGCGGCGTTTCAGTCACTGTTTCATACTCGTTCCGTTGTCTGACAACAGAAACAGAACAAATATGTACACGAGAACAGCTTTAAAGGGAATTCGGCTTTATTAAAATACAGTATGTGAGCACAGAATGTAGGAGAGAAGCAAACAGATGTAAAGGGCTGACACAAGGCAGAATGCAAATATGACGTGGTGACATAATGAATATGCTAATTAACACATGACGTCTTCTAGCGACTTTTTGCGACTTAATGCAGTGCTGTTGTTTATGTTACTTAGAGCTCTGCTTTTTGATACCAATGTCAGACACTTTTGTGACATTTATGATTTAAAAGACATTTATGTCAAATCTTTGAATAAGTCTGAATGAAGCGTTTAAGGGTGCTCATATTGTATCATAAGACAATGCATTGTATCGTCAGGGTTGGGGAGTAACGGAACACATGTAACGGGAATACGTATTTAAAATCACAATATAAGTAACTGTATTTCACTACAGTTACAATTTAAATAATTGGTATTTTGAATACAGTTACATTCAAAAGGTATTTTGATACCTGAAGAGATTACTTTGCATTTTATTGTCATTTGTTTAATTTAATATTTAGTCCTTTCAGATGGAAAACATTTATACATATAAATGATGCGATCCAAAGTGCATTTGAACAGCGGTGAAACACTTTCTTATGATGTGTTACATTCATACGAGCAGACAGAGAAGTACGTTTGAAGTAAGTTTGGAGTAGAAGAAATAGAAATAAACCTTGTGGAATTTGTCAGCTTTACACTAAACTAAAATGCCATTTCTAGCCATTTTGCATGCACATGTTACCAGACATGATCATATTTTTTTATATTTTTTTATTATTCTTGATAATAATTATTTTATTGTTTTCCTGTAAAAATAGCAAAAAATCCTTCAAACAAGAACAATTAGAATGATCTTGTTTTAGAAACAAAACTGCATAATATATTTGGGTTTTTCAGAGAATGTATTTTTAACATGTGTATTTTGTCTTACTGTACTGGCAGAGTTTTTATAGTCAAAACAAGTGAAAAAATCTACCAGTGCTGAAGAAGTAATCCAAAGTATTTAGAATACATTTCTGACCTTGAGTAATCTAATGAAATACATTACAAATTACATTTTACAGCATGTATTCTGTAATCCGTAGTGGGATACATTTCAAAAGTAACCCTCCCAAACCTGCGTATCATATCGTGAAATTTGTGAAATCTCTACGTGGCAAAAAAAATAAAATAATAATAATAACATATATATATATATATATATATATATATATATATATATATATATATATATATATATATATATATATATATTTATTTGGCACCATTAATCTGGCAGTGGTCCAAATAACTGAGATAATATTTTTTCCCCATTCTGATGGTTGATGTGAACATTAACTGAAGCTCCTGACCGTATATGTATTATTTTATGCACTGCTGCCATACGATGCTGAATAATCGCATGCATGATTACTGGTGCCAGATGGTAAGTCTCTCTGTAATTATTTCTCTAGAATTGACTCAGAATGATGCCAAAAACAAAAACATCCAGTGAGCAGCAGTTCTGTGGACAGAAACGCCATGTTGATGAGAGAGGTCAACAGAGAATGGCCAGACTGGTTCAAACTGACAAAGTCTACGGTAACTCAGATAACCGCACTGTACAAATGTGGTGAGAAGTATAGCATCTCAGAATACTGGTTGGTGCTGTTTTGGCGACACAAGGGAGACCTACACAATATTAGGCAGGTGGTTTTAATGTTGTGGCTGATGTATGTGAACATATATTGGAAATGTAATACAGTATTACATTTATTGCATTACATACTGTAATACAGAATAAGAGAACCAGTATACAAGCATTACGTTTCAAGAATAAGCCTACTTGAATAAAGTATGACAGTCAGTGTATCCTTATAGAGCTGAACAGCTTCTTGTACTGTAATATGACTTTAATGTCCAAAATCACTAGGAATTGCTGCTAAATGACATCAGAATTGAATAGACGCATGTTGCTGTGAATCCATTTAGATGCTGCTCATTGTATACATTCTTATTTTTACATGTTCTATGAAATGAAAGAGAATAATTATTTGTGGTATGAAATCAGTGATTACAAATCTTTTTATTTTCAAGTTCTAAAATGTTTTTATGTTTGAAATCCAGCACTGCTGATTTCCTCTGTAATATTTTATTGAATTATATTTACTTTTATCTTATCTCAACAAAACATACAAATAACTTTCTATAAACTTGTGTAAAAACAAAACATAAAACTATAATACAGATGGAATGTGATGAACTTTCTTACACTTTCTGCTTTTGAGGTCAAATCTGTGGAATTCTGCCGAATGGATTCAAACATAGTAAAATGTGCTAAACAGAGTCATTCAAGGTATCTGAATGCATCATCAAATTAGCCAAAATATTTAAGAAACAAACATGCAGGGGATTGGGAATGTGTAGAAATTTTAGTAATGACAGCTTTGGAAATCTGTTTCTGTGTGGGTAGATTCTATCTGGGCCTGTGCATAACATACACCTATGAAATGTGCACAATAAGAACAGGAACATGTAAATAGAATACATATTGATTGGTTTGACAAAGACTAACATGACACATTATAAGGGAGGTAAGGCAGGTTGGGTAAGGTAACCCTTAAAGCCATACTGGTTCCATGGGCTATGAGAGTGAGCATTTATATTAAGAAAAAATAGACAAAGTTAGATAATGGTCCAGCCAGGTCTCTTAAGCAACCAAATTGGACCAGTTGTTAGGGAGGGTAGAGTCACATGGGGTAACCTCCCTGTGTTCACTATAATGTTTGGTTCTCGCTCTTGGTGGGGCACGTGGTGAGTCATGCGTGGAGAATAGTGTGACGCCTCCTCATGCGCTACGTCTCCGCGGTAACACGCTCAACAAGCCACATGATAAGATGCCCAGATTGATGGTCTCAGTCGCGGAGTCAACTGAGATTCATCCTCTGCCATCCGGATCGATTCACTACGCCACCACAAGGACATATGGGCATTCCAAATTGGGGAGAAAAGGGGAGAAAAGAAGCGAATGTGGGTTCTGTGTCTCAGCAGACATGCTGCTAACCACTCAAGCAAATCAAGGAACAGGACAAAATGCATTGATTGCTGGGTATGTGATTGTATCTGCAGGGGCTTTGGATCACATTTAGTATTCAGACCACAGAGCGTTGTTCCATGGCAGCCTTTAATAGCTTTCACACCACACTGTCCAAAGGGACATTTTGAACCATACACTGGTCACCATTTTCATCTAAGTAGTGGCCATCTCTCATGCTCTTTCTTGTGAAATCTCTGCCATCTCTTCTCTCCTCTAATCATGCCTCTCAGCCCTGATCATTGAAAAAAAAATATTTCCCTTCTGGCCTCTGTTATTGATTTTTGTGTGTTTTGCTGCACTGGGAGTGTATCTTGTATCACTGTATAAGACAGAATTGGCAGCATCACAAACATATCCAGAAAGATCCATTTCATCTTGATATAATAGTCCTGAAATGGCTGTGATCAAGGCAAACTTGTAGAAAGAACACAGAGCAGTATATGCGATGCATGGAGAGCTCTTATAACTATGCCAGTGTCATTTTTTTGCACCTTGGGCAATACCTGTATGCCATTTATATCCTCTTCTGATTTGACTATTCTGTTTTTACCCATAATGAAGGCAGAGCTTTTTATGTGCAGCCAGTGAAGCCACTGTGTAACTGAGATACAGAAGACATGGAGGGAATGGGGAATTTAAATCGACACAGGGGGCTTCATTTGTGCAGCTTTGTTGTAAGAAGCAGAGACAAAGTAGAGAAACAAGATGAGTAGGCTGATGTGTTCCTATGGATTGTGCATATTATAATCACATTTGAATACATAAACGTACTCTGTTAGTGGTGCTAGCTAAGACAATTATCACTATTACTATGGTTTATTCTTAGGGTCAGGTTTTGTTTTAGGGTCAAGTTTTTTAGCATTATCATGTTAGTATTCAAACCTGGGCTCATGAAAATAATGTGACTGTGGGGACATCTTTTCAAAATGATATTACATGGTTCCTTACATATATCGCGACAGTGAAAAGTCCACTGTGTGACACTAAAAGAGTTACTTTTTCTCCAAAAGAAATTTTTAGTTCCCCTTCTGTCACTCATCCGACGTTGTGTCGATGTAGTAGCACAAGGGTTTGCTCTTGAGAGCCCCAAACACCTCTATTCTTTTAAGAAAATGCCAATGAGAATTGGCGAGTGGAATTTGCATGCCACTCCCCCAGACATACAGGTATAAGATTTTTTCTTTGGAGTCGAGTGGTTGCACTATCAGCGAGCTGAATACTATTGCTATTCCATTCACTTCTTAAGAAGCGTATGCTGTTGGATATATGGCACATTTCCAGCAGTTTTCTCTCCTTCTGCACAACGTGTGCAGATTTCGCCCCTGGGTGCTTCAACAGTCAAAAGAGTGTATATTCCTGCTAAAGAGAATATTATCTCTATTAGATCAGACACATTGATGTTGAATGTCTTTTTAATGATGCATCTTTATAAAGATGCCTTTCTGTCTTTGTGTGATTCCTGGATGCGGTCGTTATCTCTCCATCTCTGACTGTCACGGGCACTGCCTCACATGTCTGGGCAGCGATAACACTGAGGCAGCATTTGTGGATGGTTCATGTTCTCATTGCAAGAATATGGCCATATCAACGTTGTGGTCGTGAGGCCAGCTGGAGGCGAATTGGGGAGTTCAATGAGCACGGTCTCGCTGGGTAATTCCCCTTGGATCTCCCGTTTCCCAGCATGCTCGTTTGCTCCTGTGAGACCAGCCCGCCTCATGGCCAGCTTGACTACTCTTTCGGGGCCTGCGAGCATGATGAGTCTTCGATCGCTGCATAGGAGAGTGCACTGGTGATGTCGCTGAGGACTCGACAGGGATGCCACATTCGGGTCTGCATGCCCAGACTGAGGCTGACACAGGGCTGACCACCATGCTTTCCCGGGTTCCTGGGCCACTGATTTCCTGGGTTCGGCATGCCTTTCGGCGTACCTTTCTTACCGGAGGTGCATGACGAACTGACGAGGTCGTGGAGGTCACCTTACGCTGCCAAAACAGACTTCCAGGTTTTCAAAAAAAGAGTGCTTTCCTCACTCTTTGGGTCACATAATTGGTGTTCACGACCGCTGTTGTCACGGTGACCAGACACAGAGCACTCGCAGCCAGGGCCCCAAAAACACGGTCCCCTCGCCTATGGCCAACCAGTGGTGACAACCCGAGAGGTCCTCCTCCTCTGTCACTAACCTGCCCTATGCCGGATACGCAGAGCAAGGTAAGTGCTTCGAGGTTCCCCTCAGCGCAGCCACCTCGGGACGAAGCAACGCTCCTCGACATGGTGTCACCTGCTCCTCCCTGCTGCAAGGCCCCACCTAAAGGTATGTCAGACGCGATCGTCATTTTAGTACCCCTCGCCTGGAGCTTGGACGCGTGGCTAGTGCTTTCCAACCCATCGCGGTGGCTGGCCAGGTCCATCCGACTCTGCTAATGCAGAAACACATTTTGACGTGCATCTGGCATCAAGATCGGTTCGAGGCTGTAGACCTGAAGGATGCGTATATTCACATCTCGGTTTTACCTTGACACAGACCCTTCCTACGGTTTGCTTTCAACGGCCGGTCATGTGATTACAAGGTCCTCTCCTTGGCCTCTCACTGTCCCTCGCGTCTTCATGAACGTTGCAGAGGCAGCTCTTGCCCCATTAAGGGAAGTGGGCACCTGCATACTCAACTACCTTGATGACTGGCTGATTCTAGTACACTGTGGCGACAGGGACCGGTTCCTCTGGCACCTCAGCCGTCTAGGGCTTCGGGTCAACTGGGAAGATGCACTAGCACACAGCTGGACACCGAGGGCTGTGCAAATATGCGCTCCCCCAAGTGAGCCTACTTGCACAGATCCTGAGCAAGGTCATGGAGGATGAGGAACGAGTAACTCTCGTGGCCCCATATTGGCCCACCCAGACTTGGTTCTCAGACCTCACGCTCCTCGTGACAGCACCTCCCTGGCAGATTCCCCTGAGGAAGGACCTTCTTTCTCAGGGATGGGGCGCCATCTGTAATCTGTGCCCAGACATCTGTAACCTCCACATTTGACCCTTGGATTGGAAGCTGGAAGACCTAAGTGGCCTACCACTAGCAGTGGTAGACACGATCTCTCAGGCCAGAGCTCCCTCTATAAGGCAGCTTTATGCCCTGAAGTGGCGCTTGTTCGCAAATTGGTGTTCTTCCCAAACCGAAGACACCTAGAGATGTGCAGTCTGGTCAGTGCTTTCTGCACTGGCCCATGGCACCTCTCCGGCTGTTCCACTCCCCCTTAAGGTATATGTAGCTGCTATTGCGACTCACCACGATGCAGTGAATGGTAAGTCCCTAGGGAAGCTCGACCTGATCATCAGGTTCCTCAGAGGAACCCGGAGGCTGAATCCTCCCAGGCCATGCCTCTTCCCTCATGGGAGCTCACCGCTGTCCTCCTGGGCCTTAAGGGAGCCCCCTTTTTGCCGCTAGAGTGAGTCGAGCTGAAAGCCCTCCCCTTGAAGATGGCCCTCCTGATTGCGCTCACCTCCATCAAGTGGTTTGGGGACCTGCAAGCGTTTTCTGTCAGCGACACTTGCCTGGATTTCGGTCCAGCAGATTCTCACATGATCCTGAGAGGGATCAGGTGGTGAGCCTGCAAGTGCTGCCCCGGGAGGAGGCTGACCCAACCCTTTCGTTGCTGTGTCCGGTGCGTAATTTGCACACCTAATTGGATCGCACGCAGAGCTTTAGATGCTCTGAGCAGCTCTTTATCTGCTTCAGTGGACAGTGGAAAGGGTACTCTGTCTCCAAACAGAGGCTTGCCCATTGGATCGTGGATGCCATAGCTCTGGCCGTGAGTGTCACATATGTGTTTCTGCTACAGATTCATATTGGCTTTCGCACGAACACAATCAAGTAAAAAAAATATAATGTAATTATATTTGCTCAAACAGTTATTTATACTGCCTTTTAAACAACAGAATACATTTATTTTATATACATAAATCCAACTTGTCACCAAAGTTCCATGATAAAAAGTTTACAGCTCTTATACGCACAGTCAATACATCAAAGGTGATCTTCGTCCGATGCGTGATGCCATTTGTGTACATTAGTAGCGGTTGTCATTCCTCAAACAAACAGCTACTCAAAGAGTCTTTTCGTATAATATGTTTATTTTATGTAACAAACAGCCTAATTGTCACCAAAGTACCACAATAACAGTTCATAAATATCATATCTAAATGTGATCTTCCCATACACGCAGCCACGTCTACTTATGTGCCGATGCGGAATTTATCCCCTACTCATGAAAAGATTAATGAGGGGTTTGTGTTTGATAGTCTGGGGAACAGACACGGTCACTATATGATATCTAGGTGATACAGTCTCAATGTGTTGTAGTTTATGTGACCTGTTTGATGTCTCAAGGCTGATAGTAGATGGATGGCTAAGTCAGTATTTGTAGGTATATGCATGTTACACATGTGTACCGATACTCTAAGTGTAGGTGAAACTTAGAGTAAAGCAAAGCTCGTTTAAAGATTATAGGTGGCGCTATTGAGCCATTTTGGCACACCTAACTCTGAAACCCATATCAGACGTACATTTTTGCCACTTCTGATGCATGTGCAAATTTTCATGAGTTTTCGAGTATGTTTAGGCCCTCAAAAATTATATTCTTCTTCCGGTTTAGGCCCCGCTCACACCTGGTTCTATCTGAATACAGAGCCAGATACAGATCATTTTGTCATATGAACAGATACAGATACAAATACAAATACAGATAATGGTTTCGCTGCACAACCCTAGTGTTGACTATTATTCACTTTTAAGCACAGCAAGCTATAATCACGCAAAAATGCCCTCCAAGAAGCTACGTCTCTCAGTTAATTAGATAATTAAAACCATTAAAACCATTCAACTATTCAGTTGTTGGATGACTAGTCAATTAGTTGACAACTGTGGCTCATCCTTAGTCTTAAGTTAGCATTGTATGAGGAGCAGGGTGAAAAGTAAGTGGTTATGAAATGATAAGCTATCGTTTTACTTGTGATTTGTGTGAAAGTGAAAAAAAGTCGTTGTTGTAGCGCCTACTGTAATACAGCAAGCCACATAAAAATTATTTTGCAAAAATTTAACATAATGTAATGGGATTCTATGAGACCAGGTTGCATTATTTAGGTAACTATCTATAAACATGTACTGTAGACTTTAACTAACTTGACTATAGCGGAAGAGAGTTTATGTTAATGCTAGCTAGCATACAGAATGCAATGTTTACTTGCAATAAGATATACTGTGAATTGCAGATTGACAGGAATGCAGCAATGCACAAAACAGAGTTTGTGTATAATATGTTTGGGGCCTTAGTATTTAACTTCAGCTTAAAATGTGGCCTAACTTGTGGCCTCACCTGCCACAAAGGAGAGTACATGACAATAAACCAATTTGACTTAATATTGAAGGAGGGACCCAAACCGTATTTAGCGACCAGAATAGAACTTTTGATTGTTTTGACTTGGGCCACTAAGCAACCACCTAAATCCATCCAGAACACCCTATCAACTGCAGAACAATGTGCTAAAAAACACTTAGAACACCCTATCAACTGCAGAGCAATGTTTTAAAAATACTTAGCACACCTTAGCAACTGCATAGCAATGCCCTGCTGACCACCCACAACACCCTAGCATTGTTCCCAGAGCCATCTCAAGCAAAGGTGGGGCCCGTAGTAAGGTCGAATGTGGGGATCCATTGCCATCGTCTGGGGATCGGGGGTTGGGGAATGGCGTTGCCCTATGTTAACGATCGCCATGCACTGGTTGGACCATTCTAAGGATGGCCCTGATTGTGGCAACAATTTGCAGTTGTTTACCTATATGATGTGCAGCATGTGCTGCATGTGGAAGGTGAACTGTGACTCATGTGTTTGATTACCCATGAAAACTGTGCAAGATGAAAGGCACGCTTGTTGACTTGAGTTCATAAGCAACCAGCGAGGCAGCTTAATAAATATTCACTTCAAAGATAGATAGAGAGAGAGAGCAAGAGAGAGGCTTTATACCAAAACCTGTTTAAACATAGCTTGTAAGACAGCTTACTAACTGAAATGCAACCTCAAAAGTAAGCATAGATTCCACTAGATCTAAAGTTTAATGTGTGACGTAAGGTTGTAAGTAAATGTTAAGGATGTAGACTAGAATTTGACTGAGTTCAACATGGATAACTTTAATGGATTTTAAACAAGTCAAGACATTTTGGGTCAAGAGGGTTTGTGGTAAGATACTGAGAAAGCAACGAGATGACAAAAGTGTAACCACCAGATTGTTTTTTGTGTATGTGTGTGTGTGTGTGTGTGTGTGTGTGTGTGTGTGTGTGTGTGTGTGTGTGTGTGTGTGTGTGTGTGTGTGTGTGTGTGTGTGTGTGTTTGTGTGCTGTGTGACAGACTGATGTGGGAGTGATAGTGTGATATCAATGTGCCAGCCAGCAGCAGTGACAAGAAGATCACATATCAGGTCAGATCTCACTTAGATGTCTGGCTACTCTATCTCAAGGTTAAGCTCTCAGCAATTCACACTAACAAACACACAAAAACATCCAATGAGTTGCAAACTGATGCCCGATACCCTCAGTTTATTTTCCTTTTGAATTCAAACCAGTAAACATTCTTTATGCGAAAACAATGCTTTGTAACTCTCTGATTTTGCTTACAAAGTCAATAGGTCAAAAATATCAAACAACTTGTATTTCCATTTTTCCATGGTGACAGTAATTTCTCTGATTGGTGCATCTTCATAATTATGGGTAGTGTTGTTCTACACCAAGAATTTGGCTACTACAGATATATAAAAATGATAGGAAAATCTCTTAATATGTTTTTTTTTATTTTATTTATTTATTTATGTAGAAAATGAATGGGAATTTTACCTCCAGATCTACTGAATAATAATTGCTTAGGTTTTTAATAGACTTATTATTAGGCTCCAAAGTTGCAGTTCTACTTTTGATATGAAATGCATATGGAGGCTTTTACTTGGTTAGGGGTAAATGCATTATTCACAAGGACGAAGAGACATTAAAGGCATTTCAAGGTCTGTTTTATTTATTGAGTCTTTTTGAACAAGCATCTAGAGAATAAATCTCTGGCTTCATACCAATTACTACATGTTTGTTCTTCTGGTCTAGACGGACTTTGCTGGCAGTATACTGAGAAAGAAAGGCATTAATGTACATCTGAATCCACAGTTTGCATCACATCTGTCTATAAAGATTCCTTCATTTGGTTAGTTTTAAAGACAACAAAGATGTATACTTCGCTGTCTATATATCCAACAGTCTCGTGTGCGGTTCGGCGGTTGTGGAAGGAATAACAATTATGTCTGATGAGGTGGTTGAAAGTAAATTAGTTCATAAATTGTCATTTTTTACAGACCATTAAACATTATGTTATTGTTCCATGGAAGCCTGTCTGAAACCAGTTTCCTCAAGTGGTGCCTTCTTTAAAAAAAAACTCTATCTGTTAAGTCATTGACTGTCTAGCCAGCAAGGCAGTTGCCTCAAACAGCCTCTGTTTTTCTTAATCCGTTAGCAGTTGTAATTCAAGTTCAGATCCGCTAGGGGGAGTCAGTACCACTGGGTTTTAATAAAGAAGCTCTGAACCTGCTGCCGAGAACTGAGAGTCAATTGGTTTATTGTGCTTGTACTATTATACCAGCTGGGAAAACAGATTGTCCAAGGAGACATACAATTTAGTGTACTCCCAAATGATTTTGATTTCACTAAAGGAGACACCAACAGACTGAGTGTTTAGGGGGAAAATTGGGTTCTATATAGGGAGGGTTCAGGTAATGTTGTCATCAACACATTAGAAGGTATAATAAGCATCCTATGATGATTCTTGCTGTTAGCTGTCAGTCATCCACAACTTCATGCAGAGATGCCAAACAGCTTGTGAAAACTAGCAGGAATGGCTAAACAGTGGCTGATTATATACAGATAAGTCTAAATTGATAGGTTTCAAATGTCTTTTAAAGGAATAGTTCACCCAAAAATTACAATTTCTCTCATCATTTACACACCCTCATGCCATCCCAGACGTGCATGACTTTCTTTGTTCTGCAGAACACAAACTAAAAGTTTTAGAAGAATATTTCAGCTCTGTAGATCCACACAATGCAAGTAAATGGTGACCAAAATTGTAATCTCTACAAAGTGCATAAAGGCCGCATAAAAGTAATCCATATGACTCCAGTGGTTTAATCCATGTCTTCTGAAGCGATTTAATCAATCTAAGGAGAGAACAGACCAAAATGTAACTAATTTTTCTCTGTTCAACTTGTCATTGCAGTCTCTAGGCATGATCATGATTTCAAACTCGATTACACTTCCTAGTGCTTGAGGCATGCGCAGAGCGCTAGATGGCGCTAGGAAGTGTAAGCTTGAAATCATGATCGTCAAGGAGACTGCCGATGTTAAGGAGGAGTTCTATTTTGGACTGCTTCTGAAGACATTAAATAAACCACTGGATTACTTTTATGATGCCATTTATGTGCTTTTTAGACATTAAAAATGTTGGTCACCATTTACTTGCATTGTTTGGACCTACAGAGCTGAGATATATATATATATATATATATATATATATATATATATATATATATATATATATATATATATATATTTAATCTTCATTTGTATTCAGCAAGAAGAAAGTCTTGAACATTTGAATATGTGAGAATTACTATTTCTGGGTGAACTATTCCTTTAAATGTGTAAACATACCAGAGTTTTTCGTCATTCAGAATTTAATAGACAATTAAATTCCAATTCAACTTTGAGCTGAGATTGCAAATGGATGCTAAATTGTAAGTTTAACTTAATAAAGCAGTATTCAATATGGAATGACATAGAAAGGAATTTGTGTAATTGCTAGTGTAAATTTAATGTTTCAGCAAGAATGACCTATAATAAACATGCTATCATACACACAGTCACCCCTTTTTGTTTTTATTAGCATTTAGCATACTGTCCAAACTTATTTGGAATTGGGGTTTTACAGAATATACAATATTGTGCAAAAGTTTTAGGCACTTGTGAAAAACGTTGCATAGTGAGGATGTCTTCAAAAATAATGCCATAAATAGTTTTCATTGATCACTTAATGTTATACAAAGTCCAGTAAACATAAGAAATGTTAAATCTATATTCGGTGTGACCACCTTTGCCTTTAAACCAGCACCAATTCTCCTAGAAACACCTGGACACAGTTTTTCTTGGTTGTTGGCAGACAGGATGCTCCAAGCTTCTTGTTGACCTTGCCACAGTTCTTCTATTCTAGTCTCATCAATTTGCAAAAGTAATGTTTGGGAGTCTAACGTTTATATTCCCCACTGATACACTAAAGCTGAAGATATAAATAACCATCTTAAGACAAATGCTTTTGTGAAACATCTCATGTGCCAAAGACTTTTGCACAGTACCGTGCATACATATATATATATATATAGACAAACACACACACACAAACAGTACTGTATTAAAAGTGCAAAAGTGTTAGGTGCATTATATTTTTCACAAAAACATTTGTCTTAAAACTGTTATTTTATATATTCTGCTTTTAGTGAATCAGTAGGAAATATCAATTTCAGATTTCCACATTCATTTTGCAAATAGAAGAACAAGGAGCCCTGAAACAGATGGCATGACCCCCTACAGAGCCCGGATCTCAACATCACTGAGTCAGTCTGGGATTACATGAAGAGACCTAAGCAATTGAGACAGTCTAAATACATAGAAGAACTGTAACAAGTTCAACAAGAAGCTTGGAACGTCCTTTCAGCCAACAACAAAGAATAACTGTGTCAAGTGTACCTAGGAGAATTGGTGCTGCTTCAAAGGCAAAGGTTGTCACCAAATATTGACTTTTTTTGTTGTTGTTGCATTGGACAGGTCCTATGTTGTGTTTAAATGTATTTGCAAATACAATTAATTCCATTCCTTTCCCTGTTGTTCCTTATTTTCAGGCTATTCTAATTTAGCATCATGTGGGTCGTGACCAATTCAATACAAATTCTAACTCATGAATTACAAGGGAGCCAATATGTATACTAAAATTTTATATTATTATTATTATTATTATTATTAATAATATTAAATACAAATAAATGAATACATAATTCATATAAACTGATATGCCATTAGCTGGCGGCGACACGGACTCCCAACTCGTCTGCATCCCTTCCGTCAAACCCTCTCTCGCTGCCATCCTCCAAGATCAACCGAATGAAAAGAGGGAGGGAAAGAAAAAACAAGTGAGTGAGTGAAAGAAAGAAACAAGGAGAGGAGGAAGAGCGCGTTGCTCCATGCACACTCGCCTTTTGGAAGATTGAGAACACGTTTTGGATTGGACTTTTTCTTGGAGGGGACTTGTCAAAAGAAACAGCGTTTGTTGGCGTGGCGAAGGCAAACAGCCATGCACCTGAATCGAGAGGACGAGGACGGGAAAGGTGAGATATCAGTGCAGTCAGGTGCCATTATCGTACTTTGCTGGATTACTCTCGTTTGTTTTCAGGAAGAACGCACGCCCTTGAACAGCAAACAGACAGACTGTCTGTCGGAACCGGTTACCGCTCATGTACGGGTCAGGCATGTCTTTTGGAATGATCCAGCGGTGATTTGGTGCTTTTCGAGGCATTTTGTCCTGTTACATACCAGCTGTCAAACGCGCAAACAGGTGCAAACAGATCTCTATGCATTCGTTCAGATTTGCACAAGATCTCTTTTCCTTCCTTATAGCACTTGTTGTGCTTCCATGTGAGGGGAAATTAATTTACCCCCATGCCTTTGAGGGAGTTGTCATCCATGCACGCGCAAGGTCATCATCTCTCATCAAATAGTCATGGTAGGGAGACTGCGCGTGCGTTTATTAGAGACAGAAGGATGCGACTCGCTTTAATACACGTGACTTGAAATCGGTGTTAAATTCGGTCTGATCACTTTTTCATTTGCAATGCTGGGAACTGATAATGTGTCATTATGAGGACGAAGGAAGATGCCCAAATGTTGGCCTCTGCCCCCTCCTGTTGCGCGCCACCGATTGTCAGGTGGTAAAAAATAAGATAATTTTAAGATGAATTGTAACAAACATGCAAGCTGATCTAATTAGAAGATACATCATGCAACATCCGACTTTTGTGTCTGTTGCAAGACATTTGTGATATTGGACACGTATGCGCAATATTGAGGAAATATTTCGAGTATGTGAGTTAAAAAAAATTAATTATGACATATTCTGGTGTATTTCACAGTGTTGGGTTTTTCTGTTGTGGACACAGACTCGCGTTTGGCATGATGCTGTTCTGATTGGTCGACCTGAAGCGCGGGAGCGCGTTTGGCGCGTCTGTTTTCCCTCGCATGCCGGTGCCTCCCGCTCCACGTGCCCTGCTCCTTGAGAATTCCCGGCGCGTCTCTAGGTGGAGCCTGCGCGCGTGTGTATGTTTGGGATTTCACAGCTGACTGACTAATCGTTGTCCCTCGCGCGTGGACAACCCCGGTATCGTAACCGTTACAATCAACACGTGGTTTGTGTGAAGTTTGTGATGGAATGTGTTAATATTTGTGTGTGTGTGTGTGTGTGTGTGTGTGTGTGTGTGTGTGTGTGTGTGTGTGGTGGGGGGTACTCTGACAGGATTTATGGGAGACCTAAGCTTGTTGGCTGGCACACTTTTTACTCCCAATGAATATTTCTCAGGGTAGGTTTATTTTAAGTGAGTTTCTGTATAGACACATACATTAACGTGGCTGTTAAAGAGCTATTAAACATTTCCACTGTTTTTTTCCCTATGAACAAGGTGAAGCTGACTGAACATAAATTAATATTTTGCCCAAATAGTGGAACATGTGCCATATAGTATGAGGTGAGTTGGCAATTGTTCTTTAAAAATATTAAAGAAACACAAAACTGTTCAGGAAACAGCAAAACAGCTAAAAGAGAAAAAGGTAACATTCAAAAATTGTATTAAACTTTATATGTTGCAAACTGTTTTTAATTTTGTAAAATGAGATGTGCAAAACTTTTCGTAATTGACTTGTCAGTCGGTTGTTTGAAAGACTTAGCTGTGTTAAGGATAATAATGTAAAATTAGGCTCCATTATGTTAACGTCACCCCAATCAGACACGTTTCAGAGGGATATACGGATGCTAAGTACAGCATTTCAGCATGGTATCTAACGGATATTCAACCCAAAAGTTTAGGCTATATAACTATAAAACCTTATTGTACTAAACTATCAAAGTAAGAGAAGAAATAAGAAAGGCTCCTATACAGAATGGCCTAAAAGCATTTATGCCCATCCTGAATGCAGTGATGTGTTTCAATGTAACCAGGGCACTTGGGAGTCTCAGGGTGATGCAGATCACAACAGCTGCGATTGGTCAATTTATCCAGAGACCTCCTCCTATAATGATAACAAGGATATCTGTGGTAGCGTCACATTTTATCCAAAGATTATTTTAATATCTAGGCGTCATATCACATTGTATTTGGACTCGTGACCATTAAAGCAATTATCTCAATCGGGAGCATCTGCTGTTTTTTTTTTTTTTTTTTTTGCTGTTTCATGAAGTTAAAAGCGAAATGTGCCAAAATCTGTTTACAGCTTAGAAACTCTAAAAGCTTTTTTCTTCTGGCCTTTACTTGATATTAATTTGATATGGGAGTGAAATAATATGTTTTATATTCTACTCGTGAAATTTCCGATCGACACAACGATTTGACCGTATGTTTGACAGTATGTCTTCAGTCTTCTACATTTTAACATGTTCACATTAATTTTTGATGGTATAATAATTTAATAAATACTTTTGAATCCAGAAATTACATTTCTTGCATTGCTTTTGTTTATTTATGAAACATAGAGTTAGTATTATGCCTGTGTACTCACAGAACAATGCAGACATATCAACTATAAATGCAAACCAACTCGTTGGCCACTACAAGGAGCCTACGCCATAGGATCGACACAGAAGTATAAATCAGACTTAAGAAGTTGCATCTCTGAATTAATTTAAGAATTGTGTCTCCTATTAAACCCACCACCACTAAAAATATTAATGTTAGTAGTCGGCCCCACTAATCGACTAGTCAGTTGTTGGATGACTTGTCGATTAGTCGACCACCGTGGCATATCCCAAATAGTAATTAATACATTTTATAAAATTACAACATTGAAAACACATGTGAAAACACAACCTGCCCTGACTTGACATTTATGAAATATGCCATTGTCCTTAGAAACAGTTTAAACTTTCAGTTAAAATCTACCTTCATTACATAGTTGACCCTTGCCATAATGGTTTTGTTGTGTTCATTTCTTTACCCAAAAACTATTACAAAAATGTGATGATCTTGTAATTTTATAATACATTTTTTAACTAGGTGTTTGGAAACAACATACAAAAGTACTGCTAGAGAAAACAAACATTTGTGTATTTGGACTGTTGACTCAAAACCTAATAGTTACTGAGATATATCCTTTGTGACCATTTCCCCTTGTGATAACTAGCCTGGGCTTTGTTTCCCAAAAGCATTGCTAGCTTAAGTTGATCGTCAAGACCATTGGCGCCAATGGGAAATGCAGCCCTGTTCTTTACTCGTTAGCCATTGTCGCTGTATATTTATGTACGTAGGTTCTTTAAAAAAATAAAAAAAATAAACCATGGTTAATAAACACCATGGTTTCTAATGTACAGGGTTCCCATGTTCATGGAAAACCTGAAAATATGAAGGAATTTAAAAATGTAGTTTTCTGAGTGTCTATTCAGTTTAAGTAGCATCTGCCACACAGCGCAGCTATTTGCACCCCAATAGTGTGATGAACCAAAGAAACATTTGATGTCGCTGCAGTTGCATGAGGTGTAAAGATGGTGTGTGATTGTGTACTGTTTTTTTTAGCAACACAATAAACACACTGCAGTGATGCCCATACTATATGTTAGTATTTAAATGTGGGTGCAAATAATATCTGCCACTATTTGCAGTGGTGTGTAAATAGCATATACAATTATTTGCACCAGGGTGCAAATAGCATTTGTCTTTTTTTTTCCTGGAAAACTCAGGAGGTCCAGAAAAGTCATGGAAATAGGGCTGGGCGATATGGCCAAAATTGTTATCATGATAAACTTTTTCATATTGTTCGATATCGATATTTATCACGATATACATTTTACACATTGCACTTTCTTTTTTATTTCAAAGTTGAAGGAAAAAAGAAGAAAAAAAAATTCTAAATAGTCAAAATATTCTCTACAAAACTGCACAGGGGGTCCACAGACGGGGGTCTGCGGGATCTTTTACCAAAATATATATTTGTTTATTAGTTTATCAATTGAAAATGAATGTTATGAGATCATCTGTTTGTTCTGAAGCATAGTGACAGCAGTCCAGTATTTGTTGGAATATTTTTACATTAAAATGAAACATGTTTTATATTTCTTTAGATTCAGATACCCAAGTATGGGGGCATAGAAGCCCTTGTGACTGTGGAATGATGCTGAATGTGGGTTCAGGGGTGTCCCGAGAGAACACTTAGAAAACGTTTTGTATATTTTCATTAAAGTGAGAGACTAGTCTACCAACTAGTAATTTTAGTCTTTCCTTATCCGTTCCAGACATCTAATTCATTTTCACAAAATTAGAACAGAAATCGATTTGTTTATTATTAAAGTCTCATAACATGCTGATTAATAAAAATACATTTAGAAGGGAAAAAGGCAAAGCGTGCGGAGCGGGACAGGTGATGATGTATGTTTGGTGCTAGAGAACAATATTCAAGATTACAGCACAGAAAGATCAGAGCTGTTGTCCACAACACTGTTATTCTGTCGCGCTCTTCACTAGAGACGATGAGAGGGCGCAACCGTTGTCATGAAGTCTTGTGGTGCGGATGGAATCAATCCGGTGTTCGACGTAGGCTAATTGTTAGCAAGGCATCTAGCATTAGCAAGTTCATCCAGTCTGACCCTACGTTACCACTGGTGCATTGTAAGCGAAGCTGAGAGCGTTTTCAATTAATTTCTATGAAAGCCGAGCGTCATGCTCGCAAGGTGGATCGTAGGATTGGCAGCAGTGCGGAGCAAGCTTCCTCTCCTAGTGCAGTGAGTGCCTTTGAGCGGATTTCGTCCGCCCCAGTGGCAGCCTGAGAAAGCCGAACTGCTTGTGTTTTAGCAACATGCAGTAAATATCGAAAATTCCTCAAAAGCTTATCGTGGATTTTTTTATCGGGATATATATCGATATCGTTTTACCGCCCAGCCCTACATGGAAATTAGTCAAATCTAAAAATACATGTACATTTCTTATCATAAATATAAATTTTTATAGTAATGCTCTTCTTTAAAATATTAAGTCAGCTAAATGTTGCTTTTGGGTACAGTTCGACTTGCCATAAAACAAACAATAGCGATGTCTGATTTGTGAGCAAATCCTTCTTTTGAGTCAGTTCTTTTCATTGGTCTGAGTGATTAATTAGCGAATCGGTTTGAATGGGCCCTTTTCACAGACTGTGATGATGTTCCCACCTTATTTAGCAGTGTAAATCTTGAAAACTTTTTTAATTATTTAGTGTTAATGTATAACATTAAACTTTGTGTTATATTACCCATGTTTTAAAATACCAAGTTACCACAGCTGAGATGAGGTTTCTAATACAGCTGCTGAGAAAGTGACAATAAATTTGCCATCTTCTCTCCTCTGATGGTCGTAATCTACCACTCTCAATTTTTTTCTTCATTTGGAAAGGAAACATAATAGTGCCATTTTTATATTGATGTTGGAGCAAGTGGTAAGCATAAATTATTTGTGGCGTGGTCTTCCATTTACTCCTTTCAATGTTTACCCTGCAATCATTTACTTCCTTGTTCCAGAACCGGTGGTGTGAAAAGAGTACTTTCAAATCATTTTTCCTAAAATGGCTTGAAAGGTCATTGAAAAAGTCATGGAAATTAATTGGCCAAAATGTGGGGGAATCCTGACTGTAAAATCATAATAAATGAATAGGGTTCTCCATCAAACAATGCAAGAATCTTTCTGTCATTTATTTTTCTTTTAGCTATTACCAAGTTTCCACAGTTTTATTGTAGCTACAATAGCTGTAGTAACTGCTTTTGTGGTGGAAACTACCATAGTAAATATTTGTAAGGGGTGCTAATTTCTTTGAGAGTTTTATTAGCTTTATGGCTATAATCTGCTTTAGTTCAGCTTAATGTAAATACAGCTGGTATTCTCATACTGAATGTATTGCCAAGGATTTAAAACTGTACCTGACATAAGCATAATTTGTACGCAGGGATTTGGGATAGCCAGTTGGAGAAAAGCTGTGCCCAATCAACTGAACTAAGCAGCGTTTCCTCAGGTGGTTTCCATTAAATACAGACGTGGGCTCTAATGCTTTGAATGGAAACTAGACACATCCAAAAAGAGAAATGCTGCTATTTGGCAGTGGAGAAAAAAAACAGTTTTTTACTTTGACTAAGTGAACTGAAACGGTAGTTTTGTGACCATAATGACAGTTTTAAGGACAGCTGAAGAACAAACTGACAGCTCAATGAAACTCACCATTTCCCATGTGTTTCCCCTCACAATCTCGCAGACCTACCCAGTGGTGGTTTTGCAGTGCTGGTGTTCGATCAATGAAAAGAACCTATATGAGATACTGAAAAAGGTTAATATTTGACAGCTGCAAGATTTCAATCACATCAGATAATTTCACACCCCTTAATCCATCCTGTCTGTCTCTTCCTCTAGACTACCTCGCACGTAATCGCACGTCTACCTCACTAAGCTATAATTCCCCATGCAAACTATGATATTGGCCAGTATCTCCTTTTTATAAAAACCCTTTCATGCTCTCTCAAACTAAATACACATTGTTTGAAGTTAGAGAAAGATAACAACAGTTGTCTCAGACTGCTGATAGCAGAAGAGCTTTGACATATTGTGAATTCTGGACTGGATGCAGGGCCGTCTCATCGATAGGATCTTAATGCCATTGGCATTCGTGGCATGTTCTGATGTTGTAGCATTAGCGTGATAAGACAAACACAGCGAGAAGGTCAGGTGGAGGCCGCTAAGTGGATGGTGGAGGGGTTGCCAGAGTACACCTCTGGATGGAACTGGGAGAGTGCGGAGAAATGCAACGGTGGTACAGGTGCTTTTGGAGGCTCGCCAATCACTTCCCCTCAGGTTGGAGTGACATTGTGAGTTTGTAATGCTTTTAGCTCACTTCGATGATCACTGATGACCGAGGAAGGATCAGATGATGCTTACATTTGGAGCTTGATGCATCCAGACTTAAAATGTCACATAAGAGTAAATGGCTGTAGGAATTTAATGAAAGGTCCAGAGTGAGAGCTCTGTTACCGCTTTTCCACCAAAATGATGCTGGTTTTGGCAGATCCGGTGCTCGACTGGGATCTGCAGACCTTTTTCAGAACCAACAGGCATTTCCACTTACTTACTGGAAGACTACAAAACCTGCCCACAAACACACATGACACATCAGATTATATTTTGTATGATATTTAAACAACTAATGAAATTTAATCCAGGGTCTTTATGCCACCACAAAATGACATTGATGTAAAGATCAGAAGTTATTTAAATATACAGTTGGTCTATAACTAATACAATTTATTGCATTCAATTCCTTACCTTTGTATTAAGGAGTATATTTGTCCCTGGAATTGAATTTTAGAGGCACCTTTTTTCCTAACCATATTAAAACACATAGTGTGACATCCACTTATATCAATTACTTTTTAAGAAGTATTTAAGCCCATTTTAAACTAGATAGGCCTGAAAGGATAATGCCTGGGATAGAATATTATAACATATATCAAAGATTAGATTAACTGAAAACATCGCTTCGGGTGCATTTTTTTGCTCCTACAATTTTTAAATCACGGTATGATATTTAAAAAATAAAATAATTATATTTCAGATAGATAAGGTAAAAAGTGTCTGGAGTAGCTGTGCAGTGTGAAAAATATGACCCCATTCTGCCAAATCAATGACAAGCACATCTCTATTCCCTCTAGGATGACATTTTTACTCCACTGATGGTTAGGGTTAGGGCGTATGGTTCACTGTATTATATTATTTACAACTAAAAACAACTTGCTATTCGCTTTTGGTGTCATTATGTTGACATTTCACTCAGAAACATGTGTCCATAGATTTAACAACCTTTCCAGCATCGACCTCCGGGGGCAGTGTTTTAAATATCGGTAAGGCTAGATCGATTTTAGCTGAAGATCTTTCGACCTACTGTTGCCAAATTTAGAGCAATATTGTTTTGGGGTAAAAAACATAATGGGAGCCATATCGTTTTATTTTGTTTCAGTCTAGCTTTGTGTTGAGTTGTTGTTTTGAAAATTTGGTGAGGACATTATACCTTCCCATCCTCTGTCATTAGCAGTTCCTGGTTTGAGACCAGCAGGTTTAAGGGGATGGTGCAGAGTATGCCCAAAACTGCCTTGTTTTTAGACAATCTGGAAAAGAGTTATATGTTAGAGCTTTGTCCACTTGTAGGGTAACTGAGAGACCTCCTTGGTAACATATTTTAAAGATCTTATCACCAAACCTTGCACCAGCCCTCAATGCTCCTCGCTGCTATAAATCTACAGACATCTCAGTGGTTTAAGATGTGGTTGTTACAATGATCATAGAGTGAGTGCAGGTAAACCTGCAAGTCTAGGTCAGAGGCTGAATGGCAAAGTCGACAGAGATGAGAAAGTGCGAGAGAGTTTGTACACATGTCTGGGTAATTGTGTGTTAATGGTTTCCAGTCGATTGTCAAATGTCCTGCTCATGTTTCATTCAGAGTCAGAGCAAACAAGAAGTGAGAGTATTATACTGAGAAATGAGCAAGATAAAGAAAGAAAGAATGAGTGGAGGCAGACAGGCAGAGGGATGTACTTTAGATATCGAGACAAAAGCAGCCATTACTCAGATCTTGTGCATAATAGCTGTCTGAAATATTTTTTTTATCCTTAAAAGAAATTTGGCTGAATATTGCACTTTTCTCTTAAAGGCTAAAACCAGAAGATGTCCCAACATAGAGATTTAATATTACACATTTAATACAAAGTTATTGTACATGGTGGCATAATTCACACAAACCTCACATTTAACCATATTATCTCTTATTCGTTACTTCTCCAATGCAAT
Organism: Xyrauchen texanus; assembly: GCF_025860055.1. Taxonomy (NCBI): domain Eukaryota; kingdom Metazoa; phylum Chordata; class Actinopteri; order Cypriniformes; family Catostomidae; genus Xyrauchen; species Xyrauchen texanus. Next base: position 12,442,644 of record NC_068276.1, read on the forward strand.
TTGTGGGACTCAGGGTGTGCAGGTTTTATTTATTTTTCACCAGAAACTACCATGGAAGTCCTTGAAAGATATTCACTTTTTTGAGATACTTAGCAGCAAACAGGGGCGAAGCCACAAAAGGGCCAAGGTGGAACAGGTCCACCCAGACCAATCATACTTTGAATTACTTATATTAACTGAAACCCCAACCTTTAACAGAACTGTCAGAGGAGTAGAAAATGTAATCTTAGAGCGAAAATGCAACCTCCGAATCAGGCTCACTATAGTTTTTGGGACGAGAACTCATGTCTCGGAGGTTGCTTGTGCAAACTGTTGTCAGTAGCACAATAGTTAATGTGTTTACTTTTGAATTGATGCAAAAATGTCTGAGGATTATGGTACTTGTCATTAATTCTGCTGAATGGGGTCAATTTGAAAGTACGTAAACCTTCGAAACCAACATGTCGATTTCCTGTGTGATCATGTTGGAATGATGGTTGGTCCAACCAATCATAGCTATATGAATTTAATAGTTTGGAAATGAGAAAATAAAAATAAAACTACATTTGGTCATAGGCAATATTATCGTAAAGCCAATACAATATTTAATTTTATTTATTTTGTATATCCAGGTTCAGAGACTGAAACTATTATTTATTTATTTTTATTTAAAATGTTAAACGGTTGATGTGATTAGTTATCTTATACAGTATATTGTAATGTGTCTTTCTGTACTTCTCATTCGGTTGTGGTTAGCCAGCACTATTGAGTGGTTTGTACAATTAAACAGATGTGCATTATGCTTTACGTTCTGTTGGGGAGTATGAATATGAATATCACTTTGGAACAGTGGTTGGATCACTGGTTGTGTGCTCCTATTGTTCGGGTGAAACCTTAACCAGTCTGATGATATATTAAAGAAAGGTTATTGTTACTGTGCAGTAAACTGTGTAGCCGTACAGTAAGCTTTGTAAAAGTCTCATATAGGCTAAGGCAGTGGTTCTCAAATGTATTTGGTCACGCCCCCCTTTGAAACAATAATAACATTTGCACCCCCCAACCCCAATCTGAATGAATGAACATTGTTCTATTATTTTGAGAATACTTAAAATATTTGAATTATAAATCATACAAAAACAGAGGGAAAAATAAATAAATAAAAAGTGATTCTGCTGCAGGAGCAACCCCTAGGCATGAACACATTGCAAACAGAATCCTCCATCTGCATTTAAATAGCAGAATGTTTTTCTTTCAGTGGAGACATTTACACTGCATAAATATATAAATATAATAATAATAATTACAAGGATTCACACCTGTGAATGTTAATCCACCTCAGTAGTATCTATAAAAGCATTTTTAAACTCCAGTAAACTTATAGTAAGAATAAACGACTGTGATTGGTCCATCCTGGCAAGCGCTGAGAAAAGTTACAGGTACCACATGTCAGCGACAAGACTGAGGGATGAGAGGATGGTGATAGGCCGTCCCAAGTTCCAAAAGCACCATACAAGTCATCCTTATCTCTTGTGCCTTATATATAAATTCTTCTGAAGCCATTCGATAGTGTTGTGTGAGGGACCGACCGAAATAGTAGTGTTAATTAATCATTTCCCCCATTTGAAACGGGCGTATGCAAGTTTCCCCAGGGCGCACCACACATTGAGAACATCTGGGCCATTGTGGTTGTTCATATTTCATTCTGGTCAGGTGGGCTCTCTTTCCTTTATAAATAGGTGGTTCCAGAATATGATATAATCTAAAGCTACCTTCGGTGAGTTACCGAAATGGTTTAAATTCCCTGGTTAGGCATTCTGGGCGGAAACAGGAAAGTCCTATTTTTGTCCAGTTATTTTTGATGAATAGACATTTTCAGGGTGACAGCATTTTTAGCATAAACTCTGACACCAGTAACCTGCTTCGCACACAAACTATTCAATATGATGTTCTCTGAAGGAGCTCAGTACAGTCCCTCTCTCATTCATTATCCAAGAGCTGGGTCTCTACATCTGAGAAAGAGAGAGAGATCTCAGACTGAGTGCTAGCGTACGTCAGTGTGTGTTTGAGCTTTTGTGTCATGTTATGCAACTGTCTCTGGATCTGTTCAGTCACACTGGGATTCTGGGATGCGTTTATGTTCGGTCACGTCAGCACACCTCAATTTCCCTCCCTTTATCCTCTTCCCTCGTCTCCTCTCATCCTCTCCTCTCTTTGCCCCACTTTCTCCTCCTCTTTGTTGATCTCTTTATCTTCATAGCAACCACGCCTGTTGCCTTTCTTTGGTCTAAACAGTTTATTTCTAGCTTTTATTGTGAAAAGTAAAATCACCAACACTTTATCATGGAGAACATAGTTGAAAAATTAAAGAATAGAGGTAGGCTTTATGGAAAAAGAGAGAGATGAGGAGCAAGGTCAAAGCTGTTGCCCATGCAGAACGCTTAGGTGTTGCTATATGGTTGGCAGAGCATTTCTAAGTGGTTGCTAGATTGCTGTCTCAGCAAACACCACTAATAATTAGGGCTGGGTGGTATAGTACAGTTCATTATATTATTAAATACTATATTATAAAAAATTAGAGACAAAGAAGGATTTGAGAGTCTTATAAGAAATTTAATATCCAAATAAAGTGCATTAGAACCATCTTAATGTGCCAGGAAAAATCCTTGTGGATACTGTATTTAATGAATTGCCAGCCTTACTAATATAATGTTTTAATAGAGAATGGTAGTATGGAAAAAGATTGTGCTAGCTCAAATAATGGAGAGATCGGTAGAGAATATTAGAGAAGCCATGGCAGCAGTGTTCTGTAATAATATCAAGTAGGAAAGGATTTTGAAGGGAATGAGGGAAACAGTCAAAGAGTTAGTAGTGAGACTCAGTCAGAACTGTGAAAGGGATTGATGGCGATGAGAGGCATGAAAAGAGAGAGAGAGAGAGAGAGAGAGAGAGAGAGAGAGAGAGAGATGGGAGTGAGGTGGAGGGCTACTGATTTGCCAAGCATTTGTTTTGTAGAGAAATGGAGAACCATTTTCACACAGTGAATTCAGCATCAGAATTCCGCATACTGGAATATATGTACATTTTTGGCAGCGTTGATCGTATTAGAAATGCTGTTTAAATATTTCAAGAGATGGCCATTTGGCCTGAGGAAATGTCTGTGTCAGAATGAAAGAACCAACACAAGCGGCTGTGGGGTTTTCAAGTTAAAGGAATATTCCAAGTCAATACAAGTTAACCTCAATTGACAGCATTTGTGGCATAATGTTTATTACCACTAAATTTTGTTTTATCTTATCCCTCCTTTTCTTTAAAAAAAGCAAAAATCTGGGTTACAGTGAGGCACTTACAATGGAAGTGAATGGGGGCCAATCAGTAAATGTTGAAATATGAACTGTTTCAAAAGTATAGCAACAAGATGTGTACAATATGTGTTAACATGATTAGTGTGATAAAATCACTAAGTAACCTTTTCTTTGTAAAGTATAGCCAATTTTACAACTTCGATGCCATGGCGATGTAGTCAACAAATTTAAAACTCCTAAAACAATTGTAAACATGATCATTTAAACAACTTACAGCTCAAATAATGCATGAGTTTTAACAGAACAATTAAGGTTAGTGCTTTTATAAAATGATATGCTTCACATTTCTGCCTTTAAACCCTCTATAAATTGGCTACATTCCAATTTTTAGTGCCTCACTTTGTAATTTTTGCTTTTTTATTTTAAGAAAAGAAGGGATGTGGTTTCAGTAGCCCAGCGAGTAAAGACGCTGACTACAACCCCTGGAGTCGCGAGTTCCAGGGTGTGCTGAGCGGAGAATAGCGTGAAGCCTCCACACTCACTATGTCTCTGCGGTAATGCGCTCAACAAGCCACGTGATAAGATGTATGAATTGACGGTCTCAGACGTGGAGGAAACTGAGATTCGTCCTATGCCACCTCGAGGACTTAGAGCACATTGGGAATTGGGCATTCCAAAATGGGGAGAAAATCAAAAAAGAAAAAAAGTAGAAATAATATTTATGTCACAAATGCTGTCATTTGAGTTTTACTTCTACTGAATGCGGAATATTCCTTTAATGCACTTATACATTAGAGCAGAGGTTGGCAACCTTTTTGACTTGGAGTGCCATTTTTTTATTGTTCTGGCTAATGGCTGTGCTTTTTGTACCCCACGATGTGGGTTTATGTTTTCTCTCTTAATCGTTTAATGTAGTTTTGAGTGTGAGGCTGACCGAAGCAAAGTGGGCGCATTTACTCGGATGCTTAACCGAAAGTGACACGTTTCCAGCTTTTGATGAGCTAATGGCTCGCACGTGCTGCACGAGTCTGTTGGGTATACTGCATTTTGTTTAGCCTCCCATTCAGCTCATAAAAACACGCTGCATGATCATAAGGAAGGATTACATCAAGATGTAGATTAGAAAGCTACTCTCTCGCCGTTGCTGGCATGCCAGTGATTACTGTGCCATAGGTTGCCGACCCCTGCATTAGAGTGTACGTTACGCAATAGAATGCTGCAAATCCACTGATTTCAATGGGGATGGTGCATTGCAGGGACTTCGACAACAAGTTAAGTTTTGCTGATGAAATCGGCCTGTGCTTACAAAAATTTTAAACCAATGCCACCAGTGGCCGATGCTGGAAGTGTTGTTTAGGTGAAATGTCCACAGGGTGGTGCCAAAAGTGAGTTTTAGCTGTAAATGTCATAAAACAGTCAACTGGAATGCATATGTTATTAACCTTATTCCATAACTCAACCCCCAACCTTAAACCTAACTGTCAGTGGAGTAAAATCTTTATTTTAGATAGAAAATGCAACCTCAAAATCCTACTCACCAATGTTTATGAGCACGCATATATTTTCTGGTTCTCTTACGAGAGGTTCTCTCGTATTGCGTAAGCTAGCTTACGCTACGGGAAAGATTCATCTTTTCTGAGATATTGAAGCCAAAAAATTATCCTTAATTTTGTATCCATTGTCAACGCAGTGCGGCAGCTGCAGACCTTGAGCGGGCTAGCTAGCGAGCTCATTGGTTGCTCTGCGGCAACTGCTGCAGCCTATAGACGAGCTTGGGCTGAACTCGCATCCAATGAGAGGCGTCCGGCGCTCACTGCATCAAAGCCCGCCAAAAGGGCGTGACTAGAGTGCATATAAGCGTAGTTCGTAGGCTGGAACCCTGATTTTCATCTCTTCAGCGAAGCTCTTCGCATCACTGAACCGGAAGCCGCGTCGCCGTTCGAGGGGCATCAAGCAAGCGTGGACAGGCTCGAAGAAGCCGGCCGTCTTTGCCACCTTCAGCCGTCCTGCGAGCTACGCCATCCGGCGACGAATCCTTTTTAAAAGCAAGCTAGTTCTTAAAGAACTTCACAAAAGAGTACGAGCGTCTTTTTTAAGATGCCTCGCTCCACTTGCGCCTCATGCCGCGCTCCTCTCAGCACCGGAGACCGCCACATCTTCTGCGCTCTCTGCCTGGGACTGGGGCATGCAGAGCTCGCCCTCGCCGGGCGGATGCGATCTCTGCGAGGAGCTGCCGATGTCGACCCTGCGGGCTCGACTCGAAGCGCTCAGGACCGAAGCCACCGCGCCGCCTTCCGTTCAGCTGCGCAGAAAAAAGCGCCACTCTCAAAGGCTGCCGGAAACAGTGGTAGAAGCGATTGCCTCGCCGGAGCCCATCCCTCGAGCATCGCCTTCACCCTCCCCGCCCACCCGGACGCGCAGTTGCCGCCGAGCGGCTGCTCTGCTGCCATCTCGGACGAAGAAGCGGAGGATAAGGGCTGTTCCATCATGGCTTCGGACAGCGAGGAGTGGTCAGGCTCACATGCCTCCTCCTCGGCCCAGGAATCCAGCAGGACCCTCGCCGGAGTCGAAGGTGAACTAACACGCCTCCTCACACAGGCCGGCGACCGCCTCGGGCTCGAGTGGTCACCGCCCCTTGAGCAGGCACCCAACAGACTTGACGGCTGCTTTCTACGCGCCTATTCCGCCGCCGGCCAAGCTGCATCTGCTCTGCACTCTATGGCCGTCCTACAAATCCTCCAAGCGGACCTTCTGCGGGAGTGGGATGAGGAAAGCAGGTATCCAGAGGCGGTTGCAGACATACGGAGTGCTACGGACCTCGCCCTCCGCGCTACCAAAGCTGCAGCCCAAGCTATAGGGAAGTGCATGGCCGCGCTGACTGTGACCGAGAGACATCTGTGGCTAATGCTAGCCGACATGGGAGAAGCAGAGCACTCTACGTTCCTCAACGCACCGCTCTCTCCATCCGGTCTCTTCGGCTCCGCGGTGAGTGGTATCATTGACCAGTTTTCAGAGGTCCAAAAAGCCACACAAGCCATGAATCTCCTTCTGCCTCGTCACGCTAGCTCCTCTGCAGGCCGCCCACGTGAGCCTCCTGCACAAGCCTCTTCACAGCGCCCAGCTCAACAAAGCCAGACTTCTCAGCGTCGACAGGGCGGACTGCCCTGACTGCCGCCCCTCCGCGGGCCTCGGACTAGAATTGCGCTGAAACCTGAACAACCGAAGTCCTCCTAGCTTTGTTGCCAAAACGACGGATCAGTCCCGCTGCGGCCGGACCACCGTCAAAGCTTCGCCCCCTGTCAATCCCCTTCCTTCAGGCTACTACAGTGGTAGATTCAGCAGCCAACAAGCCGGTGTTAACGCCTGCTTGCCTGCGCTGAAACGCCGTTTTCACGGCGACCCAAATAAATCTGGTAAAGAGCAAGCATGCCATATGTGTAGAAAATGTGCCCACAACCCAGTGTTCACCTCTACACACAAGCATTACACATCCCGTGTCCATACCAGAGAGCAAACATGTCTTATGTGTAGAAAATGTGCCCACAATCCAGTGTTCACCCCTACACACAAGCATTACACATCCCGTGGCCCTATCACGGCACACTCACATAAAGCGGTTACTGAACCGCCGAGTGTTAGGGTTAATAAACGCACCCACCGAATCCGTGCGCGTGCCCATTCTCTGGCCGCTCTGTCACACGACCAGCCTTATGTGTAGCAAATGTGCCCACAATCCAGTGTTCACCTCTACACACAAGCATTACACGCTCCGTGTCCCCATCAGAGCACACTCAAAAGCGGTTACTGAACCACTCGAAGTGTTAGAGTCAATAAATGCGCTCACAAATACGCGCGCGCGCCCATTCTCTGCCCGCTCTGTCACACGGCCAGCAAACACTTCTCTGTATGTAAGTCCCATGCCCGTGACTATGCTTGCGTATCACTTAACAGACGTGACTCTTTCCCCATTCACCTCAATCGGAAGTCACTCACAGAACAGCCTGTCCATGCTGTCTGCGAAGCAGTCCAACATAAGCACAGTAAGCGTGCTCACACATTCTGTTCAGCTGCTGTGTGCGGCAATCAGAGCGATTTGGCCACTCACCCTCTAACATTACGCTTCAAAGCGTGGGAAGATATTCCAGGGATATCCGAATGGGTGTTAAGCACAATAAAACAGGGCTATTTGCTACAGTTCGATCGCCGTCCTCCTCGCTTCAGAGCGTGCTCGAAACTACTGTGAACACGGAAGCAGCGTGCATGCTTCGTTCAGAAATAGCAAACCTTCTGTGCAAAAGGGCCATAGAGAGAGTGCCGCCTCCCTGAGCTGAGTCGGGGTTTTACAGCCGTTATTTTCTTGTCCCCAAGAAAGACGGTGGCCTCAGACCAATATTAGATCTCAGGGTTTTGAACAAAGCGCTTGCAAAAAGACCGTTCATAATGCTTACAACCAGCAAACTCCTCGTGCATGTGCGCCAGGGGGACTGGTTTATTTCTCTCGATCTGAAAGATGCATACTTTCAGATTCAGATAAATCCCCGTCACAGGCCATTCTTGAGATTCGCCTTCGACGGCCAGGTTTATCAATACACCGTCCTTCCGTTCGGCCTGTCCTTAGCACCCCGTACTTTCACGAAGTGCATGGACGCGGCGCTCGCACCCCTGCGGAGTCACTTTGCGAATTCTGAACTATTTGGACGATTGACTGATTTTGGCACAATCACATACGGAGCTTCTGTCTCACAGGACAGTTCCCCTCAGTCATCTGAACAGTTTGGGCCTTGCAGTCAATTGGACCAAGAGCTCACTACAGCCCAGTCAGACAATTTCCTTCCTTGGAATAGAACTAGACTCAGTGGCAATGACGGCTCGCTTATCTACACAGCGCGCGCGCCGTGTGCAGCGACTAGCCGCGTCATTTCAGATGAACAGCCTCACACCTCTGAAGAAGTTTCAGAGAGTGCTAGGCTACATGGCCTCAGCCGCAGCAGTACTTCAACTGGGTTTACTGCGCATGCGCCGCTTCAGCATTGGCTAAACACCCACGCGTCTCGCTGGGCTTGGGCCACAGGCCGCCAGCCAATCAGAGTGACTCAGACCTGTATTTCAGCTCTGCAGCCCTGGACAGTGGCCGAGTGGTATCAGCGGGGAGTGATGATGGGAGCTGTATCTCACCGAAAAGTCATCTCGACAGACGCGTCCAACACGGGTCGGGCGCGGTCTGCGAGGGCTCTCCGGTTTTTGGCCTATGGTCAGTTCAGGAAAAGCTCCTTCACATAAATTGTCTGGAAATGATAGCGGTCGAGTACGCGCCGTGCGCTTCCTCCCGATCATTCAGGGTCACCACGTCCTGGTCCGCTCGGACAACAGGTCTGTGGTATCCTATCTAAACCGTCAGGGCGGTGTCAGATCCAGGAACCTCTTCCATCTGACGAAACGCATACTGAGTTGGTCCCAGCGCCACCTGCGCCGCTGAGGGCGACGCGACGTGCCAGGCCACCTGAACGACGGCCCAGACAGACTGTCCAGAGACAATATTCCCCAAGGGAATGGTCCCTGCACGCTCAAACAGTCCAGACGTTATGGCGCATATTCGGCAGAGCAGAGATAGACCTCTTTGCGTCAGAAGAGAACTCTCACTGCCCAATATTTTTCTCGAAAAGCGAGGACGCGCTGGCCCAGGACTGGCCTAACCACCCGCTTTTCGCCTTCCCTCCCATCTCGCTATTGCCACAGGTAATGCAGAGGATCAGGGAAACGCGCCACTCGGTGCTCCTCATAGCCCTGCGCTGGGAGAATCAAACATGGTTCCCGGAGCTTACGCAGCTGTCACTGACAGCGCCGTGGCCCATCCCAGTGAGAGCAGATCTCCTCTCGCAAGCTCGCGGAACGATCTGGCATCCCCACCCAGAGCGCTGGGCGCTACACGCGTGGGTGATCAACGACTACCCGTCGCTTTGCCAGAAGGAGTAATAAACACCGTCATACACGCTAGAGCCCCCTCCAGGAGAAGACTCTATGCGTCAAAATGGTCTGTGTTTTCAAAATGGTGCACCGACAGAGACCTGGACCCACGGACATGTGGGGTGTCGCCGCTGCTCGTGTTTTTACAAGAGCTACTGGATAAGGGCAGATCCCCATCCACGCTCAAAGTGTACGTGGCGGCCGCCACGGCGTTCGCTGAACCCCTGCACGGCCAGTCACAGGGTAAAAACGAGCTGGTCATCCGCTTCCTCAGGGGAGCTAGAAGGATGAACCCTCCGCGCCCCCCATCGGTTCCTATCTGGGACCTTTCTATAGTTCTCGAAGCTATGAAAGCCCCCCCTTTCGAACCGCTTCAATCCATGGATGTGAAACACCTCTCACTTAAAACCGTTTTTCTAACTGCACTATCATCAGTTAAATGGGTGGGAGACCTTCACGCGCTGTCTGTCAGCGCTGCGTGTCTTGAGTTTGGACCAAGTGACTCCAAGGTCATTTTAAAGCCTAGACACGGCTGTGTCCCCAAGGTGGTCGGTACTCCTTTCAGAGCACAGATCATTTCCTTGTCGGCGCTACCAGCATCTGATAGCGAACGCGACGCCAATCTCCTTTGCCCAGTCAGAGCACTGAGATTGTATACTGCGCGCTCCGCATCTTTCAGAAGCTCCGAGCAGCTTTTCGTTTCGTTCGGAGGGCGCACCAAAGGTCTCACCGCCTCAAAACAGACACTGTCCAGATGGATAGTGGACGCTATTGCTGCCGCGTACGCGTCAAAAGACCTACCATGCCCCCTAGGCATTAAGGCTCACTCCACTAGAGGCATGGCCTCCTCGTGGGCATGGTCCAGCGGGATTTCCATTCACGACATATGTGTGGCAGCGGGCTGGGCTTCCCCCTCCACCTTTGTCAGATTTTACAATCTCGAAGTACCCACTCCCTGGTGAGCTGCATTAATGGGACACAGTCCACACAGACCGGCACCGGCGCTCTGTCTATGTGCTTATGTACTACACACACACTGGCCCGCACTCTTGCCGGCCAAATATTAATTCCCCACTCACAAGGGCTCCCCCGGGTCCCCCTTAATTCCCTGGGGCTCATGCAGTGGATGCTTGGCACGCACGGTGTTGACAAAGGGTTCCCGTAGCGTAAGCTAGCTTACGCAATACGAGAGAACCTCTCGTAAGAGAACGAATCGGTTACTAACGTAACCTCGGTTCTCTCTAGATGAGGGAACGAGTATTGCGTAACCGCCGTGCTTCGCGCCACGCAGCCATTTTTCGCTTCATTCAATGAAAACCAGGGTTCCAGCCTACGAACTACGCTTATATGCACTCTAGTCACGCCCTTTTGGCGGGCTTTGATGCAGTGAGCGCCGGACGCCTCTCATTGGATGCGAAGTTCGCCCAAGCTCGTCTATAGGCTGCAGCAGTTGCCGCAGAGCAACCAATGAGCTCGCTAGCTAGCCCGCTCAAGGTCTGCAGCTGCCGCACTGCGTTGACAATGGATACAAAATTAAGGATAATTTTTTGGCTTCAATATCTCAGAAAAGATTAATCTTTCCTGTAGCGTAAGCTAGCTTACGCAATACTCGTTCCCTCATCTAGAGAGATCCGAGGTTACGTTAGTAACCGATTCGTTTCTAAAGAACCATGAGCCGGATTCACAAAAATGTTCTTAAGAAGAAAATTAAGAAAGATCTTAGGGTAAATAATAGGAAGTTCGTAAGAATCTTCCTAAGTGCAATTATTGAAAAATTCTTAAGAAGTTCTGAAATAATTTCTTAAGAATATTGAATCTTAATGTAAAGTGTGTGAGATATGTTAGTTTAACAACATTAACCGTCAAAGGACCATTCACTTGCTGTTAACCACATGAATTCACTTGCATTGAATGGACCTACAGAGCTGAGATATTTGTCTAAAAATATTTGTTTGTGAGAGAAAGCCATACACATCTGGGATGGCATGAAATTGAGTAAATGATGAGAGAATTTTCATTTTTCTTTTAAATATTAGTGCTGCATGTTGAGATTTTACATTTTAAAGTCATTTTCATTCTATTCTGAGCAAACACTTTCCATGTAAACTAGGCTCATTACAAAATTTTGCTATTTGCCCGGCACAATTAACATTGCACTATTACCTCCCGAGGAAACCAGGTGGTGAACTGGATTTGATCTAAAAAAATATAATACGTACAGTAAGAAAGAAAATCATAGAGCGACTTGAGAGTGAGCAAATCATAAAATGTTTCATTCATGGGTGAACTATATGTGTAACGTAGTAGTAGAAGCAAATAGACATCTAATATCCTGAGGTGCAGGTCATGGCACTATGAACTATTTCAGTAAACATAATCCATTCTGATCTCTTCAGTATGAAAGTGTGTGAGTAGACCTAGTATTTGTAAAATCCTCAGATTGGAATTAACCTGGTCAAGGGAAGACCAGGCAGGAGGGGTGAGAGCAAGAGAGAATGCGAGCACCAGAGTAGAGGTCAGTAGCACAGTGTGGGCAGATTGAATTGATGAGCCCTTTGTAATGTACATTTCACATAGACAACAGGAAGTGACAAGAAGCATTAATATAGCATTAATACAGATTATTATAGAAATTAAATAATTTTTAACTGTAACTGTAAATAAATGCCGTAGTTGTTGTTTTTAGGACAGTGCTATTTTAAAACTGCTTTAACATGACTCATTCAATGAGATTTTGCATTTATTCATTTGGACATGACCTCAGTTGTAAATGCCATGCTCTACCTGCTGAGCTACAGCATAGCTGAAATTCAGAGCTGAAATATGTCAGCCATTACAATAGTAAAGTGATTTTTGGGAGAGCACTGACAAAGTGATCTAAGACTGTGAAGAAGAGGGTGCTGGAGAATTTTTTTTTAAGATTCTTATTCAGTCTATTAGGGTGTAACTATTAGACTTTATTTTTGTTACAACTGTGAAAGTTGTGGTTAAAGGTTTCTAAATGTGTTTAGGATATTAGTATTTTTTATAACAAATGCCATAGTTAATTTTTTTTAGAAAAGACTAACTTCTAAGCAGAAGATTGCCAGTTCGATCCCTAGAGCCACCACCATTGTGCCCTTGAGCAAGGCACTTAAATCCAGGTTGCTCCAGGGGGATTGTCCCTGTAATAAGTGCTCTGTAAGTCGTTTTGGATAAAAGTGTCTGCCAAATGCATAAAGGTAAATGACTATCAACATTAACCTAACCGCAGTAATGTGGAGCCATTCATGGTCTTACCTGTGGTAATGGCCTTATTATTACAAATGCTACTGTTAAACAATATAGAAACATTTTGTTATAGCTAGTGAAAATGCTGAGTGGCTTGTGACCATAGAAACTACTAGACACAGTGGCTGGTGTGCCAAAAAAGCTCATTTTAAATCCAGGGTAAGGAGGTAGGTTTTGTTGATTTAAAACTCAATAGAGCATTAACCTTCAAAACCTAATTTGTTTGGGAGAAAATTGTACTCGCATTTAGAGCCACACTGTAGACATTTCACCTCAAAACTGTTGTGTTACATGTACCATGTGGCGGTAAGTGTTTCGTTTTGCATAACATTTCCCCATGATTTTAGGCTTCTTTGCTCTGAACTCTTGTTGCTCATGCTATAATACTTGATGGCACAATCATTTACAAAAAAATACATTGTATTTATATATACTTTCTTTGTAGATTGTCACAGTTGATCCTTTATTTTATTTAAGAGTTCCATGTTAAAAGAGTTCCAGTTTCAGATAGCATTGATAATTTGATTACTGCCTGACAACCCCAGTGTATCCACATCAGATTGCTTTACAAAAACATCTTTACCTGTAGACACTGTCTGCTAGTATGGAACAGTGGTGTTAGCCTGTCAGTGTGTCATCTGCCAAAATGACAGATGACAGCTGCAGTCTTGGATGCGCTGGACAAAAATACAAAACACAAAAGCAGCTGGAACCAAATAAATCCAATATCTTAATTCAGTTTCAATGAGTTGGTATCTTGCAGTGTTGGGCTGACGGGTGGTCAGTCTAATATGAGCGGATCACATTAAGTAATTGCCAATTTAGTGAACAGTTTTCTGTTATCTTTGCGTAACGACTGTTTGACTCGTGTGACATTTGCAAGGACAAGAATGAAAAATTACAGAATCTATGATGTAATGACAGCACGGATCACGCATGTGCATTTTTCTTGCTAGGCAAGTCTTTCCCAACCTCTAGACACACAAGCAAAGGTTCATCTCTACAGAAGCTATTTAGCTGATTTAAAAGGATAGTGGCACTGATATATAATATAGACCTGGATTGCTGATGACGTCAAAAGAGTGAAGACACTGCACTGCCATTTTGCTATGCCCAAACATTCCAATGTCCCTGTTGACTTAATAGGAAATCATCTAATTTCAGTGAGCAAACATTGGACATTCAATCACCGATTTTATATCTGAAATCGGCATGTACATCCCTACAATGCAAACATCTCACGCATGTAATTATTTATTTTATGTATTATTCTGTGTCTTGAAAGCCCAAGCAAGTTATGTATATCTATATCAAATAGTATCCTGCTCTAACAAACTTTATCGGCGAAGTTTAGATCAGATGAATGTAAAAAAGTTAACAGAAACTGAGGTAAGATACAAAGAGACAATTTCCGACTTATTTATTGTCAATCATCAAAGTGTTTGTTCAGAGCAGCTTGTTTTATGTTTTCATCAAAAAGTGCCTTTTTCTCATGGTCAGTTGAGTTGGCATGCTCTCTCTCTCGCCCTCTATCACACATGCAGTGGGCGCTGAGATCGAGGGAGACAAGCTAAGCTGGTTAAAATTAAACTGATACACTAGGTTTAAATGGCAAACAGAGACAGAAATGTGACAGAGAGAGAGAGATTTACGAACATCTGTCCGACAGCTGTGTGTGTTTGTCTTTTTGGTTCAGTTTATAATTCAAATATTATTTATATAATGAAACTGGTTCTCGCCTCTTCCTTGCCCATTTTACACTGGTGCCAAAATCCTGGAAGGAGGAGGGATGCGCCGTAGTAGAGTCCTCGCCACTACCATCCACCCCAATGGAGCAGCCGCGGCCATCTGCCGAGGGACAGAGGAGGCCGGCCATCTGAGAGCGGACGAACGGCCGCCGACCGTGTAGGGAGAAGGGGCTACTAGCCAACCGCCACTTCCACGGTTGGGGGGAGACCCCTACCAGCCGCTAAACATGGCGGGTCGTGACGACCGCGAGCGGGGAGAGGCTCCCGGCTGACCGCCTGGAGCGGGAGCGCCTGTTTCCCGAGAACGCGCCGCAAGGCACGCAATTCCCCAGGGAAAGTGGGGGGGGAGTGTTGTCCGTCATGCCGGCCTGAGAGAATGAGGGAGGAATGTGGGAGGGCGGGGCCCGGTCATGATTCCACACACCCAGCCCCTAATCAATAGCCCTCGAGAGACACCTGTGTGTGTGTGTTTGCCTTTTTGGTTGAGTTGTATATTAAATTATTATTCATATCATCAAGCCGTTAGCCGCTTCCTTTCCATTGAACCCCCTTTAGAATCCAGTTCTATATATACTATAAAAGATACAGAACAGCAAGTCAGAACAGGCTGAAAAACAATGCTTAGTTTGGTGGATGCAGCTTAAGGTGTTAGTGATTTTGAAAAATCTCTATCCAATACAATAATAGTATGTTGGATTTGTCAAGTCAACATAACAATAAATATTGCATCTAGAATGGCAACAAACTCAGACAGACCCAAAAGCAACAAATAAGAGATACACCCCACTATGTAAAAAGTACCAGTACATCTGATACTAGTTTAAAAATAAAAAAATAATAAAAAAAATTGAATGAAAAAACCCCAGTCTGCAATAACTGAATACTGACTCACACGTGTTGGCTAACAGATGGCTGCCTCCGAAAGCTTATTAGTGTAAAATGCAAATTACACTAATATGATTGTAATCAGTAAATAGGCGGTCAATTAATTAAAATGTTTCATCTAATTAATGAAATATGTAAAGTAATTAATCCAATTAATCACAAAAAAATATATATTTGCAGAGAAAGAGAGCCAAATTTTATATTTCAATATACAGTGATTAAATAATGATAATGATATTGAAATATTATATATATATATATATATATATATATATATATATATATATATATATATATATAAATAAGAAAACTAAAGTACATTTCATGATTGTGGCAGATTGTAATGATTGTAATGCATTGATTAGACAATACCAAAAGTGGCTTTAGTATGCAGTGTATTAAATCACGATGCCCCCATCGTGATTTTTTTTTGTGTGTATATCTCAAACCAATTTTTTTTTTAAATTCAAACAAAATTTAACATAAAACAAAGGCAATCTAATTAAACACAAACTGGGACTGTGTGAATAGGTATTTACCCCTTTAGTTACTAAATCCCCAAATCTATGAATTTAGTATTTCATGGAGTTCAGCTGAACTAGACACACCCAGGCCTGATTATTGCCAGCCCTGTTCAATCAATTTAACACCTAAACAGAACTTAGCTAAAAGGCATGAAGTTGGCTAAAAGTTCTCACCCAGTAGCACACTATGACAAGGTCTAAATAAATTCCAGAAATTATGAGGAAAAAGGTGATTGAAAACATCAGTCTGGGAAGGGTTATGAAGCTATTTCTAAGGCTCTGGGACTCCAAAGATCCGCAGGACTGATGAGTTGAAAGTGGAACAGTTTGGAAGACAGGGGTCCTGTTACATCTGGCAAAAATCAAACACAGAATATCATACCTACGGTCAAGCATGGTGGTGGTAGTGGGATGATGTGGGGATGCTTTGCTGTTTCAGGGCCAGGGTGACTTGCAATAATTAAGGAAAACATGAATTCTGCTCTCTACCAGAAAATCCTAATAGAGAACGTCCGGTCATCAGTCCATGAGTTGAAGCTTAAGCGCAACTGGATTATGCTGCAGACAATGATTAAAAGCATAGGAGTAAGCCCACCCCTGAATACTCCAAAAGAAGCAAAATTAAAGTTTTGGAGTGGCCTGACTTGAACCCGGAACTTAAATGTGCAGTTCATGCTCGAAAACCCTCCAATGTGGCTGAACTAAAGCAGTTCTACAAAGATGAGTGGGCCAAAATTCCACCACAGTGTTGTAAATGACTGATCTCCAGTTACCCGAAGCATTTGGTTGCAGATGTTGCTGCTGAAGGTGGCACAACCAGCTATTATGTTTAATGGGGCAGTTTTTTTTTTTTTTTGAGCAAACACTTTATTATAATTGAAACTTGAAACCATTTATTTTATTGAAGTATGTGTAAAAAAGTTTCCCTTTTGAAAATAAAATAAATAGAAAAAATAAGAAAGCTAACAGAATTATAATAATAAATCGAATTATAAACATGTTAAAAAATAACATGTAACTATAACATGTTATATAACTAAAGCATTTTACTTTATATGTTATGAATAAAAAATAACATCAGCTGTGTGAGCTTTTGAAGTAATATGATTATTAACAGTTTACATGTACTGTAGGTGCACGACAGTGAGGCCAGACTTATGAGGTGCCCCTAGGGACATTATTCAGAATTACCATGCACATACATGTACCTTTCCTCTCACATACACATATGAAACCAAATTCATTCACATACTATAGTGAAATGCTCACACACATACAAGTGAAATGCTTTTACAAACACAACTGAAACGCTCTCATACATACAACTGAAAATATTACGCTCACACACACAACTGAAATGCTCTCACACACACAACTGAAATGCTCTCACACACACAACTGAAATGCTCTCACACACACACAACTGAAATTCTCTCACACACACAACTGAAATGCTCACACACACACACACAACTGAAATGCTCACACACACACACAACTGAAATGCTCTCACACACAACTGAAATGCTCTCACACACACAACTGAAATGCTCTCACACACACAACTGAAATGCTCACACACACGCAACTGAAATGCTCTCACACACACAACTGAAATGCTCTCACACACAACTGAAATGCTCTCACACACACAACTGAAATGCTCACACACACACACAACTGAAATGCTCACACACACACACACAACTGAAATGCTCACACACACGCAACTGAAATGCTCTCACACGCAACTGAAACGCACTCACACACACAACTGAAACGCGCTCTCACACACACAAGTGAAATGCTCTCATACATACAACTAAAATGATTACACTCTCACACACACAACTGAAAAGCATTTCAGTATGTTGTATGAAAGCATTTCAGTTGTGTGTGTGTGAGCATTTCAGTTGTGTGTGTGAGAGCATTTCAGTTGTGTGTGTGAGAGCATTTCAGCTGTGTGTGTGAGAGCATTTCAGTTGTGTGTGTGTGAGCATTTCAGTTGAAACGGAAGCACATTTCAGTTGAAACGGAAGGTGGTTAAAGTACCCACTCCACTCCAGTTGGTGGCAGTAGTGCACCTCAAGACGAATAACTAGAAGCTGTTGAAAGAAAGCATAGTAGAAAACCGCGCCTTCCACAACATAGCTGACTGTTGACCGTTAGTTCAGCCCGCTAATTGCGCTTACACCAATGTCTTCCCAACAACAGCAAAGAACATTAGTCGATGCAGCGGGCTTGCTGAACACCATATTGGCTTCAGCGGAGACCATCAGAACACTGTCAAATGCCACAACAATCGGGCAGCAGCCGACCGTTGCAACTCCAATGACGAAAATGGGTGTTTGGAGGATACATCACGTTATCTACAGCTAACTTAAGTTAGGTGCTGTGATTAGTGGTCTTCCTAGTTTTAAAAATGACAAGCTGAAGCAAGCTGGTTTCTAGCTAACTTACCTTGTTCTCCTTTTGCCTGACGTCCATGGGCTGAAACATTGCTGTGCTTGATAACGTGGTGGAGCACGTTCTCTCCTGACTGGACCTGCAGTTGATAATGCACCGCTGCTACGCTGGCGGGAAGGGAAGAGCGACGCTAGGTGATCGCCCATCGACGTGTCCACACTTGGAGTTGCAACGGTCGGCTGCTGCCCGATTGTTGTGGCATTTGACAGTGTTCTGATGGTCTCCGCTGAAGCCAATATGGTGTTCAGCAAGCCCGCTGCATCGACTAATGTTCTTTGCTGTTATTGGGAAGACATTGGTGTAGCGCAATTGGCGGGCGAACTAACGGTCAACAGTCGCTTATGTTGTGGAAGGCGCGGTTTTCTACTATTAGGCGATGGGCCGGACCTCGAAATTATGAATTTAATACTTACCTCACAGCTAGGGTTGGGCGATGTCCCCTAAATTGGCAGTTGACGATGTTGACAGTAAAACATCGCGATGGACGATGATATCGTCGGTGGGGGGCGGGGGGGTGGGGGGGTTAATATAATTTCATATAATTTTCAAAAATGATATGAAAAATTATTATTT
This sequence comes from Xyrauchen texanus, assembly GCF_025860055.1. Classification (NCBI taxonomy): domain Eukaryota; kingdom Metazoa; phylum Chordata; class Actinopteri; order Cypriniformes; family Catostomidae; genus Xyrauchen; species Xyrauchen texanus. Next base: position 12,461,355 of record NC_068276.1, read on the forward strand.
CGTTATTTTACTAACCCAACTAATGACTCGTTGGCGCTTTATCAGTAGGTTGCATGACACGTGAAGCATTTTTTTTTTTTTTAGCTTTCACTTAAGAGTTGTGCACTTTTTATTCTAATATATCTCTTTACATAAATACTATTTTCCACTTAAAAACTATAATTTCGTTATTTTACTCCCTGATGAGCAAAAGGTCGAGGCAGAATGACCATGTACCTGCAGGAATTGGCCATTGATAGGGAAGAGGACCCGCTGACATGGTGGAAAACGAACGACAAAAGGTTTCCGTTCATGGCAAGATTAGCACGGAAATATCTGTGCATATGTGCTACCAGTACTCCATCAGAGCGGGTCTTCAGCACAGCGGGTAGTGTAGTTACTCCAATCCGCAGCTTAGTAAAACCAGATAAAGTGAATATGTTGGTATTTCTGTCCAGAAACATCGAAATTTAAACATGGTCTATGGTGAAAGATATTAGACTTCTTTACGCATTTTTCGCCATCCGTTGCGGAGCTATTCGATTTTGCATATTATTTTTTAAACGTTCATTTGTGTAGTTCATATGACCACTTTACAATATTTCAATAACATAATTTATTTTGTAGCCTGTGCTGAAGTTAATTGTGCTGCTAATTATAAGTGAAATGTTAATGCCGAGTTTCGGTCTGAGTGTTGTACCCGTTTCATTTGTTGTTCTTCTATGTTTTAATAAATGTGTGTTATTCATATTCACCTTGTTTCTTTCATTTGATTTGACATTATGGATTGATGGCCAAGGAAATTTTTCTTTAAAAGTATTAACCAGACAAAAGTTATTTGACGTTCGCTGGTCTGGGTTTATCTTAAACTGCTGCTTCAGTGTATACAAGAGCTATGTGACAATGAGCAAGATTTTCTGAGACACTATAACTACAAATAATTAATTAATAAAGGCTATTTTCTTGTAGCCTACAACATAAAATATTTTAATCTAAATGTACAGTGTAAGACATGTAAAAAAAAGACAAGAAGCTAACAATGTCAAGATCAATATTTGTGTAGCCTGCCTGACACGGTATTTTCACAGACTAACACGTCACGTCTCTGGCATATAATACAGTATTTAAAATAGCATATATGCATTAGTTATATTCTCAATTTAATTTACAGAGCAATCCCTGCAAAGTTTTTAGGTTAACTATAGAAGAGACTAGGATTAGTGAGTCACACTAGCAAGACTCGCAAAAGGGGGCGTGGCATCACTATGGTGGCTCGATATCGTGATGTTGGTCAGCCATCACGATGGACGATGATATCGTCCATCGGCACAACCCTACTCACAATTGTGTAAGTCTTTTTTTGCTGAGGTCATGTAATAAAATCGTATAAGTACTACAGACATTGTTTCCAACTTTGTTGTTTGCACATTTGACGCAAAATGTCCTTACAAACTCTTACTTTTTTAAACCTGCAAATAAGCATGAGTACTAATCATAACGTTAGAAAACCTCCCATTTCCTTGACAACCAATGTAAATAATGAACACAGATGACCAGGAAGCTGCGTTCTTGAAATTACAATTTTGCTGTAAATCATTAAAAATGTCAATTTAGTTCTGTAGTTCAGTAATGCTGAGGTAAAAATGAGGTGTTTTATCCATTTACATTTATGCATTTGGCAGACGCTTTTATCCAAAGCGACTTACAGTGCACTTATTACAGGGACAATACCCCCGGAGCAACCTGGAGTTAAGTGCCTTGCTCAAGGGCCCAACAGTGGCATCTTGGTGGTGCTGGGGCTTGAACCCCCGACCTTATGGTCAGTAAACCTGAGCCTCAGCAACTGAGCCACCACTGCCCCTACATTTGAGGCTAAATGACGTCCATTTAGCCTCAAATGTAAAAAGCCCTGTAACCCCCCTTTCCCAGACAAGTTGGGCAAAGATTGTTCAATGTACAAATTTATGGGTGAACCTGCAAACCACAGAGAGTACAGTAGCTGAAAAAGCCGTATTGGCATTTAACTTAAATTCCGAAGATGTCCAAGATGTGCCGGCTAATGTTGGATTTCACAGAGAATGCTACATGCTCTTCACCAACAAAGAACACATAAGAAGAGCACGTAAGAAGATAGAAAATGCAGCTAACAACAGTGAAGGTTTGTATCAAATGTATAATTTTTATATAAAACTTTTCATTTATATACGTTTAACCCCTTACTAGTCAGCCCCAATTTTGGTAAGTGATGCATTCATGACATCCCCAAAATAAAAAGGTTGCTGCTCAGAAGTCATTCTGAATATACACATAACCAACATATATTTAGAAAGCCAACCCTTGAGAGTTTACATTTCAAGACTCAAAATTAACCAGACTGTTATTAATATTGAGATATATAAGCTCAAACATAGAAACAAAAACAACAAATATTAAGAATATATTTATAAAATGTATAAAAATATTATGTGAATTTAGGATTGCAACTTATAACCACAACTAAAACATGGGGATTTTTTAAAGACAATCATCCCAAGCACATCCTATTCAATATTCTATAATAAAATCAACTAATCGAATATTCGAAAATTGTGACTCATCCCTAATTAATATAGTATTTCAGTGCAAGTGGATGACATGACAAGTAGCAAAAGGCAGTGCAATATGTGTGTAAGTGGGGTCAAATGTTCATAGCAAATTTAAAAATAAAAAAAATAAACCAATGTAGCAGCATCATAGTGTAAACTACCAGTGTATTTGTGCAAGAGTCAATCAGCTGCCCTTAGGTTATTGGAGGGTGGGGGTGGAAGGAAGAGGCTCTCTATGATTCCCCTATAGAAAGTTAAGGGGATGGATTTGTGGGAGATGAGCCTTCCTCAACTGTGGGAGGAAGTGCAGAGGTTTTTGGACTTTCTTGGCCAGGTTCTGTTGGTGGTGTCGATAGATCAAGATGGGTCATCTGTGATGTGGATACTAAGCAACTCCGTGATCTTGACCTGCTCCATTCATGGTGCTGTTGATGTGATGATTGTCAACGATCACCTCTGTAGTCATTTGGGTGTGGAGAGATATGATGTTGTCCTGTCCGTGTCTGTGTGTTAGATAAACAACTGAATTATATTCAGATAAATAAACACAGAAAGCACACATTACTAGATAATTTTAAATCACATAAGCTACCATGCACAGAATTGTGTCATTGTATAAACTGTGACGATCAACCATAAATGGCTTATATAACTCCATGACTACCACTATAAAGTTGATTTGAAATAATTTATTTGTTTTGCTTTGCACTCTTTTTAGCTGATAATTAGTCTAGCTTACTTGTAGCCTAGGTAGCTTACTATAAACCAATCCAACCTTGACATACCTGTCAAATTATTTCCTACTGTCTTCCCGTTTAAATATTTACCCGTAATTATCCCGTATTTGAATACTCTTTGCTTAGTTCATTGTGTATGTACCGAATGATTTGGATTAGCGTAAGCAACATACCGTTAGACCTAGCTTTACTGCTCCACTACCATCATTCTTTCGTGGCTACTGTTCTCATCAACGACAACACATATATTCACGACGAAGTATAGCTTGCAGTCTTAAATACAACTTATATGAAAAGCATTAAGATATAGGGGTGTATAATCATTGTAAAACAAATCTTACCTTGACGTTGTCTTGCCGAGACACAGCGGTCTCTCTTGGGTTGTAGACTCATTTGGCTTCAGACTGACGCGAGTCACGCGACGCCGGTTCAACGAATAACGTGATTGGCCAAATCAATTCAACAAGGTAACAACACAAGCGTTGATTGGATCTCACTCCGCCAACGCTTGTGATCAGCTAGCTAAATTAAATCTATTTTTATACTTTAATGTGCAACAATTGGCGTTGGAAACAATTGGTAATCTTTTGTGAATTATTCATACAGACAAATAAAAAAATGAGCCAGACAGCTGCTGGGTAACTATCAAATCAAAAACTAAACAAGATAGACGGACTCGGCCCACCGCCTATATGCTTTCTTTCAACAGCTTCTAGTTATTCCTCTTGAGGTGCACTACTGCCACCAACTGGAGTGGAGTGGGTACTTTAACCACCTTCCGTTTCAACTGAAATGTGCTTCCGTTTCAACTGAAATGCTCTCACACACACAACTGAAATGCTCTCACACACACAACTGAAATGCTCTCACACACACAACTGAAATGCTTTCATACAACATACTGAAATGCTTTTCAGTTGTGTGTGTGAGAGTGTAATCATTTTAGTTGTATGTATGAGAGCATTTCACTTGTGTGAGTGAGAGCGCGTTTCAGTTGTGTGTGTGAGTGCGTTTCAGTTGCGTGTGTGAGAGCATTTCAGTTGCGTGTGTGTGAGCATTTCAGTTGCGTGTGTGAGAGCATTTCAGTTGTGTGTGTGTGCGAGCATTTCAGTTGTGTGTGTGAGAGCATTTCAGTTGTGTGTGTGTGTGTGAGCATTTCAGTTGAGTGTGTGAGAGCATTTCAGTTGTGTGTGTGTGTGAGAGCATTTCAGTTGTGTGTGTGAGAGCATTTCAGTTGTGTGTGTGAGCGTAATATTTTCAGTTGTATGTATGAGAGCGTTTCAGTTGTGTTTGTAAAAGCATTTCACTTGTATGTGTGTGAGCATTTCACTATAGTATGTGAATGAATTTGGTTTCATATGTGTATGTGAGAGGAAAGGTACATGTATGTGCATGGTAATTCTGAATAATGTCCCTAGGGGCACCTCATACAGACTGCTCTTGTCTGTCCCTTTAACTCAGTGGTTTTGCTTCAGGACAGATTTTACATTGGACATCAAGTGTCGACCTGCCATAGATTAAACATAACCTGTATTTAATGTATCCTGGGTTGCATTTCCTTTTATGTTGCATAGTTTTGTTCATGGTTTTCCAGTACAAGGACATGCATCAAGTGACATTATTTTTGTTGTTGATGTCAACATTTGACTTTCAGCACACAACTGAATAACACAGGCTGCATGACTATGATAAATGATTACTGCAAGATTTAGATTAACATACAGGCGCGAAGGGACTTCAACATCTAAATTGCACAAATAATAAATACATATACATATTTGTCTCTGGCTTGCTTTTGCTCGCATGTCAATGATGCTGAGCCTTTTATATTTAATTTAATCACTGAGAAGGTTTACCTGCAAAGTAGCACCAAACATCACAAGCAGCCTCAAGAATGGACACAGAGTAGCCGTATAACACTTTTCCTTGAGTAGAATATTGCACTACTGATGCTAAGTTTGTTCAAAGGGGAAAGCAAGAGATAGAAATAGCACACTCGCGTGTGTGGTTGCCACATTGCACAAAATAAGTATAATATTAGGAGGAATATTTTCAATTTTCGCAAGTATAAATCGTCTCTTATCTGGCAACCCTGAGCATGTTAAACGCTTGTGGAGACGCGTTAGGTCCTAATGCAAGTTAACTGAAATATCCAAGGAAAAATAAAAAAGTTTTTACGATAAATGAGCCACGGGCCGTATGTTGACCATTTCTGCTTTAGCTGTTTGCGAGATTATCATTAAATATGCCTCGGCAGTCCTTACTGACAGCCGCTCCTCCCCAAGTGGATCGCAGGCAGTCCTCCAGCCCCTGGAGGATGGAACTTTCCTTCTTGTTTTGGTGGTTGTAGGGGTCTCCTCCGCCCCTGGCAGCGGTTCTCCCGTTCCAGGTGGTTGGCAGTGAGCCCCCTCCCCCTTGCTCGTGGACAGCGGTCTTCTCTTTGTCCCCACCGCATTTTAGCAGCCGGTAGGGATTTCCTCCGCCCTGGCAGTGCCCCGACCGCTGCAAGCAGTTGGTAAGGAGCCCCTCCTCCCCTCATGGTCAGCTGTCTTTCCTCTGCTTTCAGACACCTCAGTCTCCCTGCTCCTTTGAGGTGGATGGTAGTGGCGAGGACTCTACTACGGTGCATCCCTCCGGTACCAATGTAACAGGGTAACAGGGAAAAGACACATAAACACAAACGCACACAGGGCAGCTGCCTGTAGCTCTCTCTCTCTCTCTATCTCTCTGCCTTCGGCAGACTTTATCCCTCTCGTCAGCTTGATTAGCCTGGCCCCGCCCTCCTCCTTGCCACCCTGTCTTGACTAGGTATTTAAATAAACATAGTCAGTTATTTCTTAAGTGATTGCAGTGTAAATGCAGCCTAAACCTGTTTAATTTATTCCTTGGAAAATACATTGTGACATTTACCTAATGAAATAATACTTGCTGGCTACATACCATTGTTTTTCATGTATTTTTATTATTATTTAATATTTAATTTTAATAATTAAATAAAGTGTGTTCGATAGCAGACAGTATTAGTTGCTGTTGAACGTTGCTGTCAAAATTGTATCAATTATCATGAAATTTCACTGATATTGATATCAGCTACTAAACATTTGTGATTCTCTTTACCTTGAGTACTGCCAGTACACACACACACACACACATGGTTTTTATACTGTACAAACTATATATTCTTTCCCCTAACCCTAATCCTACCCCAAACATAACCCTCACAGAAAACTTTCTGCATTTTTAAATAAAAAAAAACATAATTTAGTATTATGTATAAGCTGTTTTCCTCATTGGGGCCAACAAAATGACCCCACAAGGTCAAAAATGTTGGGTTTTACTATCCTTATGGGAACATTTGTGATCGTGACAACCCTTCTCTTTACCTTGAGTACTGGCAATACACACACACACATGCTCACACACACACACACACGCCACACACACACACACACACACACACGCTCACACACACACACACACACACACACACACACACACACACACACACACACACACACACACACACACACACACACACACACACACACACACACAGTCACTATCTCCTCTGCCCTCCTCCCTCTGTTCCTCTGGCTGTTGTGGACCCCTTCAGTTCCCTGAGCTTCATCAGTAGTCTGCTCACTGCTAGAGCACACTGCTTATCATCTGCTGTTTGCTTTGCCTCTACTGTAAGTCAGGGTGGTCTACAGAGAGATCACAACAACCTTTCCCTTTCCCTCCTGCCCTTCTGCTTTTCTCTCTTAGTTCTCAACTCTTTCTCCTCCTTCCTTGTGAAATTGTTCTCTCTCTGTGTCTGGCATTCACAATACACAATGGCCATGGCATTCTGCAACAAAATTGATTCAGGCAGTTACAACCACATTTTCTGTGGTAATCTACAGCTTGCAATGTGCACTATGCTGTTTATTTGAATGATAAACATTTCAAACAATAGAATGCTAATGCTAATTCTAGTGATGTCAAAAGTACCTGTACTTTGGTACGAAGTCGATACTAAAATAAAAAAGATGTAACGATACCAGTGTTTCTACAGTACTGGTTGTACCGGCTCAATTAGGTTCCCGTGCGCACACCTGGGTTCTTTGAAATGCTCAAACGCTTATTTGATTGCGTGTTCTGATGCTTCTTTTACACAGAAAGGGAGAATTATGAATAAAATAAAAATTGCGACGTCCTAGTGTGATTATTAAACCGCGAATGTACTGTATGCTGCAAAGTAAATGTGTGAAGCCACTCATATGCATATTTTTTGCATCACACACTGTCCTAATTGTAGTAGATGACAGACAGAGCGCTCATTCACTGTTACACATACTATGCCTGAAGACTATCTATTTATATAATTAAATCGCAGCATTTTTCAATAATCACACTGGATCATACAACCAGCGTTTTATCCGGAAGTGTGAATCTAACGTCAAAATAAGTTTGATTCAAAATAAAAGCTTGACTTGTGTAATTTATAAAATTGTTAAATACATTACTAGTGTTTAGTCAAATCTTTTTTATTATTATTATTATTAATTTATTATTATTATTGAACCTACTGTATATCTCACAATCAAGAGTGCTTTTGTACTAGAAGTTTTCATAAATGCTTTCATTTAGGAACTGATGTTCTGTTGTGCAGTACTTTAGTTGACAGAAATAAGAACAATGTGTTTTAGATTCTCTGTCTGCCGTTCACTTCGACGTTGTGTCGAAGAAACGACACTAAGGGCCTCTCTTGAGAGCCTCGCGCATCTCTGAACTTGAGAAAAGGCCAATGAGAAATTGACGCATATTTCCCTCCCTTTATACCCGTATGTCCGGGGAGGGACATGCAAATTCTTTCTGCCAATTTCTCATTGTCCTTTTCTCAAGTTCAGAGATGTGCAAGGCTCTCAAGAGAGTGTCGCTTCTTTGAATCTTCTTCATCGCTGCCCACCATGACGCAGTGGACGGCAAGTCCTTGGGTAAGCACGACTTGATTATCAGGTTCCTTAGAGGTGCCTGGAGGTTGAACCCTCCCCTGCCAAGCCTGTTCCCCTCCTGGGATCTCTTAGTGGTCCTCTCTGGCCTTCAGAGACCCCCCTTCGAGTCACTAGAATCAGTCGAGCTCAAAGCCCTCTCCATGAAGACGGCCCTCCTGATCACGCTCGCTTCCATCAAGAGGGTTGGGGACCTGCAAGCGCTCTCTGTCAACTGACCGGGTGTACCGCTTGCACCTAGCGCCTTTCCCCTCCATTGAGGTGATCCTGTGCGCTCTTATCCCAGGAGATCCCACTAACTCAGCTCCCTGGATGACTCCTCCCTAGCCCTCTGGTCCATGAATTCAGGTGAGGAATTCCCCAACCAAACTCACTACGGGTACTGAAACTACTCTGTACTGGAATAGGTGCTCCACAGGACAGGCCCTTGTGTGGATTAATCCCCCTGTTTGTATTTTCCGCAGTACGGTCCCCCTACGGGCGGACCCGCATCTCCCTAGGGCAGTCCCCGCTGCCCCCCAGTCGCCGTGTTTGTTTCGACACAACGTCGAAGTGAGCAACAGACGGGGAATGTCTAGGTTACTGTTTTACCCTCCATTCTTGATGGAGGGAACGAAACATTGTGTCCTCCCGGCCACGATGCTGAATTGAGCCACTGTTATGGCCGAAGCTTTCTCTCGGCTCCTCAGTAGAAAACCTGAATGGACAGATGCATATTTCCCTCCCTTTATACCCGTATGTCTGGGGGAGGGACATGCAAATTCTGTCTGCCAATTTCTCATTGTCCTTTTCTCAATTTCAGAGATGCGCGAGGCTCTCAAGAGAGACCCCTAGTGTCGCTTCTTTGACACAACGTCTCATTCCCTCCATCAGGGAACGGAGGTTACAACAGTAACCTAGACGTTATCTTTAGTTATGCACTTTATTTCCCAAAAATGTTCTCTTAAAAAGTGAATTGTTCTATTATCCTTTAAATGTAGTTTGGATTTATTTGATTAGACACAATTGTGATGATGAAATTGAATTAAACTTTAAAACATGAAAAAATATATATTTTTTTAATTTTATCAAATGTTGAAAAAAAAATGAAACTGGTTTCATAGGGTCCTGCTTAAAAACCTATCCAGTTATCATCTTGAAATGAAATATATTTAGCATTTTTAATCCAGTCTGATCAAATAATGAGTCAAGAAGATGATAAATTCACAGAAATGGATGATTAATTCAATCCCGTTGCATATAGGGATACATTATTGTGCCCAGTAAGCCCTGTTGCACATTTTGGGTAAAAGTAGTTGGTTATTTGGGTAAATATTGCAGAGTATTATCTAAGTATACCATTCCAGCAAATAGCCCAAGTACTGGAGATTGTGTTTGTTTGTTGGTGCATGTTGGTCCACAAGTACACCATGAAGAGGATGAGCAGAAATTTAGAGAAGGCCTAAGGTTGGTGGTGCCATTTATTATCAGTAAACGATTTAGAGAATCTACAAAGAGGCTCTTTAAGGACTCTACTGAGACACAGAAAATATGTGCATCATCTATTGTGTCACATTCACCATAGTGAAAGGCCTGAAATTCTGCACAATTTTAATCATTCCCACAAGTTCCACGTTCATAATGCGGGAAATACCTGCACACATTTATTCACATTTACATATACAGTAGTGAGATTTTGTAACCAAATCCAGATCTTTGCATCATAACTTTGCCTATGTATGTTCTGGAGCAGAGTCATAATGCAATTTGGCAGGGAATTATAGAGAGCATACTAAAGAAAATTATTTTGCACTACCAAGTGATTGATACAGGGCTGAAATGTGGGAGAAGCTATTAAAGTTTGACAGATCAAGGGAAATAAACTTCTAATTGGGCTAAAAGCAGTCCACTGTGAATAACAGGCCTCTGTCTGCTGCTATGCATGGGATGTTCCTTTGCCTGCCAGGGGGTTTGTGTATGTTTACCATGTGTTTACGTATGAGTTAATATGTGTCATGCTGCATTTGCGTGTTGTGTGTGTGTTTTTACTCTGTTTTCACCAGGGGGAAAAATGGAAGTGAAAAGATATGATTAAGCATGTTTTTAATTAATAAATTTTTATGGTCAAGAAAGTGAGAGAGAAATTTGATGATATTTTTGGCAAATAATGGCCCCAGAATTGAATAATTGCCCCACAGGCATGCAGTGACAGATAACATATGACTTGTAAGCCCCAGACACCAAATGAAGCACTGTTAAAAAAACAGAGCACTCTGATTGGCTAACTTGTACATGCCCGCATGAGACTGGTTGATTAGGGGTAAGGGCACGTGAACAGTGGCAATTAATTTACACTAATGGATATGCCAGCAGATGCATTGTTAATATTGCGTATTACCTCCAATCTGAAAATATCCATGGCTATCTTTTAGCCAGTCAAATTGTGTTTTTAATGGAACGCTCCATTCATCTCTGAAGAATTGAGTTATGCACATGGTTGGTGTCATTGTACTGTGAGAGCACAAGTCTTAATTTTTAATGCTTGGGATTATAAATTATTCTTAGATGCTGATAGTATACTAATCAAGTGAAGTAGCTTACATTTGAATTTAGTTTGATTTCTAATTACATGTAGAATTTTCGATATGATTCAGGTATAAGGCTAAGAGTAGAAGACACGCTCTACACTATATTCATTGAATTCAATGTTTTTGAGGTTTCTTGATTTCTTCATTTTATAGAAATTTGCTGTGTTGAAGATCCTAATTGAATCGCTGTGCACCCCACCAGAAAGTGCAGCTTGGTTGAAACAAATTCTATAAGAATGAAAGGTCTTTGAGTTAAGTCATAAGTAGAGGTGTAATGGTATTAGAAAAAAATAAAGAAAAATAATTGTATAACGTATTGTGGTGCATTGCTATTATTATTATTATTATTAGTAGTAGTAGTAGTAGATTTATTATTTAGTTTTAGCAAAATTTAAAAAATTAAATAAACATATTTCCAACTGTAATTTATTTGTATGCCATACTGTCAAACATCATTTTGAATTAAAATTTTAAGATTTACGAAGTTGAATTTGACAAAAACCACAACAAATACTCATGCTACAGTATCATACCCATTGCTTGTATGCCTAAAGCACCCTATTTAGTACTTTGCAAATAAAACATATGGTTATTATTGGTAATAAACACATTGTAGTATGAACAGTCTACCCATCGTAACGTTGCATATAAGTCCCTTTTCTGTGTTTGTTATGCAACACTGTATTTCATCTGTTTTTTAATGAAGGGGGTATTTAAGTTATCCTATACAGCATTTTCACTTATTCATCTCTTGAATTAATGTCCTGGAACAAATTCTCATCCAAAGTATAAAAGAAAAGACCTCCATACTTAGACTAACCAATCTCTTAGTTGAGCCTTGGGTGGAATATTTCAATTTTTCTAATTTTAGATATGCCATGACGCTCTCTACCCACTTGGAATGTGTTGGTGGTTTATTTGAATTCCATTGTAGGAGTATGAGCCGTCGTGCCAACAGGGAGGAGAAAGCCAGTGCATCAGATTGTACTGCTGACAGTAAAAGGTTCTCTGGAGCCATCCCAACTATTGCTATTACTGGGTCAGGTTGTATCTCCTTTTCAAAGACATATGAGAATGTTTTAAATATGGCAGAATGGTCCCAGCATTGGGCACATCCAAAACATTTGACACAGGATAGCCTCGTCTCTGTGACATCGGGAGCATGTAGAGTCTATTCCTGGTAACATCCTAGCAAGTTTACTTTTAGAGAGGTGAAGCCTATGGATTACCTTAAACTGTAATAACCCATGCCTAATATATACAGTAGATGCTTAATGAACTGGCCACTAATGGATTGCTTATCGAGTCTTTTCTGCTAAAAGGTAATAAAAAAAAAATGTCCAAAAACCTTTTGACCCTGGAAACTGTAGCAAAACTTTATGAAATTTCACTCTACCAACCAGAGCCACTTTGCAGGAATAAAGAAGGATAAAGCACACCAAACATATTCTGCTTCTAACTGAAGTGCACTGACTGTCAAGTGGCCAAGTGCTTGTGAGTGTATTTTTTCTGGGATTTAAAAAATTCATGGAATTTCTTCAACATCATTACCACACACTGCAAAAAAAAACAAAAACTCTTAAAACTGCATACCTTGTTGACATGTTAACGCTTTATAATAAGACCATTAATAGCACGTCTGGCTGTTAATGACATGTGGTGCATTCTGAGGTGCTGTTCTGCTCACTACAATTATTCAGAGGTGTTATCCGAATTACCATAGCCTTTCTGTCAGCTCAAACCAGTCTGGCCATACTCCACTGACCTCTCTCATCAACAATCCACAGAACTGCCGCTCACTGGATGTTTTTTGTTTTTAGCACTATTCTGAGTAAACTCTAGAGACTGTTGTGTGTTAAAATTCCATTTGATCACCAGTTACAGATATACACAAACCAGCACATCTGGTACCAACAATCATGCTACGGTTGAAATCAATGAGATCACATATTTCACATTAACTGAAGCTCCTGACCTGTATCTGAATGATTTTATGCATTGCACTGCTGCCACACGATTGGCTGATTAGATAATCGCATGAATAAGGTGTACAGGTGCTCCTAATAAAGTGCTCGTTGGGTGTATATTTGCATTACTTTTGCATTTCTTATGGCTTTGGATGATAGTGCTCTCTCTTTTGCACTTAAGCATGAGGGGAGAGGGGGAGAGAGAGTTATGACATAAGCCCAGCACAAAAGGGCACGGTCATATAAGTAAGAAGGCTGAGCTTCAAGGGAAAAATGTTGTGAACCACTGGTCTAAAAGGTATGTAGAAAAAGTTAAAGCACATACAGTCTAAATGGGGCTTGAAAGAGGAAAACTCTCAAAACACATTTTACTTTGCAGCCATTTGCAGACTGATCTGATGATGAATCAGTTAGTAGCATACTCACACATTAACAAATGGCTTTTCATGCAGGTAAACAGAAAATATTTAGTTTAAAAACAATTAAAATAAGTATTTATGTAGTTGCGATGTACAGTTAATAAGAAGTTGTTTAGTTCGAAAAAGAATATGTTGGTTTCAAAGATTTTAACTACTGAGTTTTTTTAAGAAGTTATTAGTTAAAAGTTAATTGTACAGTTATTATAATTACTAGTAATTCTCACATTAGATATATACATTTTACATAATGTTTTATATTTACATAATGTGATATAATAACATTTCATATAAACCTTGATTAAAAAACACATCTTTACACTGGTTTGGTAATGTATATATTTGAAATTTTGTTTATGTAATTTTAATTTAAATGAAATGGCATACTACATCACATTTATATTTGTCTGTTTTCATGCCAATATATTTATTTATGTGTACATCTATTTAAGCAATATCACACTAGCAAGACTGCGATATGGCCCTACATAAGCACTGCTGTGATTCGGCCGCAGGCCGAGTGCCGTAGTTAATCAAGTTAAACCAAGTTATTGCATGGATGGATCTGTGTGTGTGTGAGTGAGTGAGTGAGTGAGTGAGTGAGTGAGTGAGTGAGTGAGTGAGTGAGAGAGTGAGAGAGAGAGAGAGAGAGGGACGGAGTGTGTGTGATCACCTGTTGCCACACCCAAGCAGAGATGCTGTCAGCTTTCTGGAGATCCTGCTTTCTCATTGGAAATATAGCCGTCCAAGCGGGGATAATTCTCCCTATTTCGTGGTAGCTGGTGCGCAAGAGTCTTTCACTATAGAAACCGCAGTGTCCTCCACCATTTTGAACAGTACTTTTTCTCCAATGTGAAAACTCCAGTAAGAGGTAAGCGCCTTGAGTTGTGTAATCAATCAGTCTGTTGAGTCTCTCAGCTGTGATGAGCCATAATGCTGAAGTTGTTAGTTTAAAGCAGTTTGATGCAATTTTCTAGCTGTAGTCATGTAGTCGTAATACTAGCGATCACAGAGCGCTGTTCTATGTAAACAATGACTGACGGATTCACTTCACGTCACCAACTGCTCATAATACCACGTCCTGCTGGCTAACATATGTAATGTCAAAAAATAAAATAAAAAATAAATGTACACAGTGAATCGTCAGAGTGCTGATGGTGTCAGATGGAATCAAATTCGAGGACCGAATTGTATATAATGTTTGAACAATTAGAAGTTAATAATGAGATACAACATATTTTTAGAAGAAAACCATTGGTTTATAAATAAATGTTAAGCTTAAATTCCACAGATTAAAATTGACCAGCTAATGCAAAAGGTATATGCAGATTCTGAATGCAGTTGGAGGTTTAAATGGTCCAAAAAGAAGCGTGCATCTGAAGTTCGCTGTCACCACATCTATGCTGGAGCTATTGACATCTACTGACACTCTAATGCAGAAGGACACTGATCCATGACTGTTGTATGTGGACCTTTTATTCAGTTTGTGATTGCTAAGCAGTGATTCACAGGGAGAATAAAAACAGTGCTAAAGAGGAAGCTCAAGTTCACACTGCTTCACGCTAACCTCCTGTACTGTTGGCCCAGCTCTGGAGAAATAATATATAATTAACTCGATTTTTACATTTGTGAGTAGTGAATTGTGAAAATGTGAGTAGTGCTTGCCCATGCACAACTCATCCCTACATGCTTGGGTGCTCTGGGTGGTTGCCAGTGTAACTGGAGCCAGCTGGTACGGGAAAGCTCTGCGGTATGTGTAAACCTCACTCCCCTGGCCTCAAGAGGCACACTAGCGACTGACACTAGAAGCTTAAGCCTTTAACCTCCTCATTAACACGTCGGCCTCCAGTGCTGTAGATGCCAGTTCGAATCCCATTCAGAGCGGGTCGAGCAAGACCATTTACACCAGAGCATTGCTATATGGTGGCTGAGGTGTTCTGGGTGGTTGCTTACTGGCCCATAAAGAGCTGACACTATGTCTCTATGATGTTTTGGTTCCTCGGTATGGTTCAGGCCCCTTCTTCAATGTGAGTCTACAAGATTGTGACAAGGAGGAGGGAAGGGCCGAGCCTTGACTATGCATGCCCGGCCCACAATTGGTCTAATCAGCCGAGGAGAGGGATAAGTGCAGCGGGATGCAGCAGTTCGAGAGAGAGAGAGAGCCACTGGCAGCTGCCGCGTGTGTCTTTTTGTTTAATTAAATATTATTTTGACCGGGCGTGCGCCGCCTCCTTTCCCATTTTAACCTTGTTTTTTTTTCCTTAAATGGTGCAGGTGTATCAGTAATAATTATGTTTTTCATAGGAAACACCACTAATATAAAAAGATATGCAGAGGTTATGCGTCTGTGGGCTTCCATATATTTTGAAACAGTCAATATTTTTGAAACTTCCATACTATGCGATCCAAACCGATCCTTATCTTGTTATTAATCAGTACTGCATATTTCCACACAATATTTCTCACAACTTCAGTTCAGTACTGAAACCAATGGCCTCCTATTTATTAATCTCTGATATTAAAAAAAATCTCTTTTTCTGCATATTTTTGTTAATGCTGGAGCAACATCAGAAGTGATTGGCCTCGCACACACACAGCTTGGATGGAGCATTGCCTGGGGCTGTATTTTTATAGAGAAGGAATAATGAAGTTAGATAAAGGCAGGAAATAATGCTTGGCTCCAGGAGAGGCTTTAAATTGGTCATAATTGGACTAATTTTATGACAAAGGAAGATATACGATCCTCAGGCATTATGATTTAATAACATTTGCATGAAACATAATTTAAGCATGTTCAGTGAAATTTAGTTTTATAAAAGGCACCCGTCTTTAACTGCGTCCAAAAAAACAGATAAAAATGTATACCTTGAATGCACTGTAAGTCACTTTGGATAAAATTGTCTGCCAAATGCATAAATATGTAAATGTATTTCCAAAAGCTTCAATGACTATGGTTTTAACAGATGTTCTTCATCCTTTTATTGAACTCGCAATTTAGAATTTTTAAATATTCATAATGGTCAATATCGGTGTACTGGAAATTCTACTGAATGCAGAATTTAACCAGCCACTCTGTATTTTTAACATCAGTTTTTATTATGCATGGGACATGGGATCCGGGGAAAACTTCACTATTTTATTCTCTGTTTCTTCACTTTATTTCAGATATTCCACAATTGTTGCCATGTTTGTTTCTTTAATTTACTATCACAAGCTGCAGTGGAATTTGGCTGCAATAGTGATTCACCCAATGTACGAGTGCATAAGCACAAATGTGAGAGACAGTCTGTATTTTACATTGGTGTGTATAAATGGGTATACTGTATAGTTTATGTGATTTTTCCACTGTACTTCCAGTTTTTCTGCTGTGTTGACAAGTTGTTGGGCTCCATCCGATGATGTTTGTTATCCAGTCTGTTTATGATCATGCGCACTCTTAAAAAAACAGTTAGAACAATGCTTATGCATTTACAACATGACCAAAATAAGCCACGTTCTTTGGGGAAAAACCAGGTGTGTTAAAACACTCTCTTAATCCCTTAAAAGGCATAAGGAAATCAGCATTCTTATTTACATGATGTTTCAGAACTCCGCTTTCAGCAGAAACCCTGAAATATTTTTTTTTCTTAAGTGCATGTAAACGTTACGGTTTGAAGGTTGAACAGCTAAAAATATTTAGAATTGCGCAAAAGACGAAATAAAGTAAATCTGGGGTACTTTTGTTTTGCCAATGCATGTTTAATGAACCACTTAAAGGTGCAGCTGAGACCTGAGATGGGTGTTAATTTCCCACCCTGATATCTCATTCCATCTTTGAAAACAATTTAAGTGTTGGAGTCATGGCCTAGCAGATGCATGTGCTCTGAAAAGTTGCACGATGGTGCTTATGTGGATGACGTGATGGAATTTACTTCTGTAATGTATTTTCCTGCGATGCAGCATGATTGATATTCAGCAGAGTACAGTTTGGGGACCATCCAGTAATTATTCGCAAGCTGACAGATAGGCTTTGTTCTAAAACACAGTTAGCTGCCAAAGAAGCATTTTAATTATGCCGCCTCCTTTTGGCCAAATCCTATGGCAGTATCACATGTATACTTCTTGATAAATGTATTAAGACAAGCTCTGTAAAAAAACTAAACAAAACAAAACAAAACAAAAATTGTTCACTTATCCATTCGGTTACACAAATATAGGCAGTAGACAGCAAGGCAGCTTAATATTTTGGAACATGGGTTCATGTGTTTTTGCCTCTCTGCAGCAGATATGATTTCACTTTTAGCTGAAATCATTAGCATTGTCTAAAACTGTAGACAGGGTTAGCATAGAATTATAATATTCCTCTGTCTTGAATAAAGCTAATTTGCTTCTACAACTTTCTCTGTTAGATCCTGTATTCAGCTCTGATTTTCAATCTGAAATTGGACAACCCACTTCTTTCAATGTGTGCTTTGATACTGGCATTTTTGTTCACACTGTTAGTCATGCTAAGCTAACTCTCCTTTCTGTTCTTTTGCGTACTATAGCTGGGGCAGTCCAGAAGCAAATTCGTGCTCAGAGAGTTTCTTATATCACAAAAAGACGTGATTATCACTGGCACTTGGTTTATTATTATAATTTCACGCTGTGTGTTTTGCTGAATTGTTATGATAATTGATGCACCATGCAGCGGAAGAGGAGTGACGTTGATTTGAGTGTTTATTACAATAATTTTTTTCTGAGAATAGAGAAATGTCCTCTTCACGATTCATAGGTATGATTAGGCATTTTATCATGATAATGATACATAATTTGCTGAGGGCTGAGCACTCATTGGTCTCACCATCATGATGGCCCAATGTAATAGAAGCTTTTGCTGCAGATACAATAGGAGAGGTGTGATCGGACACCATGGTGTAGCACCATCATGATCTGATAACCACAGAATCTATTATTTTTATGTAGTATGTCATAACAATTGGCCATACTTAGGGAAAAGAATTGTTAAGGGCTTTCCACAAATTGATTAATTTGAGGGTGTGACAGTGAATTGCTACTTTATGTCTATGCAGACTGACAAAGAGAAGGGAAACATGTCTGTAGCTAGGATAGACAGGACTTTAGGATTTTATGATTTCAAGGTAACAGTAACAGTAAATATCACCATATGAGTTACTTTGCTGCAAATTTTGTAAACGCATTTCATCAGGTTCGACTTTGTGACACGTCCCATTACGTGTTTTCACATTACTCAACTTGTACACAATGTGAAGTAGAAAAATGTTTGAGAACATCTCTGGTAACATCTCACAATTGTTCTTAAACCCTTAATTCAAATGCAGTGATCGCTGTGAGGGTTTCAGAGAGCATCTCTAGTTGAAAAAATGTTGAATAATTCCACTTTTGTTGTTATATTGGGATGTTTGATGAGATGTTTGTAGAAGCAGCTGGTCCTGTTTACCTTTAATATTTTGCCACTATAAGGCCACATGGGTCTCCATGTGAGGAACATAAAGAGACAGCTAGATGGAGAGAGTTATAGGGCACAGAGGAAGCAGACAGACAAGCAGAAGTGGATTGGTCATGTCAGTCTGTTCTTTAGAGATCTAGTTGTGTTTTATTGTCTTTGGCATGGATTCAACTGTCACAATCGCTCTATCAGCGTGCTGTAGGCACACACACATACACAGATTCACACACAATCCCAGTGGCCATCACTTCAGGATGGTTCGGTTCAGCATCTTGCCATTAATAAATACATAAGTTGCTCTAGACACAAAATACACAAACAAATGTTTATTTTTCTATCATGTGGGGAATTTACATTGAACTCTATTGATTTTAAACTGAACTAATGATATTTTCTAACCCTGATCCTTAAACTTAACCATAACACAGGCCTTCAAATATAACCAAAATACTAGTGTTATACTGATCTGGATACTCCTTCAAGAACATGATTCGGCGACAGTCAGAAAAGCACTTCAAGTTGGAGTCCGATAACCTGATGGAATACTTTCCGATTGTCAACTTTGTGTGTTGGGACATCTGATCTTGATGCTGTCCATTCCTTCAAGAGTTCCATTCAGTGACAGTTTAGAAAAGTGCTTCAAGTTAGAGTCCTTTGACATGGCGGAATGCATCCCCATTGTCATTTGCACTCTAGATCATATGGCCACCCGTCCACCTGAAAAAAAGATGTCAAGCAAAGAGGACTTAAAATAAATCTACAGATAAACCTCCAATTGATTGCAATTAGCCAAATCAGCTAATTGTCTAAAGGCTTGATATCATTTTCTGGAATTTTCCAAGCTGCTTAAAGGCACAGTTAACAATGTATGTAAACTTATGACCCACTGAAATTGTTATGTTGTCAATTAAAAGTGAAACAATCTGTCTGTAAACAATTGTTGGGAAAATGACTCGTGTCATGCACAAAGTAGATGTCCTAAACGAATTGCCAAAACTATAGTTTTCTAATATGAAATCTGTGTAGTGGTAAACTTCTGAATTCAAATGTATGCCATTGTAAACATAATATAAATTAGTAGCTCTTTAACATCAACTTGCAATACTGTTATGGAAACTTAATTCTTGTAAATTGAGGACATAAAACTGGAAAAGAGGTATTTGGAGAATCCAAGCCTGTCAAGGCCAGTTTAAGAGATGTCATGATGATGCATTGCATGTTGAATTTGAGGACACATCTTTTCAACTAATTTAAATTGAACGAGACAGACAGGAATGTTTACAAATGTAATTTCAAAGTTGGACCGAATGGCCGTTCTGGGAAAGATATCACTCATTTATCAACGGCAGAGCTGAGAGAATGATTCAGAACAAAGTATATCCCTGAGTCAGAAAACTCAAAACGTGACATTGAGATGGTTGTAAGTTGTTTATCACACATCACTGACTCTATCACTCTGATCACTGTGACTTTTGAAAAAATGTGCTTTTTCAGAAGAGCTTTTTACTTACTAGCATTGTGAAAATAATTCTAAATCATGCAATTAGCTTTTCAGCTTTTGTTTGTTTGAAGGCATTTTTTCCCATAAATTTTGAACACTTGAGCATAAATCTGTCTCATGGTGAGGGTCGCATGATTAAAGTTTT
This sequence comes from Xyrauchen texanus, assembly GCF_025860055.1. Lineage (NCBI taxonomy): Eukaryota > Metazoa > Chordata > Actinopteri > Cypriniformes > Catostomidae > Xyrauchen > Xyrauchen texanus. The sequence goes on from NC_068276.1 coordinate 12,481,692, forward strand.
TTAATGTATTAAGGCCTACCTTCAAACTCAGTGTCTCTTTGCTTGACATCATGGGAAAATCAAAAGAAATCAGCCAAAAAATCTAATTCATCCTTGGAAGCCATTTCCAAATGCCTGAAGGTACCACGTTCATCTGTACAAACAATAGTATGCAAGTACAAACACCATGGGACCACACAGCCATCATACCGCTCAGGAAGGAGACGCATTCTCTCTCCTACAGATAAAATTAGTTTGATGTGAAAAGTGCAAATCAATCCCAGAACAACAGCAAAGGACCTTGTGAAGATGCTGGAGGAAACAGGTAGACAAGTATCTATATCCACAGTAAAACGAGCCCTATATAGACATAATCTGAAAGGCTGCTCAGCAAGGAAGAAGCCAATGCTCCAAAACCACCATAAAAAATCCAAACTACAGTTTGGAAGTGCACATAGGGATAAAGATATTGGAGAAATATCCTCTGGTCTGATGAAACAAAAATGGAACTCTTTGGCCATAATGACCATCGTTATGTTTGGAGGAAAAAGGGTGAGACTTGCAAGCTGAAGAACACTATCCCAACTGTGAAGCATGTGGGAGGCAGCATCATGTTGTGTGGGTGCTTTGCTGCAGGAGGGACTGGTACACCTCACAAAATAAATGGCATCATGAGGATGGAAAAGTATGTGTATATATTGAAGCAACATGTCAAGACATCTGCCAGGAAGTTAAAGCTTGGGCGCAAATTGGTCTTCCAAATGGACAATGACCCCAAGCATACCTCCAAAGATGTGGCAAAATGGCTTAAGGACAACAAAGTCAAGGTATTGGAGTGGCTATCACAAAGCCCTGCCACAATCTGATAGAACATTTAAAATACCTTGTACCTTGGCTACATTCAGCATGAATCCTCAACTGACAACACCTTTGCTTACACATTGTGTAAACAAAATCCCACTGTAGCTCGACTGTAACTGCACAAGTAAACATATTGACAGTTGCACTGTATAATAAAAACCAAACTCATTTGACCGTCATCTTAAAAACACAATGCTCATGCATTGCAAGGTACCGTCTGACTCAACCATCCACAGACCAATAATTCCAGGGGCCCAAGAAATTATAAACATTCCCATGAGAATATCAGCTATTTTACAACAGTTTTGAATGTGAAACATATTTTATTTATGTTTTAAGTCTTGTTTTTAACTCAAGTGTTACTGTCCATAATGTGAAGCAGCTGATATTGCACTCAGGCCAGACTTATAGTAAAATTAATTTTAACATTCATAGTTAAGAATAATCTCATATTTTGGCTTCATCAAAAAAGTTCAAAATCAAAAGAAAATAGTCAAATGAGATGAAATACCTTTTGATTTTGAAGTATGTAATTTTCCTATCCAAAAAAGGTATTACCACATGGTTAATAAAAAAATCACCAGTCATTTTGTGATAATGACCATCTGATTATACATTATCCCTTAAATATAAACTGTAACCACAAGAATAAAATGACTCAAACCTTGATGTAAGATTTTTGTCACAACACTAGTTATATTTGACAAAAATGAGTGATTCCAGCATACAGCAGACTGAATGCATCAAGCTTCGCTTTATCTCTGATTTATTTCCTCCTCCATCCTTCATTCCTCCTTCATTCTCATTCTGCATTCTGTCATTCAAGTAGTACTCAGTGTCTAATCTGTCAAACTCCTTCATGAGCTGCCATCTCTCTCTCTCTCTCTCTCTCTCTCTCTCTCTCTTTCTCTCTCCTGTGTCCTCTAGCCTCATGCCTCCAGCTCTTAATTCTCTCTCTTTCTCTTTCATCCTTGTGTCCTTTTCATCCTCCTCTCCCAGAAGACCCCCCCCCCAACCACTTTCCCCTACTCCCTCTACAACACTTACTTTCTTAACTTCAGGCCATTTCAGCTTGTCTTCCATCCTGCATCCATCTGTTGTTAACCCGTCTCTCTCCAGCCCCTCTCCTCTACATATTCTCTCTTACTTCCATCTCCTTCTAAAATACTGTATGTAATGTTCAGTACCTATTTTCAAACAAGTCAGAGTCTTCTAGCTTGTGAAAACACCAGTATAAGTGTTCATACTGGTCCAGATTGCTTTGTGCTTATTTGGTACTGATCTAGCTGGTGGAACAGTATAGTCAATTCAGTGCAGCAGTATTGGGGGTAGTCTCACTGTTCACTGACTGTCTGAGGCTTATTGCACGTATAAATAGCAAGCGCTGACTAAAATAGGACATTCTGGCTTTACACAACCTCCAGGTGTAAGGGCGCACAGGTTTTTTAGCAGTCCACCTGGAAACAAAGCTTTATTTACAAGGTACTGGGTTGATACAATGAGCGTGTTTGATGAACAATTGAAAAAAAACTGGATTTGCCAAAGTTTGCCAAAGTATAGTGAGTGGCATCAAACCTTTGAAAGACATTCAAAGGTGAATTTACTAAACAGTTGTGCCACTTTCACGTGTGGCATTTCAGTGCAAAATCTTTTATCTTATTTACTAACCACCCTAAATCTAGTTTAAGCAGGTGCATTCAGCACTGATATTAAAAATTATAGATTGTGCTTAATGCAAATTATCCCGCTAGATAAATAACATTTTATTTAAACAAGATTAATAAAACAAAAACATTTTCTATAGATCATATCAGCAGTAATTCATCAAATAGTGATCAAATGACGGAAAAGTGCATTACAAACTGAAATACATCCAGCTGCGTGTGTAGTCAAGCACACATATAGCATGAGAAAGAGATGATTCAGGTGTCTGGATCACAGCAGTGGAGTGATGCTGTACAGTACCGGCATAGTTTGTCAGATTGCTGTGGTCTCAATGCGTACCTCTGCTGTACAGTGCTAAGAATCAGCCTGCTCATTTGGAACTGCATGTGCAAAATGCGTTCAGCGGCAGTTTCAAGACATCGATGCATGGTGTGACACAATGTGAACCACACTTGCAAAGAGACCTGCAAGCCAACCATAGCCAGAGACAGTATGAGGAGGAGATGAGCACTTGTTTAAAAATGAGAGAATTGTTATTGCTTATTTGAAACATGTCATTAAAATGTAACCCTGACAAGCAGTTTTGGATATTTTTGTCTTTAAATAGCTAAGAATTTCTCCTCACTATTGTTGCATGGAGTTTGAGTTTGGAGAACTTTGGCAGGCAATTTGCATGTTGACCAGTAAGAAGTTGTTTGTTTTGGTAGTGACCACTTTGTGGACGGTTCTTCATACATAGCTTTACTGAATATTCACAATGGACATGAATATCAGTTTAGAGGTGAGTTTCTTTTTAACTTCACTCTTCCAGAATATAAAGTGCAGTATTAAAAAGAGGCTGCTTGGCAGTTAGTTTTTTGCTGGTTTCAAAAGCGCTAAACAACGCACCACACCTTCGCTCGCACAATTTCGCTGTTCAGCGGTAAACTGACCGCGCCTTAACAAACTTAGTGGGATCCCGCACTGCAAAAACAAAAGTCTCTAGGAGGAAACACTAAACTAAACTGGTCTTTTCAGCAGGATAATAGTTACAGGCCTCATTTAACACACATGCTAACTTAAGACCTTCCCAGTGAACTGCCCTGATAAAGCAATCTGTCAATCACACCAGGACGCCAGGGCTGTGTTTGATCAGCAGCATTATTGTCTCACTTTGTCTGAATAAACATGCAGCTCTGAAGCATGGACAGACACAGGCCCATGAATAAGGCAGCCAAGCGTATCACCTGCTACATCAGCAGCATTTGTAACTTGCCATGTGGAGAAATTCAAATGATTCCACATCAGAAGTCTCATATGCTGCGGAATTACTGATTCTGTTTGAAATATGGCAAGGGTGAAAAGACAGAAAGACCTCACAGGTACAGCAGTAAATAAACGTCAGTGTGACTGTTCACTAAGGCAGTAAATCTTATAATGTCCCTTTTATCCTATTGGTGGAACACACAGGGAATATTGGAGACTAGATGAGGTAGAGTATAAATACTGTAGGGAAAAAAGGGAAATAATAGAGTGAGTTGGCACGGTAGAGAGTGAGTAGCAGAGCCTGTTGCTTTTCAATGGGTGAATATTATTCCTGAATGTTTTGGTTTTTTTAAACATACAATCTTACACCATCTAGGTAAAAAAAATCGTTAATAAAAATCGTATTAATGTCTCAATTGTTTCCTCAACAATGAGATTAAATGTAAAGAGTCATGTTCCTGTAGCTGCACTGGTAGTGCTTGGCAACAGTTCCCTGTCTGTTACTCACTTAACGTTGTGTTGATGTGGTGACACCAGTGGTTCGATCTTGAGAGCCCCAATCACCTTTGCTTAAAATAGAAAAGGCAAATGAGAATTGGCGAGTGGAATTTGCATGCCACTCACTGCCGCGGACATACAGGTATAAAAGGAGATGGCGTGCACCACTCTTTCAGATATTTTCTTCAGAGCCAAATGCATGTATTGTGTTCATCCCATCACCTACGCTTATGCTGCAGGATTTACAGTGCATATCAGCGGTCGAAGGTCATGGCACGTGCCCTGGGCTGAAAAATGTCCACTCTGGTGGTCCAAAAGCAGCACCTATGGCTCAAATTTGTGGAGATGCGTGACGGCGTGAAGGTTCGCTTTCTCGATGCCCCCATCCAACAAGGGGGGCTTTATGGCGGCACTGTTGAGGAATTCGCCATAAGTTCTCAGGTTAGCGCTCTCCACTTCATTACAGGGCGAGAGTGCCTCCATCCTCCAGGCCACCCTACTGGCAAAGGGAGAAATAGGACCCATCCCCATAGCCGCAGAAAAGGGGAGGGTCATGCCCAATCCTGGACCTGCGTGACATGAATGGAGGCCTTACACAGGCTTCGGTTTATGATGTTAATGTAGAGGCACATCCTGGCATCCGTACAACATCAGGATTAGGTTGGGGCCATCAACCTGAAGGACACGTTCTTCAACGTATTGGTCCTTCCTTGACAAAGACCCTTTCTTTGGTTTGCCACCGAGGACACCACGGTGCCGTCAGACTTTCAGTCCTTGGTTGGACCTGGCATTTGTATAGATGAGCGTTCCTTTAGAGCAGGTCTCAAGGGGAGTTGTGGTCACGACAGACACCTCGAACTTGGGCGCCATTTGCAATAGACAGGGCCCTGACTTCAATGGCACATCAACTGCTTAGAGTTGCTGGTGGTATTGCTGGCCCTGCAGAGGCTTCGGCTGTTGATTCAGGGCAAGCATGTATTGGGCCGGACTGACAACACAGTGACTGTGGCATACATAAACCGCCATGGTGGTGTATGCGCCATGTGATGTGAGCATCTCGCCCGCCGCTGCCTCCTTTGGAGTCATCAGACATTCTAGTCTCTGCGAGCCACTCACCTTCTGGGCGTCCTCAACCATGCAGCAGACATGCTCTCATGGCAGGTAATGCTCTGCGGGGAGTGGGGACTCCACCCCCACGCAGTCCATCTGATTTGGGAGAGATTTGATGAGGCGCAGGTAGACATGTTTGCACCCCCTGAGATTCCTCTCACTGGATTAGACACACTCACGACAGCACAACCGGATCACCAGGTTCCTCAAAAGGTACGAGGAGGTTGAAATCGTCCTAGACTGTACATGATTCCCTCTTGGGATCTCTCTGTGGTCCTACCTGCCCTACATCCTCCTCTCCCCCTATGAGCCCCTGAAGCGTGCTGAGCTCAGCACTTTGCCACTGAAGCCAGCCCTCCTGGTGGTGCACACTTCCATCAAGAAGGTAGGGGACCTACAAGCGCTCTCTGTCACCATTGAATGCCTGGAGTCCGGGCCAGCATACCCTCACATGATTTTGAGACCCCTCCCCGGTTACATGCCCAAAGTTCGGCACTCCCTTACAGGACCAGGTGGTGAACCTGCAAGCGCTTCCTTCAGAGGAGGAAGACCCGTCCTTGTCGTTGCTTTGTTGAGTTCATGCCCTGAGCATCTATCTGGACCGGATGCAGAGCTTCAGACACTCAGAGCAGCACTTTGTCTGTTCTGGAGGACAGCAGAAGGGGGAAGCTGTCTCCAAACAGAGGCTGGCCCATTGGATTGTGGGTGCCATTCCTTGGCTTACCAGTTACAAGACCTGCCGTGCCCCTTGAGAGTCTGGGCACACTCCACTAGTGGTGTTGCTCTAGCAGACATATGCAGTGATGCAGTTGGGCTACACCCAATACCTTTGCTAGGTTTTACAACCTACGCATAGAACCGGTTTTGTCCCGAGCTTTACGGGGTAGCAGCAGGTAGGCCAGGCAGCCAATTGGGTGTAAGGCTTGCATTTATGCCTTTCCCCTTTTTAAAGGTGATAATGTGCGTTATTTTGTCCACAACAGTTCCCCATAATTGGTGAACCCTGGACGCCTCATTAAGTCTTAAGCACTGTTCGGTGAAGAACTGGGCTGAGGAGTGACGCCACCAGGCCCAGTACTCATGGTATGCCCCTTTTCAGGTGAGGCCGTGTACTCGGGCTCAGTGCTCCATACATGGTGATTCCCCTCTTGGTAATCCCATGTGACGCTTTTCCACTGTTCGCTTTCCCCTCAGGTGAACCCTGTGTTTGCCCTCATCAGAGCTTCGCTCTGCTTCGGCCACTGTTGCTGTGTACCCTCTCCGTAGATAGGGTCCTCCCCGTGGTATCATTCCATATGGGAACTCCCCTGTTGGTAAATCCATGTGAGGTATTCTCCACATGTTAACCCTCTGGGGTATGTTTCGATAAGTTTTGTTAGCTCTTCGTGACCTACGACAGCGAAGGCTTGAAGTTGCTTGTGGGGAAAATTATGAGACACTGTTTTCTGATGTACTGTGGCAGATGATTGCATAATTCCAATTTTATTTCTGATGATTTCAAAAGACCCACTTGTGTTCTATGAGCAAGTTGAGTTGATATTGAGAGAGACTACACTTTCAGTCAGAGCGTCAGTTAAAAAAATTCTCACTCCATGATCACACGGATTACTTCTACATTTTAGCTGAGAAAACGAACTATGCTAATACTAGAGCTAAACAAACAGCTTCAGAATTACTGCCTATCACAGCTTAGAGTCTTGACAGACTGAGTAATCACACACACTCTGGGTGCCTACTAGATACCAGAGTTTCTGAATTGGGTGGACACGTAAACTTTCAACATGGGGGAGGAGACAATGTTTTTTGTGTCAGTGTCAAAATAAGAATCCCCAAAGAATGAAACTGGCATCCTCGTTTTCTCTCCGACAACAACACATTTGAACATGAGTGAAAAACTCTTAGAATAAGTTCCAATAGCATGTATGGAAGCATGACTCCACGATTGGAGCAAATTACCACCACAATAGGAAAGGAACCACAAAAGGAAGTTTGCGTCTGACATTACAGTATTTTGTCAAGCACTTATTGATTCTAAATACACAACTTCAGCTTACAGAATCTCTTACATATCGGACTGTTCATGTATTGTACAGTTTACTTCCATGTTGTTTATTTGTCAAATATCAGTGTCAGATGTTAATCAAAAATGAAAACAAAAGTGCCCCCTTGAGTAACATAGCATGTATAATATGTACTGTATGTGTACACAAATATGGTATACTGATAATTGACCACTGTGGGGCCATACTCAACATTTATGGGTTTAAGGCGGTGCAATGAGGTCCCAGGTCACTAAATAACCAAGGTATGTATTTAAGGATTAATAAACACACATTCAAGAGGCAGAGTCTGTGTTTAACTTTGTGAATGATGGTCAAAAACTGATTAGAATCTGAGTGTAGAGGTCTGCAAAGTGAACCTAGTTTTGGGCTGGGTTTAGCTTTTCCAAGTATAACTTTGGTTTTGTTCTTGTGTGAAACAAATATTAGTTTGAATATCAGCACACTTGTTTTTCACACTCACACACTCTTTAACGCCGACCTGAGAGAATCAATGTGTCTGGGTCTCCTTGCTCTGAGAGGGACTAAAAAGACAGTGACTGATTGTAATGATTGCCAGGAGTAATCACAGCAGGGATGGATCCAAGTGCAAGCTGAAGTTTATTGAAGTGCAGACGGGGGTGAACAAATGTAAACAGTGCAAAACTCGCATGTAAATCTAAACGGGAATATCCAGATCAGAGCAGGAACAAACGGGAACAGCAAACCATGTACACAGAACTTCAAATAATAACCAACAAACAAAACTGAAAACCGGGACTTAAGTATAAAACAGGATAACACGCAAACGTATGAAATATATCAATTCTGTTTTATAATATAAATTAAAGTTTTGAAACAACATAAGAGTAAATGTAAAAGTATATGATGACAAAAAAACTGATTTTATTTTTGGGTGAAAAACTTTTGTGAAATCCCAGCAGGACATTTTGCTTTATATATATATATATATATATATATGTGTATATATATAATTTTTGTGTGTGTGTAACACAATCATCTTTAGATGAAAAGGATCTTGTAACAGAAAGCAGAATCATTCAGCCATTGTCTGGCATTATTCTGTAGCTCAGTATTACATAATATCTGATTGGCTCATCTTGATTGTCTTTATTGGCTCAGACGTTTGTCACCGAGCGGGCCCTGCCGAAGCATGTGGCAAATTACATCTATTTCATCACTGCAGAGAGAGTGTCAGATTGCTAGCCAGATTGTTATTATAAAGGCAATGTGTTCCCAATAACCTGTCAGCACAAATAAAGGGGAAATAAATAAAATAGTAAAAATAGAAGGCTGCTGTTCACTTTATCTTTGTCAAATATGAAAGAAAGATAAAAAATTTGGTTGCTCCAGTTTTTACTTCCTCAATAGACACTGAGTTGATGACACCAGCAGCCACCACCAGACAGTTGGATCTGTGGGGACAGCGCTGGGGCCTGTGTTAGCCTAAATAAGCCTCTTGACATGCTGTGCAGACACATGGAGGTCTGTGAAACAGCTCCAGCCACTGCTGGCCCGTCTGTAAAGTAGGTTGTTGGAGACCCAGAGTGCCTCTAATGCTGTAGTCTCCTGCTGTCTGGCCCTTTCCCTTGTGATGATTCAAAGAACTTCCTCCTCATCTTTACCTGCAAGTAAGAGAGCTATTCCCTCTAGCTTTTATCCAATTTGTCTGCAGGCTCTTGTTTTCTCTATAAGATCAAAGAATACCGTTCTTAGTGTAATTTACTGGTTTAAGGGGCACACACACTAATAGCTTCCATGAGGACTGGAAACTGGTGTACAGTTGTTGTCCTGAAAGTATTGTTCTAGAATGCTCCAAGTAATGGTATTTCAGCCACTACATCTGAAGCCTGATTAGACCAAAATAAACCATATTCATAACAAACAAAGTCATCATAAAGGAAATAACACTCGAGTCTATGATGCAAAACATATCGAAATGGTAAGATTCAAAAAGTGAGACAATTTAAAAGATACAATTCCAGATATAAAGGTACTGTACATTACAAAGTCCAATGTGATTTCAAACAGTACAGTAATATGATACAACACTAAATTATACAATAGGATGTAATATGAAATGCATGAAAATATGGCTTTATTGTAGGATATTAAACTAAAATATGTTGACATGAAACATTAATATTGTGTCGTACAATACAAATTGTTGGGTAGCTACAGTACAGTGTTATACGAAACGTATCGAAGCAGTATAATATGATATAATATAAAATCATATGATACAATATTATATAAAGCGACATAAAGTGAAATGAAATGATTCAATGTTATAGGATATAAAGGCCTGAGCTATGAAAAATTATTGTGTCCATTTAAACCCTCATATTCATTATATTGTACATGTTGAACTATATAGATCTTTCATTCTGAACACAGTGCCAAATAGCATTAACTGTATGCAGAATGAAATGTCTCACATTCTTTTTTATTCTACCTTTTGTTCTTGAAACATGCTATTTTTGTAACAATACCAAAAACCTTCCTGTTTGATTACCTGAACTATGTGCTGGAGTAATCAGAGAAATCCAATGGAAGGTCCCTTGAGGGCTCACACACAGGCATGTAGACAATTGGTTTTCGGCATTTCAAAGGCAAATCAGTTTATTTTTGCCATCCAGGATGAGCTAGCATTGTGTGATTGGGCTTATTCCAAAAATGCTAATGTTTACCAGCAGATTTTTGGTATGTGAGCCTAATCACTTTTGCCTTGTTGTTTGAATCTTTTGTGGAACTGAGGGGCTAGAGCTACAATATAGTCCTGTGGGTTGACAACTCCATGCCTAAAGAAATACACCATTGACTTTTTTGGTGTTAGGAAAGGCCTTGCTTTGCTGTTGTTGTCCATGCCAACAACTCTACCTTTCAAACCTTGCAAAGTATTGAGTCATCAGTGTTCCATCATTTACTCTTGTTCAGTGTTCTAAACCTGTATGACTGTGTTTAATCTGTGCAACACAAATGGATGAATTTGAGACAAAAGCAGGAAATTTACACTGTTCTTTTCCATACAGCAAATGTAGACCGTGATCAGGGGCTGTTAAGGCCAAATTTTAGACTTATGGGCTATAGCATATTCTTAGTTTTCAGAAGACATACAGTATATTTGTGCAAGAAAACACACAAAACTAAGTCATTATTTGCTGAAAATTGCTTTCAAATCTCATCTGCATTTATGCATATTCAAACTTGGTCATTATCGGTCATGATACATGCCAGAACTAATAGTATTTACAGTCAACAATGTCAAAGCTCGTGCAACACACCTAGAAGCAAATTTAAATTGCTTTGAATAAAAGTGTCTGCCAAATGAACAAGTGTAAATGTCTTTGTGAAATATCTAAATCTTAGGAATTCTATGCTTTTGAAGGACACATAATGCAGTATTGCAACTGATATTTTGTTCATTCTGTATGTACCATATGTTATCATGGATCTTTTATATGTAATCAACACCAATCTAAACCCATCATCTGGGGGTACAGTCTATGCCAACTGACCTGTTCAGAAGTGACCGAGAGATCGACCCATGTGGCTTTGCTTTGGATCTGACCCACAAATAATCTTGTCAGTTATTTGGCACAACCCTGTCAGAGTCTTTCTTGTTGCTGCTTGAGAAATGTCCGATGAGACATGGCATGTCTCCATTTGTCACACGGTGCCATGACCTAAAATGTGCTGGCCCGCAGGGCTGTTTTGATTTGGGTTCATGTCTTATAACAGACTTTATCAAGAGTATTTTCTGAGCATTATGTACAGGTGAGGAAAAGCCAGTCATATCTACAGGCGCTATGTGTCTCTGCCTTCTTTTATGCTATATGGGTTTGTTTTTGCACTAATTACATTTTCCAGGCCTAGGAATACAGTATATGCCGTTCTTTGAAATGTGCCACTGTGGGGTTTACTTCAAATACATGGCACCAGATGATGGACAAATTAATTAACTGTGATTTGAATTACAGTCACATGTACTGTTAAATTTACTTGGGAGGATTGGGAGTCAAAGTCACTGACAGAGGTTATGGATATGTTTTTACAGATATCAATAAAAAGACATTAATTTTTAGAGTCAGAGAAAAGACTGTGAATTGATTCCCCAACGTTTGCCATCTTTGGTTTGTCATATTCGCCACAATCAAAATGTTTCCTAAATGGGGGTATGACCACAATTTTATGCCATCACTGCTGTTGCCACCATATGCTGTTTAATAAAAGCAATAATCCAAGGTTCCATGCATTAGTGACTAACACCCCCTCACTCATGATAAAACACATGGTGCTCAAGTGGTTTATTGCTTTTATAAAATGGCGGCAACAGCACTATGATTAAAGAAACCAATGGTCAATAGAAAGTTACATTTATATGATAATTGGTAAAAACAATTTTTTCACCACATAATGTGGATCATTATCCTATTCCTAACTGTTCAATGTTGTAAGCTTCGGTTGCCTTTGGTGAGCGGCTTCGAGCATGGCTTGTCTACGTTAGAGTATAAAGATCTGTCTGTTTTATAAAAGTTAAATCCTTTATAAAAGCACATTGGGTGTGATGCTGTAAATCTTAACCTTGCCTGCCTATGACACAATTTGCAGGTTTGTTTCTAGTTTTCTGTCTGGTGTTGAATTTTTTGAATTGTCCCGTGGATATTCTGCATGGCATGGCATACGCTGTTATAACACTAGGGATGGAAAATGTAAGGAATTTATCAATTCTGATTCTTTAAAGGAATATTCTGGGTTCTAAACAAGTTAAATGTACAGTATGTAACAATTTTCATGTAATATTCACCATTTTTGCCAATGTGTGAACGACGTGTAACGCAACTTAAAAAATGAGCCCTTCCCGGACTTCCTAGGTTGTAAAGCCTGTAGACAGATTTCCATAAAGCTGGCTAGCTAGCTAACGCCGGCCTAGGCTATCGTATAAATGCATCAATGTATCATGCAAAGAAAAGTGATTACGTCAAACTTCTGTCTCGCATAGTCAGACCTATATCAGCACTTTGTTTTAGCCCTGTTCCAGCACTGGAGAGTCAAATATAATATACAGGCTCAAAGTTTGTCATAAAACAATCAGAACTGTTTAATTTTAATATATGCTGCCTCATCTGTCAGCATGATGCTGATGAGTCAAGTTCAGTCTCTATATACATTACATCATTGTTTTGGCCGATGCTCGCTCGCTTGTGTCCCTATGTCATTAATAACAAGGGTTTCTGAATCTTACAACCTGCACCTTTAAACTCAATCAACAACATTTGTGTCATAATGTTGATTACCAGAAAAATTATTTTGGACTCGTCCCTACTTGTTTTAAAAAAAAGCAAATGTCTGGTTAACAGTGAGGTACATACAATGGAAGTGAATGGGGCTAATCCGTAAACGTTAAAATACTCACTGTTTCAGAAATATAGTCACAAGACATAAACAATATGCAAGTTAACATGATTTTAGTGTGATAAAATCACTTAACTTTTCTGTGTTATATCCAATTTTACAACTCCATTGGCATGACGACATAATGCCATAAAACCTAAAACCATGAAACGACTGTAAAAACAATTTACAGCTCAAATAATCTACAAGTTCTTTTATAAAGTTACAAGTTTCACAAATCTGCCTTTTAAATTGACCCGACCATTGGCCTCACTTTAACCTCCATTTTTGCTTTTTTAAATAAAAGGAAGAGTCTAAATCAATTTTTGTGGTAATCAACAATATGCCACAAATGCTGTCGATTGAGCTTAATTTATATTAAACCAGAATATTCCTTTAATGGATCCATAAACGATTCTTGCTTTTTAGGAAGAAATAGTTGGAAATAAGAAATGCAATTTTATATTGCATTTACTGCCCTCAGCAGTTGGTTGCCAAAGATGAGATCATTTTATCTTAGCAGATATAACAAATCAGGTATAAATTTAATACAATTATTGCAAAATACTTTTTAATGTCTTTTTAGAGACTTTTTGTGGCACAAATACTATCCAAAAATTGGTTTGCATTTTAAGTAAAAAATTTGAAACAAAAATTGTGCCAACATATTTAATTAACTAGTTTTGTTTTTTTGTTATATACAATTACACAGAATAAAACTTGCAATGTGTAGGCCTATCTTTAACTACACATTGTCTATGTACACACTACTAAAGTTTGGGAGTGACAACAGCATTTATGTCTACATTTTCACTCCTTGTGTGTAAGGAATACAAGAGTTACTCCCGTAATTGTGATGATTGACAAGTGATCCCCATAGCAACGCTGCATCGCTACGCTCCTGTGAACAAGAAACATGACTGCAATTTTTGAGCAAAGAGATTATCCATGGAGATATATTATCATTCAGCAGTGTTTAGTTAGATGCCGCTGACAGATATTGTGTTTTGTTTATACACGTCTAAATGCTGCTGTTTAACAGTGCACATGCTTTCTCTGGACTGCATTGTACAGTTTACACCAAGACCACAGTGCTGATGAGAGAAACTACAGTGGAGCGACCGACCGCAATATATGAACGAATGAAGAAACATGCCCCTTTTGTGCGATCTGCACCAGGAGTAGAACGACACATCTCACACATGCTACTGATCATGTCATTAACAATTAGTTGTTCAGTTCGGTTCTGTTCTGTTCACACTACGTGAAATTTCAGGAGTTTATTCAGTTGTGGAATGCGCTCGACACTTTCGTTAATTATAATTAACCGAACTGTTTGTGTCCAAACTGGATTTGAGGTGTTCTAAGTTATTATTTTTATAAAAAGGCATGCAGGAAATATCCTTATTATATTTTATTTTTATCATTGCCGTGAAATATCACACCTGTTTCTATAACAGCCCTAGGCTCAGTAAACCGCGTTGAAAAAGATGTCTGCGGGTCACGGTCACGGTGTCCTGCTTGCACGAAACACTCATGGTCACCCCACATCCATTTACTCTAATACAACAGTCTCCACGTGTGTCTGTGTGTGTGCAAGTGTCTTTGGAAAAGAGTGGCCGTGGCAAATCAGCTGCAAATCAGAATGGCTAAAATTGCTTAAAGCACATTATGAACTGACAACTGTATTTAGCTGGATTGTGTACACTGCCATTGTCATATGAACAACCACTCAGTAACTGCACTGCCTGAAGTGATTCACAAAAAATAACTGGCTCATAAGAGTCATTCATTCAGCAATCCGGCTACACTGGACATGCTGTGTGTTTTGCGCTGTAGATTCAAAAGAACCGGCGGGTAAGAGTCAATCGTTGGGGAACCGGATTACACTGTTCATACTGTAGATTCCAAAGAACTGGCTTATAAGAACAATTAAATTGGAAATCAGGCTAAATTGAATGCGCTGTGTGTTTTGCAATGTTGATTCAGAAGAGAGACAGCACTACCGCTGTGTAGAGTGTCTTTGTAAGGTGTTCTATCCACATTTGCGGAAATGTTCAAGAACCATTAATGGAACCTAAAGTGTGAATGAATGTCATGATGTTACGATATTTTGGACAAAATGGAACTGCTTCTGAATAAGAACTAGTTCTCAGTTCCCAACCCTACAAACTGTTCCACCAAGGTCAATTCCTTAAAAACTGGGGGCCTAGCAGAGGACGAATCTCAGTTGCCTCCGCGTCTGAGACCGTCATTCCGCGCATCTTATCACGTGGCTTGTTGAGCTCGTTACCGCGGAGACATAGCGCGTGTGGAGGCTCACGCTATTCTCCACAGCATCCACACACAACTCACCATGCACCCCGAGAGCGAACCACATTATAGTGACCACGAGGTGGTTACCCCAAGTCACTCTACCCTCCCTAGCAACCGGGCCAATTTGGTTGCTTAGGAGACCTGGCTGGAGTGACTCAGCACACCATGGATTCAAACTCATCCAGGGGTGGTAGTCAGCATATTTACTCGCTGAGCTACGCAGGCCCCCGCTTTTTTAATAGTTGTTCAATAGTTTTAATGTTAGTACGAGCAGCAGCTGTTTACCACTCTACCAATCTAATGATTTAGGAGTAGGAGAAAATAGATTCACGCCCCAAACAATAACATGCTCATAACCTTACCACATCTCTCTCTCTCCCTCTCTCTCTCTCTCTCACACACACTCTGTCGCTTTCAAATCTCATCTTCATTTACGCATATTCAAACTGGGTCGTTATATGTCATGAAACATGCAAGAACTAATAGTGTTTGCAGTCAACGATGTCAAAGCTGGTGCGACACACCTAGAAGCAAATTTATATTGCTTTGAATAACGACCAAGTTTGAATCATCTCTCTGTTCCCTTCCTCCTCACACTGCAATTCTCCTCATTTTACGTTTTTAGAAACATTATAAAATCATTTATCCTGCTCCCTTCCACCCCCTCTCTGACAGAAACTCCACACTTCTTTTTCTTTTTCCTTCCACAATCTATTCCTTTTTTTCTTCTCAATTTCTGGATAACTACGATTTCCTATCACATCTGCTGTTTTATATTCTGTTTGTGGTTCATGAAGTTATAAAAAAAAAGACATCTGTTTATATGGCTAATAAAGATTTTTTTTTTTCAAGACCTTTCCGATCTGTTTGATGTTTTGATTGTATGATTGACAGTTTGATGTACAGTGAATAATCACGTTTGATAACTTATGAAAATGGAACATTTCTAGTAGGTTATATTGCCTATACATTGCATTGTAAAGTCCCGCTTTAAAAAGAGACACATTTTCAAGCTAATTATTCATTAATTTGATTGTTTTGTTTTGTTTTTTAGTTGTACCATAATATTTATTTATTTATTTTTGTGTATCTCTTAAATAACTAAGAGTTTATACAGTTTATATCTGATTTATTTTCGATATGCGTGGCAGCCAATATGTATAATAAAAATATTTACCTAAATACTTTAAATACTAAGTAAGGGGGAGCCCTTGTGAGTGGGGGAATAATATTTGGCCGGCAAGAGTGCGGGCCAGTGTGTGTGTAATACATAAGCACATAGTGGGAAGGAAAAGACAGAGCGGCGGTGCCAGTCTGTGTGGAATGTGTCCCATCAGTGCAGCTCACCAGGGGAGCTATAGCGTATTAAACCGCTAGTAGTTTTGCCTGCAGGGCGGGCACTTCCAGATTGTAAAATCTGACAAAGGTGGAGGGGGAAGCCCAGCCCGCTGCCACACATATGTCGTGAATGGAAATCCCACTGGACCATGCCCACGAGGAGGCCATGCCTCTAGTGGAGTGAGCCCTAATGCCTAACGGGCATGGCAGGTCTTTTGATGCGTACACGGCAGCAATAGCGTCCACTATCCATCTAGACAGTGTCTGTTTCGAGGCGGCGAAACCTTTGGTGCACCCTCCGAACGAAACGAAAAGCTGCTCAGAGCGTCTGAAAGAGGCGGCGCGCGCAGTACACAATCTCAGTGCTCTGACTGGGCAAAGGAGATTGGCGTCGCGTTCGCTATCGGATGCTGGCAGCGCCGATAGGGAAATGATTTGTGCTCTGAAAAGAGTACCGATCACCTTGGGGACATAGCCGTGTCTAGGATTTAAACTCAAGACACACGCAGCGCTGACAGACAGCGCGTGAAGGTCTCCCACACGTTTAACTGATGACAGGACAGTCAGAAAAACGGTTTTGAGTGAAAGGTATTTCAAATCCACGGATTGAAGCGGTTCGAAAGGGGGGGCTTTCATAGCTTCGAGAACTACGGAAAGATCCCAGATAGGAACCGATGGGGGGGCGCGGGGGGTTCATCCTTCTAGCTCCCCTGAGGAAGCGGATGACCAGCTCATTTATTCCCAGTGACTGGCCATGCAGGGGTTCAGCGAACGCCGCGATGACCGCCATGTACACTTTGAGCGTGGATGGGGATCTGCCCTTATCCAGCAGCTCTTGTAAAAACACGAGCAGCGATGACACCCCACATGTCCGTGGGTCCAGGTCTCTGTCGGTGCACCATTTTGAAAACACAGACCATTTGGACGCATAGAGTCTTCTCGTGGAAGGGGCTCTAGCGTGTATGATAGTGTTTATTACTCCTTCTGGCAAAGCGACGGGTAGTCGTTGATCACCCACGCGTGCAGCGCCCAGCGCTCTGGGTGGGGATGCCAGATCGTGCCGCGAGCTTGAGAGAGGAGATCTGTTCTCACTGGAATGGGCCACGGGGCTGTCAGTGACAGCTGCGTAAGCTCCGGGAACCATGTCTTATTCTCCCAGCGTGGAGCTATGAGGAGCACCGAGTGACGCGTTTCCCTGATCCTCTGCATTACCTGTGGCAATAGCGAGACGGGAGGGAAGGCGTAAAGTGGGCGGTTGGGCCAGTCCTGGGCCAGCGCGTCCTCGCTTTTCGAGAAAAATACTGGGCAGTGAGAGTTCTCTTCTGACGCAAAGAGGTCTATCTCTGCTCTGCCGAATATGCTCCATAACTTCTGGACTGTTTGAGCGTGCAGGAACCATTCCCCTGGGGAAATATTGTCTCTGGACAGTCTGTCTGGGCCGTCGTTCAGGTGGCCTGGCACGTGCGTCGCCGTCAGCGAGCGCAGGTGGCACTGGGACCAACTCAGTATGCGTTTTGTCAGATGGAAGAGGTTCCTGGATCTGACACCGCCCTGACGGTTTAGATAGGATACCACAGATCTGTTGTCCGAACGGACCAGGACGTGGTGACCCTGAATGACCGGGAGGAAGCGCACGAGCGCGTACTGGGCCGCTATCATTTCCAAACAATTTATGTGAAGGAGCTTTTCCTGAACTGACCATAGGCCAAAAACCGGAGAGCCCTCGCAGACCGCGCCCCAACCCGTGTTGGACGCGTCTGTCGAGATGACTTTTCGGCGAGATACAGCTCCCATCGTCACTCCCCGCTGATACCATTCGGCCACTGCCCAGGGCTGCAGAGCTGAGATACAGGTCTGAGTCACTCTGATCGGCTGGCGGCCCGTGGCCCAAGCCCGGCGAGACGCCCGGGTGTTTAGCCAATGCTGAAGCGGGCGCATGCACAATAAACCCAGCTGAAGTACTGCTGCGGCTGAGGCCATGTAACCTAGCATTCTCTGAAATTTTTTCAGAGGCATGAGGCTGTTCATCTGAAAGGACGTGGCTAGTCGCTGAACACGGCGCGTGCGCTGTGTAGATAAGCGAGCCGTCATCGCCATGGAGTCTAGTTCTATTCCAAGGAAGGAAATTGCATGACTGGGCTGTAGTGAGCTCTTGGTCCAATTGACTGCAAGACCCAAACTGTTCAGATGACTGAGAAGAACTGTCCTGTGAGACAGAAGCTCCGTATGTGACTGTGCCAAAATCAGCCAATCGTCCAAATAGTTCAGAATTCCCAAGCCCTGACTCCGCAGGGGTGCGAGCGCCGCATCCATGCCCTTCGTGAAAGTACGGGGTTCTAAAGACAGGCCAAACGGAAGGAGGGTGTATTGATAAACCTGGCCGTCGAAGGCGAATCTCAAGAATGGCCTGTGACGGGGATTTATCTGAATCTGAAAGTATGCATCTTTCAGATCGAGAGAAATAAACCAGTCCCCCTGGCGCACATGCGCGAGGAGTTTCCTGATTGTAAGCATTTTGAACGGTCTTTTTGCAAGCACCTTGTTCAAAACCCTGAGATCTAATATTGGTCTGAGGCCGCCGTATTTCTTGGGGACAAGAAAATAACGGCTGTAAAACCCGACTTGCTCAGAGAAGGTGGCACTCTCTCTACGGCCCTTTTGCACAGAAGGTTTGCTATTTCTGAACGAAGCATGCAGGCTGCTTCCGTGTTTACAGTAGTTTCGAGCCGCGCTCTGAAGCGGGGAGGGCGGCGATCGAACTGTAGCAAATAGCCCTGTTTTATTGTGCTTAACACCCATTTGGATATCCCTGGGATAGCTTTCCATGCTTTGAAGCGTAACGCTAGAGGGTGAATGGCCAAGTCGCCCTGATTGCCGCACACAGCGAGCTGAACAGAATGTGTGAGCACGCTTACTGTGCTTATGCATGACTGCTCGCAGACAGCAGGGACAGGCTGTTCTGTGAGTGACTTCCCGATTGAGGTGAATGGGGAAAAAGTCACATCTGTGAAGTGATGCGCGAGCATAGTCACGGGCATGGGACTTACATACAGAGAGGTGTTTGCTGGCCGTGTGACAGAGCGGGCAGAAAAGGGGCGCGCACACGGATTCGTGGGCGCGTTTATTGACTCTAACACTCGAGCTGGCTTTGCCTGCTTTATGTGAGTGGGCTCTGAGAGGGACACGGGAAGTGTAATGCTTGTGTGTAGGGGTGAACACTGGATTGTGGGCACATTTTCTACACATAAGGCATGTTTGCTTTTCACAAGATTTCTTTGGGTCGCCGTGAAAACGGCATTTGAGTGCAGGCAAGCGGGCAGTATCACCGGCTTGTTGGCTGCTGAATCCACCACTGCAGTAGCCTGAGAGAAGGGGACTGACAGGGGGCGAAGCTTTGACGGTGGTCCGGCCGTGGCGGGACTGAGCCGTCGTTTCCTTAACAAAGCTAGGAGGACTTCGGTTGCTCAGGTTTCAACACAATCTTAGGCCGAGGCCCGCGGGGGGGGCGGCGGTCTGCGGCGGTCTGCGGCGGCTGTCTGAGCGCGTTCTAGTGTGGCCGCCCTGTCGACGCTGAGAAGTCTGGCTTTGCTGAGCTGGGCGCTGTGAAGAGGCTCGTGTAGGAGGCCGGTCATGTGGGCGGCCTGCAGAGGAGCTAGCGCGACGAGGCAGGAAGAGATTCATGGCTTGGGTGGCTTTCTGGACTTCCGAGAAATGGTCAACAATGCCACTCACCGCGGAACCGAAGAGACCGGACGGAGAGAGCGGCGCGTTGAGGAACGTGGAGCGTTCAGCTTCTCCCGTGTCGGCTAGCGTTAGCCATAGGTGTCTCTCGGTCACAGTCAGCGCGGCCATGCACATCCCTAGGGCTTGAGCTGCAGCTTTGGTGGCGCGAAGGGCGAGATCCGTCGCGCTCCTTAGATCTGAAACAGCCTCTGGGTGCCTGCCTTTCTCATCCCACTCTCGAAGAAGGTCTGCTTGGAGGATCTGTAAAACGGCCATGGAATGCAGAGCAGATGCGGCTTGGCCGGCGGCAGCATAGGCGCGGCCAACACAGGCGGAAGTAGTTCTGCAGGCCTTAGACAGGAGCACTGGCTTAGACCGCTATCTCGCGGAGGGCGGGCAAAGGTGTGCTGCTACCGAATCCTCGACCGGGGGGATGGAAGAGTAGCCCCTCTCGGTGGCGCCGTACACCGAAGCAAGAGAGGTGGAGACATGGGATCGGTTCCTGGCCGAGAGAGGCGTTCCACGATTTAGAGAGCTCGGCGTGGAGTTCCGGCAGGAAGGGGCGGCCGGGCCGCGGGCACTCGGCGCCGGCGGCTCTGAAGAAAGCAGCCGTCGAGTCTGTTGGGAGCCTGCTCAGAGGCGGTGACCACTCGAGCCCGAGGCGGTCGGCGGCCTGTGTGAGGAGGTGCGTTAGTTCTTCCTCGACTCGGCGCGGGTCCTGCTGGATTCCTGGGCGAGGAGGAGGCTTGGGAGCCTGACCACTCCTCGCTGTCCGAAGCCATGATGGAACAGCAGCCCTTATCCTCCGCCTCGTCATCCGAGATGGCAACAGTGCGGCCGCTCGGCAGCAACTGTGCATCCCGGGGGGGCGGGGAGGGTGAAAGCGAGGCTCGAGGGTGAGGCTCCGGCGAGGTAGTCGCTTCTAACACCGGTTCCGGCAGCCTTTGGCTTCGGTTTTGAGTGATTCGAGTCAAGCCCGCAGGGTCGACATCGGAAGCTCCTCGCAGAGGTCGCATCCGCCGTCAGCGAGGGCGAGCTCTGCATGTTCCAGTCCCAGGCAGAGAGCGCATATGAGGTGGCGGTCTCCGGCGCTGAGAGGGGCATGAGGCGCAGGTGGTGCGAGGCATCTTTAAAAGACGCTCGTTGCTCTTTTTGTGAAGTTACGCTGAGGAACTAGCTTGCTCTAAAAGGATACGTCGCCGGATGGCGTGGCTCGCAGGACGGCTGAAGGTGGCGAAGACGGCCGGCTTCTTCGAGTGCTGTCCAAGCTTGCTAGATGCCCCTCGAACGGCGACGCGGCTTCTGCAGTTCAGAGATCGCGAAGAGCTTCAGCTGAATAGATGAAAATCAGGGTTCCAGCCTCACGAACTTACGCTTATATGCACTCTAGCCACGCCCATTTTGGCGGGCTTTGATACAGTGATGGCGCGGCCTGTCATTGGACGCAAGTTCACTCAAGTTCGATCTATAGGCTGCAGCAGTTGCCGCAGAGCAACCTATGAGCTCGCTAGCTAGCCCGCTCAAGGTTTGCAGTTGCTGCACTGCGTTGACAATGGATACAAAATTAAGGATAATTTTTTGGCTTCAATATCTCAGAAAAGATGAATCTTTCCCGTAGCGTAAGCTAGCTTACGCAATACGAGAGAACCTCTCGTAAGAGAACCAACCTGTTTTCAATATTTTTTCGAATGAAGTACATATGTTTTTTTTAGTTCATTGTATAAAGAAGAAGAATGCCACTAAATTATTTAATTTATTAGAAAGCCTTGGCATACCCTAACTTTGATTTACAAACAGAAATGCAACCATTACAGAAAGACATTTATTGACAAACAGCTGCAAATATAATAGTTGTTAAAAAAGTGATATTGTTTCCTGGGATTTAAACGAAGGGGGGGCCTTGGTACCCCCTTAAAAAGATAGGTGTATGACGCCCCTGCATTCACATATCACATCGACACGCTTAAAGGTACTTCAGCAAGAATGTCCCATTCAGTAGTTCGGAGTGAAAACTTAATTTCTTAATTAATTAATTTCTTACTGATTATTTTTTTCATGAAACCAATGAACAAAAGGTTTATCACAGTTCATTTTTAGAATGACATCACTTCCTGTTACTCAAAAAATGGGGCCTCTCTCTTAGAAGAGAGAGGCCAATAGAACATAACCAGGGCTGGACCGACAATCTAGCATACCGGGCATTTTCCCGGTGGGCCGACGTACTTTGGGGCCGATCAGGTGTGGACTGCCCAGCGGGAGCACCGAGCAGGCTGGTGGGTTGGCCGCGAAAGTGGCCGAATGGGCAGCGATAAGCTAAAATGAGCCACCGCGTTATGCATAATGGACCACAAAACGGCACCGCGATATGCAGAAAAGTAATGGGAATGCTGAAACATTGAATCACTGATTTTGGGTGATGCAAGTCCCTTATTTTGAGCTGGTTTATCTAGACCAGTTCTCTTGCTTCTCTTGTGAGATCTGGCAACACTGCAAGTGGTATAGCAATCTTAGAACAGAGTTCTGTCACTTTAAAACTAACGTTATTAACCATTCTTTTATTTCATTCTAACCGGTTGCCTTTCTGAAAGGAGGCTGCAGGAGCCCTAAACTGGAACGAAAAAACACAGTTTCTGCTCAGAATGAACAAAATTGAAAAACATTTTGTTTAGTTCCTGGTAGCTGATTTTTATATAAATATAAATGGAATTTATATTGGGGTTGGGTGGGTAGGCAGTTTGATTCAAGTCATGATCTGATTCCAAAACGATTCTCAGTTCATCTTCTCACTGCAATTTTTCAGCACAAGTGTAGGAGTGCAAATGTTATCTGAATTTTAGTGCAGAGGGACTTTTGAAATACTTTCTCTTATCTTAGCTTACAGTAATATGCAAAGACAACAACTATAAGTAAGCTATTTGTAGGTTAATTTTCAAAAAAACTGTAAATGCTGTGTCTCTTTTGTTTTGAGCAACCCATCCAGCCTAACACAACAACACTGACTCAACCAATAGCGTGAGATGTGGGCGCGGCAATCTGTTTGTTTGATCAATGGCAGAGAGGAGTGATAGGGGTGGGGGGTTTATTCAGAGGGTTGTTTGAAAACAATGTTTATTTTTAAATTCCGTTTCGCAGTAATTACAGCTTTAACTTGTCATTGTTCATCAGGTGCAATTTTCATGCATTTTAATACATGGTTTCCTGCTATTGTGATTTGTGGAAATATCATTTTAACCTTTAATTATACAGTATAGTTCATGACACAAAATGCTGGTTGGTTTAATTAAACAGTTTGTCCTTGTGCAGAGGCTGATCTGAAGTCCCACCACATTAATGTGTTTATATATGTTTTTTCAATAACTATAATCATTAATGTATATTTCTGATTATAAATTAATATGGATTGATCCAGAATTGTTGGAGAAAAAATGTAAATGCATCTGTGAATCAATTTTTTTCCCCTCACCCCTAGTTTTCAGTGTGAGCCTGGTGTGTATTAATTTCCAGACACAGACAAGAATGAAAAGACAATTATTGCAAGCCACGTTTCACATGGTCTACATCATTACCCATGGTCATTATTCTCTTTGGTGTGACGCAGTTGAGATGCATTTTAAGCAATTCTCTCTTCACAGGTTCTTTGTCTCTGAGTGTGTTCCTGGTGTCGGTGGGTTTAACAGTGTGTGTCGTATGGCTGGTGGCACTATGTGGGGTCTGTGGATGGTGCCAACGCAAACTGGTGAGTGATGTGGACATTGATATACTTTAGAGTGTGAAACATGCTTCTGTAGTGTCTTTTTGAGTGTTTGGGGAGGGGTGGGGGAGGGGGGAATGGGGGGGGGGGGTCTTTATGTCTATTGATTCCATTTTTTAGTTCCGTTGATTGGCTGTTTGTCCGTTATGCGCTGATAACTATCTACCAACACCTCAAAGACAGAAAAAACGTGTTCTCTTCTAAAACCAAGTGAGCTGCCTACATTTTATTTTGCTATGTACTAGAGTAACATCGCATGCATCCTTGACTGTGATGGCAATCCGATAATCAATTTTTTTCATAAAATCCAAGATGGCTGACAAAACGAGAGAAATGTCAAGACTGTGAACTAGGTGTAAATACTGTAGCACCTGCCACACAGCACGGCAATTTGCACTCCAATAGTCTGATGGAAACACAGACAATGAAGACAAACTGCTCCCCTAGCATTGCTGCATTGGCTTGGGGTGTAATAATGATATGGATGTGCTTTTTGCTGCAGACGACCCGGGTTCGATTATGCCTTTTGTCCCACTTTTTTGTGGTTACTATGATATTACTACAAAATACCATGGTGACACTAGGTTAATGTTGTAAAACCACGATTATATATTTTTTGGGAAGGTTAGGGTTAAGTTGAGGTGAGGTGAAGGGTGATAAACACAATAAACAAGCTGCAGTGATGCCCCTATACTGCAAGTTAATATTTATTTAGGGGTGCAAATAGTATCTGCCACTATTTGCCACTGGGTGCAAAAGGCATCTAACACTATTTGCACTTAGTTCATAAAGATGATTTTTGTTACTATTTACACTTTGTGTAAATTGAATCTTTTGCTATTTTCACTTAGTGCAAAAAGCCAATGCCATAAATTTATGAAATCATTGTATGCACAATCTACTGTATTTAAATGCTTATTAGATCATTAGCTTAGCAACATGCTACAACATCAAACTCTTTTGGAATCATTTGTGAATTAAGTCTCCTGTGTGAGGCACTGTTTGTGTGCACAGTTACTGCCTAAGTAGAGCTTTCCAAATCGATTACTCAAGGAGTTCCATCTCAGATAGGAAGCTACCTTAGAAGGTAGCTGCCTATGTAACTAAGGAAGCTCACTAGGCTATGAAACGGAGCCATGGTGTCATCAAGTTTGAAATGAACTTGGGTGCTCAGTTGAAAAATAGGAAGAAATATTGGGAGATGCCTTGGGGTGTTATAATGTTTTTGTTTTTCATTTCAACAAATGTAGGTTTTGCCAGCTAAACTAAAAACATAATGGAACAATTTAAAATGGAACTGTATTGTAGCATGACATGGGCCTGTTTATGTTTATATCAGACCTAGACCTAATTACATTTTATTTTCTGTTTGGATAATTAGGTGTTTAGTCCATAGAATTCAGTTCAGTCTCAACATCTGCAAAAAAAGTCTTGCTTTTCAACTCATGTCAGCAATTCGGCAAAAAGCAGTCAAATGAGACTGAATCTTGAGAGAAGAAAGAATGCAAAGGAACACATGAATATTTGGACTAAAAGATTTATTATATATATATATATATATATATATATATATATATATATATATATATATATATATATATATATATATATATATATATATATACACACAGGAAAATGTGATTACAGACCAAGTCTTTTAATAACTAGAATCCACACACAGAATTAATTACCTATGCTCACTTTAATTTAATTACCCTCTTTCCAAAATAAATGGATCACCCATTATTCAAAATAATTAGCTTAAACACAGTTAATGTGTCACTTAGTGTTTATAAAGCACAAATAGAATCAGCTGATTCTGGGTTGGAGGAGGCACCGTGCCAGAACCATTCGTCATATGAATCCAAGCTTTACATTCATCAACGGGGAGGACTGATCGGTTTTGAAATGGTTAGCAAAGGCCAGACGGGGAAGTAAAGGGAGGAAATGAGAGAAGGAGTAAGTGGCAGACGGGCCAGACTGCAGGGTGGCTAAAAAGAGATATCAGGCTTTAATTACATTCAGTAATGTGTTCCCCACCACATGCACGCCCTGCAGGCATCTGCCGTCTTACTGTTATTACAATGAGGGATTAGAAACTCGCTTCTCCTTTACTTCACGCTCACTATTTTCCATGTTTTCCTGTGCGTTTTCTGTTTTACTTTTAATAAGTAGCATAGCCATAAACTTTCATGTGGGTGTGCCAAGAGAAATTATCGATTGCATAAAATGTAAAGTTTAAAATTATTTATTTGTTTACATTTTATTTGTACAATTTCAACGTTAAGCTAATTGTTTCTAGGGGCATATTTAGGACATTTAGGTACTAAAAAATATTAAAAGATCAATCAACAATATCTGTGTTTGAGTATATTCCGACATTTGTATTTGATGTGTAACATATGGGATGTTAGGAGGCAATGTGGTTGAGAACAGATGTTTGTCATTATATGGAGATTTGGGTAATGTTTGAAATTTTAAAAACAGAAGGGACATTTTAACGATAAAATGTACCAATTTTGGAATTTTCTTTTTTCATTTTACCAGCACAATTTGCTGACGTGTCATTGAACGGATGAAAATGGCAGATACAAATTACAGACTGTCAATGACTCTGCTATGGATTACTGTCAATAAAATGACTTTTTATCTCTATCTGATTGTGGCAGGCCTTCTCTCCTTAAAGTGGGGAGAGATAACGCTGCTGCGATTGCGCGGTAAAAGAGAAAAAGCATAATAGAAATTGTAAATATATTTATTTTTCAGAGCTATCTACACCTGTGACTGTTTCTGATCATATATGATCGTACATGATCATACATACATATACAAGTTCTGACATACAAAATTCAGAGCAATAAATTCATGCATATGACATTTGGAAATAGCATCATTTTAATTTAGTAGAGGCTGCAGTTTAAAAGTCTTACATAAACATATTTTATCATCTATAATAATTTATTTCAGAGTAGCTTATCCATGCTATCGCGAGCTGCTTTTGATGCAACTAATAGCAGTTATAATTAATACAATTCATAATCTATAGATACATATGATATTTATAATTAACAAATGTAAAAAAAAAAATTAACATCCAGAGTTATTTAATTCAGCATCTTCAGTAAGGCCGTAACCATGTCTTGAACATGGGGGAACCAAACCATTTTCATGGGGGGTTGTGATGGGTGTTGATGTCACAAATATAATGGTCCTCTTTGGTTCTTTAATATTGTAAAGGCACTGAATGCAATAATTTTCTGAATAAAGGCTTGAAATGCGATAAAGTCCCAAAATTGTATAATTTTTGGTTTTAAAAGATACATGTATTTTTAAAGTTCACAGAGTACAAGACAAACACTGTGTCTGCATTGCAAGCAATTTGCCTGTTTCAATCATCTATTCTTTCTTTTTTGTGCTGTCACAAAGAAAAGATGATTATAATTTGAATTTATTTTCATCATTGACGTATCTGTAAAATGACATGACTGTGTCAGTCAGCTAGCAAAAAAGAAAACACCCAAAATTATTTTCTGCCATCAAGTTGCCCCTCATTGTTTTTTCCTCCCAGGAGAATCTTAACACAATATTTTCTTCAAGAATCCTAATGCTGCTCTTTTACATACAAAACAGTTCATATTGACCACTGCTGTCAAGGTCCAAAAAGAGAAAAAATAATGATAAAAATACCATAAAAGTAGTCCATACAACACATAGCTGTTGTATGGCCTCAGAAAGCTTGAACTACTGTAATGATGTCTTTATACTGAACCTTTAATAGTGCTTTATATTATTGGTCCTTTTTGAAGCTTGATAGCTGCTGCTCACTATAAACTGTTCTATGGAATAGAGCTGCTTAAAATATCTAGTTTTATGTTCCAAGAAACACCTAGCATATGGGATTTGAACAACATAAGGGTGAGCATTTTTAGGTGAACTACTCCTTTAACTGGTGGTCCATTTTATGAGCACAAACCTGACAAGACATACTCAAAATAAAATGGTCTGTTTTAAAAGTAGACCCTTAGGAGATGCTGTACAAAATTCAGAATTAATTACATAAAGACATAAAGAATTTATTTAGAATTTCTTAAAATGGATTTTAAATTATTACCTAATAATTAGGGCTGTCGATTTAACACGTTAATTCAGTGCAATTCATTTTATTTATTATTTATTATTAATCGCAATGCCCCCGGATTGTAATAAGGAAGATTCCTGAGAAACGCAAGCTTGTAGTACCACCTGTTTACTCCAGAGGGCAGTAATTGAAATTTCAGCTGTATGCTCAACACACAGTTTATACAGTGATGAAAACAACATTCAGCAGCAGCACAACATAAACATGCGTTACGTTCTTGCGTTCAAAACACTTGATGGAATGCAAATTCAAACTAAGGGATCTCCTGATGTGTTCTAAGTATTAAACTATATTTAACTTGACACAGTGACCTAAAAATGTTATGTTTATGACGCAACGCACCCGAGACGCTACACAAGCATGTCTGACGCTTGTTGACATTAACAGGTCCTTAAACAAGCCCTCATAATAAATCTCCAACTGATTGATAAATTCACTTGTGATATGGATTGCTGTGAACTGTATGTCAATGATTGACTTATGATCAATAATATGGTAGTAAACAATACATTGTATTATAAAGTCTTATCAATGATTCTGCCACAAGAATGTAACGCACTTTAATTATCTGAATATATATATATATATATATATATATATATATATATATATATATATATATATATATATATAATTTTTAATATTTAAAGATAACTATGTATAATTATTTCATCATTATATATTGTATTATTGTTATATGAAGGGCTTTCTCAGCAAATATTTGTATGTGCGATTAATTAATCGGGACATCATGTAATTAATTCAATTAACAATTTTAATCGATTAACAGCCCTACTAATAATATTTGCCACTATATTACACTGTCCTTGCCAAAAACCTAAAAGCACAATAGAATTCACAAGTCACAGGTGTTACCATGTTCTAGTTCCGATCTGGGTGATAATACTCTACTTTGTGTATTATAGATCATTTATTTAGACAATGTCAAGACAATTTTCTAAAAAGCTACTTCAAATGCCTGCCAGATTTCCAAATGTGTTCAATTCCTTTACAATATACACACATTTTCTCGTTGTCTTGAACCTGATTCGCTGAAAACTGCTCCATTAATGATTTCACATTCACAGTTATGAATGACATACTGTAAATGGATTAATGGAAAGGTGGAGGCAAGAACAGGCTTGACGATATAAATAATAGTTTAATGAAGAACTAAAGGCTTGATTAGCCTGATTAGGGGCCGGGTGAGTAGCATCACGACCCGGCGCCCGGCCCCGCCCTTCGCCCTGTCACATTCCTCCCTCGTTCTCTCAAGCCGGGAAGCCCCTGGCATGACGTACACCCCCATCCCCTCTCTCTTTCCCGGGGGAGGGGCGTGCCTTCTGCCCCATCTGCTGGCAGGTCATCCCCGTCTACATGGATGAGGGAGGGGACAAGGGGAGGGAAACAAAAAAATATGTGGCACCTACATGTAGTTACGGCGATCGTGCCAAATAAACAAAAACATTTTAAAAAGAGAGGGAAAGGCCAACATGGAGTGACAGTGGGAGAGAGAGAGAGAGAGAGAGAAAAAAAAAACACTTACTCGCCGGTTCTCCGATATACCGTAGCTTGGTCCTCGGCCAGTCCTCCACCCTCTAATGGATGACAGCCATGCCTCCCCGGACGGATTGGAGGCAGACCCTTGGCGGACGGAACGCTTCTGCATTTTTGGTGGATGGTAGGGGTCTCCCCCCTCTGGCAGCGGTAACCGCTCCAGGTGGTTGATTGGTAGCCCCTCCTCCCCTCGCAGAAATGGCCGGGCTCCTCCATCCTCAGGTGGATGGCCGCAGCTGCTCTGTCGGTGTGGATGGTAGTGGCGAGGGCTCTACTAAGGCGCATCCCTCCTCCTTCCCAGATTTCGGCACCAGTGTAAAGGGATTAATGGAAAGGAGGAGGTGAGAACTAGCTTGACAATATAAATAATAGTTTATTGAAGAACTAAACAAAAAGACAAACACACACACACACAAAGGTGTCGGACAGCTGCCAGTAAATCTTTCTCTCTGTCCCACTGCAGTCTCCAGTCGCATTTATAGGACTTTATAAGCCTGATTAGGCCCCGGCCCTGCCCTCCGCCCTGTCACACATACATATTGTACATAATATATTTTACATTTAAAATGGTGAATTTTGCCAAATGGTGAATAGTTTGCACCCTTGGAAATTAATGGCAGTCAGTACAACATTTCAATCATAAAACAGTGGTCAAATATTGCATGTTTTGTTAGATCCTTACATCTCACATGGCACAAACACTCTTTACCTGAACTGCTTGCTGATGCAGAGCACTGGGATAATCCACGAGGTTCCCATTTAGTATCTTAAACTTGAGTCCCATCTTCATCGATTTGATTGGCTATTTTATATGACATTGATGAGCGTTGTTGGACTACTGAGCTCAGTCAAAATTTTACTTTATTAAACCATTATGTTATTCCTGCAACAACTTAATGACAATTACACAGCGGTGCATAATCGACTGCAGCAGAACAGCATCAAGGATATCAATCCATTCACATTTGTTTCAAATATTTTATTAGATGGGGAAAATAGAGGAGACCAGGAACATGTTAAGAGGGGGGCCCATTAAGATTATCAACTGATGGGTGGCGTCCTTAAAATGGGTCACAGGTCTGTTGACCTGTGGACAGCAAGGAAAAACAATACTAAAATAATAAAATTAGGGCTGTCATTTTAAATAACACATTTCATCTAATTAATTACATAATATGTCAATGAATTAATTGAATTAATAACAGTTGATCGCATATAAAATATTATAACATAAAAGATACCAAATAAAGATATTTTAATATATAACAATCAAAATAATTACAAATATATCATAAATATAATAATTCGTGTTATTCAGAGAGTAGATCACGAAAAATTGCTTCAGAAGTCAATATATTATTTTAATTATTTCCATATTTCCATTTCCAAGTGTATAAGCCTGAACATTTAGTCATTTCTTATAATGTTGCTGTGATTAATTGCATTACTTTTTACTATATAATTGGTAATAGTTAGGATAGCCAAATAAATAGGCTTCTGCACTTGAAAAGGGAGGAGAAAAGGGTGGACACATATATTAAATGTTGTGTGCCACTCAAACTCTATTTTCATAGTAACAAAAGAGAGACTCGAGTCTGCTCCAAAAATGCAAAAATAACCTTTTCAAATCATAAAGTTGTAAGTTCCAAGGCAATCTCCAGTTCTTAATTAAAACCACCTTTATTATTAGTAATTATTGGCTGTTTCATATTAGAAACAATTTAAAAACTGTTAACAGTACAAAAGAGAATGTGCCTTCAGAGGGCAGTTGTGCCGATACTCATGGGCTTGCCAAACACATTTCTCTTTTTTTACTGACCACAAGAGCAAAAGTAAAAAAGTGAAGCAAACAACACTTTCCATTTTTTGCACTTTAGCTACCCAGATACAGTGATAAAAAGCTGCCACTAGGATTTACAGTGGTAGTCCATTTGTTGACGCACATGTACCACAGTTCAACAATACTACAATGTGATAAGAGACTTGCAGGAGTAGGAGAAGGGGAATCTTACTCAAAACTCAAAGCTGTTTATTGATGCAAAAATATGTGATCAATAGCAGTTAACTTCCAGATTGTGTGAATCTCACAAAAAAAAAAAAAAATCAACAAAAGCTAAAAAAAACATGTCCAGGTCCCATTTCACCTCTAAAATCAAAAATAAAACAAAATCATAAAATAAAATCTGTTTTCAAGACCATATATATATTTTTAGAACTGTGACATTATTTTCATGACAATTAAGCAAATGTTTATTGAAATGTTATTTAAACAGTCAAAATGTAAGGCCTGAAAATTGTCCAAGTCCTGAAGCTGTCCAAGGCTATGTTGCCCATTCAATTAAAGCAGTTACGGTCAGTCTTTTTTTGATCAACAACAGATCCTTGAAAAATAAATAAGTCAGAATATGTTATGCAATGCTGCACAGTGAGAGGCTCTCATACCTCATACTGCTAAGCCGCAGGGCTCACTAATGATTCATATGTTTTTGCCCACAGCACCCCACGCTCTGCTCCCTACCAACAGACTGCATACATTCTTATTCTCCTCCCAAACAGATTTGACAGTGCTCTGTGATTTTAGGTCAAGACCACAGAGTTTCTTTTTGTCTGATCCTATTCTGACTCTCTGAACAGGGTGTGGAGTAGCTGATGCATTGTATGAAAGAACTTCATACTGAGATGTACAATTAGCATGTTTGTTTTTAGGATCAATGCATTCTAAATTGAATTTTTGTATCTACTGCATCTATACAGTACATCCTTCCTTCCTTCCTTCTCCCTTCCTTCCATTTCCTTCCTTCCTTTATCCATCCATCCATCCATCCATTCATTGGCACAGGCTGCAGTTGGTAGTCATCAATTAGTGACACATAGCAGTGGGAGTAGGACAACAGGCTGGATTAAAAGTGGATATGACAGGCTCTGGATTTCCCGAGGTTGAGATAGGGAAAAAGAGAGAATAATATTAGCGTAGATGCCATTCGATTTTAAAAGGGAGTATATAGAATATTTAAAGGGTTTCTGGTTTCCGAAAAACCTGAGTAATGCAGCAATGCAGGATAAATTAGGTGTATGCCTGGCTGAAGAGTGGAGTCTTTAGACTAGACTAAAACTGACAGAGTGTGTCTGAGTCCAAAACTATGCTTGGAAGGCTATTCCATAGTTTAGGAGCCAAATCAGAAAATGATTTCCCTCCTTTTGTGGATTTTGAAATTCTAGGTTCTATCAATAGGCCGTAATTATGCAATCGTAGTGAACATGATGGATTATATCTTGATAGAAGGTAGGATTGTGCAGTTTACCAGTACTAAAGAAGTATCACGATACCAAACAAATTACAACGGAACAATATCATATTGTTGCTAATTTCAGTACCATATTACAGTATGCTGTTATTAGCGAAATTATATGAGATGTGACAAATTTTAGATGAAATCAATGAAATAAAAATAAAAAAATATCTGGATATGGCCAAGTGTGATCGTTAAACAGCAGAAGGATGTAATTTAATTAAATAATATACAGTCATGTGCACTGCACACTACAGAATGAACAAGAGGTGCCGCTCTGTCATACGATTCCCACACACACACAGGCGCACACACTTACACAAACTCAGCACACACTACTGGTGTTTAATTTTCATGCAGTTTGTTTAGAGTATAAACGACTGTTAACGCTAACACTTAACACTTAAATGAACTCCTCAGTGCAGCTCGGAGATTTCAGCTCGAGAGTCGAGGTGGGAGTATCCCAGCATTAATGGGAATCTTGATATAACTAACCTGTAAAAACAGTAAGAACTCAAAGGTCTGTCAAAATAAAAGTCCCGCTAACATGAAATCTCTATTCAAATTGATGTTTGAAATTGAAGACAGAAATATATTACTACTGTATGAAAATGTAATATTCAAAAAGTAGCAATAATACACATAATAACAATGATGTAGTATTAAATGGTTGTATTATTATTATTATTTGTCACGATCCCTTGTTGTCTGCCCCATGTGTCACTAGTCATTGTCACAAAATACAATTCCCATAATTCCCTACCCTCATCACTGCCAGCACTTTGTCATTGTCCTCACCTGTTTGTCGTTTAGTCTTCATTACCCCTGTGTATTTAAACCCTGTTTGTTCCCCAGTCATTGTCGATCATTGAATGTGGATGTAGATGATCTTTTGTCTATGTTACCTTTGCTCACCGTGGATGTTTCCCCAGCCTGTGTACCCTTTGGATGGTTTCCTGTTTTGGTTTTGTTTTCCCATCGTGGACGTTTAATTTGTTCCTGTCTTGTTTTGTCTTCACCTTTTTCAATAAAAACCTTGTCTGCCTCCTCCTGCCTTCATAACAATTATTATTATGTGTAAGCGTTATCACAAATGCAAGCAGCCTTGTGCCACAGGTAGATTTTTATTCAATAATGTTTTCATTAATACTGTGAAGCTCTGTTGTGCAACATTTTATTTTACCCAAAAATACAATTTTTTGTAAATAAAAATACAAAAAATAGTATTTTTATTTGATTAAATCTGTATAAATTTGATTAAACACCATTTGATCATAACATTTAATTAAAACATTTAACATGGAATACAGAAAAAACATTATTTGTATCTTTAAGACTTTATGCAGTTATTTTAATCAAGCCAGTTTGTGTAATTCCATAAAAAATCTGAGGCTTTTTATTTGTTGATTATAGTAGCGATTTAGTATCGATACCGAGGTACCACGGCTGATATCGTACCGAAGCCACATGATAAGATGCGTGGATTGACGGTCTGATTGAGGCAACTGAGACTTGTCCTCTGCCACCACAAGGACCCACTAAGTAGTGGCATTCCAAATTGGGATAAAAGGGGATAATAAAAAAGAAAAAAAGAAACTTAACATGTAACAATGTATCTACGATAAAATGGGGCTAATTTGATTGTGTTTCTTGATTCTAGTTAGCACTCTAGCTGCTGCATTTTGAACCAACTGAAGCTTATTTATTGAACCTGCTGGACATCCTCCCATTAAAGTATTTCAATAATCTAGTCTTGAGGTCATGAAAACATGAAATAGCTTTTCGGCACCAGAAATAGAGAGCATGTGTCGTAACTTAGCAATATTTCTGAAGTGGAAGAATGCTGTTCTACAAACATTGGAAATGTGATTTTCAAAGGACAGATTGCTAATACAATATAATATATACCCACATTTTTAACTGTAAAAAATTATGTAGCTGTAGTACATCCATATAGATTCTAATTATATTCTAGCTTATGTTTATATGTTTTTGGTCCAATAAGTAGTACTTCTTTTTTGTCAGAATTGAGCAGAAGGATGCTTCTAGCCATCAAGTTTTTGATATCATATACACTCTGCAAACTTGGAAAATTGTGACATTTCATCAGGTCTCGAGGAATTATAAAGCTGTGTTTCTTTGGCATAACAGTGAAATTCCATGGTTCCTGATAATGTCTCCCAGGGGAAGCAATTAAAGGAGAAAAGCAGGGGACCTATGTCTGATCCTTGTGAAAACTCCTCGTTTACACAAACAACGTGGTTGTGGTCAAATAAATAGGACCTAAACCATGCTAATGCCTTTCCATAAATGCCAACATTATTCTCAAGCCTATCCAAGAGAATATTCGTAATATGTGGTGACGAAGGCAGCACTAAGATCTAAAAGCACAAAAAAGATGAATGCAGCCGTGGCCACATGATTAGGGCACGTCATTTGTAACTCTTATATGTGCAGTCTCTGTACTATGATGGGGCCTAAATCCTGACTGGAATTCTTCACAGATATTTATGTTCTCCACTTATGTTCTATATAAAAAGAACATAAGTTGGAGGACACTAACATTTCTAGAATTTTAGACATAAATGGGAGATTTGGTATCTGATTTTATATAATTAGCCAACTTTCCAGGATCAAGCTGTAGTTTTGATGAAAAGCAGTTTAATAACTGGAAACGTCTCTTTCAGTATCAGAGTAGGTATTGGATTTAGAATACAAGTTGTTGGTTTTAATTCTTTTTACAAGTTTTGCAGTGTTGTATAAAGTATCCATTTGTCATACTTAAGTAAAAGTAAAGACACCTTCATGGAAATTGACTCAAGTAAAAGTTTTAATGTAACTGATTTTAAATGTACTAAGTATCAAAAGTAAAAGTGAATCGCATAAATTACCAAAAAGCTAAATAAACGTATGGCAATTAACATGATTAGTGGTGCCATGCAGGAGATTGTACTAGGAGTTAATTCAAGAACTGCTCTGACCAATCAGTCAGCAAGCAAATGCACTCATCTGGTGCAAAATAACAAACGAATTAAAGGGATAGTTCACCCCAAAATTTTTATTCTCTTATCATGTACTCACCCTCTGTAATGTTTTCACTAGAGGTCACCATATTGTCAATCCATTGACTTGTGTTTGATTATGGGTTTTGTAGTTATTTTCTTTGTCTTTGTTCATTAGCATCAGGTGTCCATTGTTTGCTTATTAGTCTCTGTGTATTTAATCCCTGTGTTGTCCCCTGTTCATTGTCAGTTCTTATCCTTTATGTTTGTAATGTTTCTTTTCTTGATTTCTAATGTTTCCTGTGTTTGAAGATTTCCTGATTTTGCTTTCTGTACCTTCATTAAAACCTGCATTTTAATATTAAACTTTCGCCTAGCCTCGTCACACATTACAGAAGACTTGTCCAAAATATGGATCTAGCAGCTCAATTTGACAAGCTATGTGGGAAAGGACATTCTTTTTGGGACTATTCATTGGGCTTTTATGTCTTGGCAAGCAACTTGAACTGGAGTGACTCTCATCTTGTTAAATTTTCTGGATTGGCCTGAATTTTTATGGCAAAACAGATT
Organism: Xyrauchen texanus; assembly: GCF_025860055.1. Classification (NCBI taxonomy): domain Eukaryota; kingdom Metazoa; phylum Chordata; class Actinopteri; order Cypriniformes; family Catostomidae; genus Xyrauchen; species Xyrauchen texanus. The sequence goes on from NC_068276.1 coordinate 12,518,189, forward strand.
TGCCAGAGATGGGAGAGCTCACATGGAGGGAGTACATCAAAATCACTCTGGAGAGTCTATACCCTTCATGTGAGCATAACATCATTCTCTTGCCAGAGGTAGTCTCAAATTCTGTGGCCCCGGTGGTTCCCCTGCCACATTCAGCGAGCCAATTCCTGAAGCCTTTTCCATCCCAGAGCCAGCACCTGAAGCCTCGTCTGTCCCTGAGCCAGCACCTGAAGCCTCGTCTGTCCCTGAGCCAGCACCTGAAGCCTCGTCTGTTCCAGAGCCAGCACCTGAAGCCTCGTCTGTTCCAGCGCCTCAAGCCTCACCCGTCCCAGAGCCAGCGCCTGAAGCCTTGTCTTCCCCAGTGCCAACGTCCTCGGCCATGGAGACCTTTCACACAGTTGTGCTCCCGGCCGTCCGGAAAAGGATTAGGAGAAGGGCTCCTGCTTCCCAGTCGCTGTCAGCACTCTCGGCCATGGAAGCCATTCTCTTGTCGCTGCCACTGCTCATGGCCACAGAGGCCATTCCCCAGTCGCTGCCAGTGCTCCTGGCCATGGAGGCCATTCCCAGTGACTGCCAGTGCTCACGGCCATGGAGGCTATTCCCCAGTCGCTGCCAGCACTCCTGGCCACAGAAGCCATTCCCCAGTCACTGCCAGTGCTCTTGGCCACAGAGGCCATGTCGATGATCATGTCCAGCCCCCAGTGACCTTCAACGAGCCTGTTCAGTCCCCTTTGACGATCGACTATACTTTCCAGTCCATTGTAGCCTTGCTTCCGTTCTGTTACTCATCTCAGTAACCAGCATCTATCAGACATTAGCAACCAGTCTGTTGCTCAGCCCTCTGAGTTCCCAGCTGCCTTGCTGTCTGAGTCCCCTAGTGCCTTGCTCTCCTCAGTTACTCTGAACTCTTTGAGTCCCCAGTTACTCTGAAAACATTGATTCACCTATTCTTTCATTCCAAACATCCATCCATCCATCCATTATCTATCTAACCTTCCGTTCATCTGTCCTTCCTTCCTTCTTGCTTTTTTTATCCATCCATACTATAATTTTTAAGTCGGTATTTCTATCCCTGCCTTCTTTTCTCAAACATTTTCTTGTTATGCATTCGAGGGGAATAGTTTTCAGTTTGAAATTGTGGAAAAAAATGCAGATGAAGTGATGGAGAAATTTAGATTAGTGAGCTGGGGACAGAGAGCTAAGTGGGCTCTTGTCATGTGACAGAGAATGCGAGGACTGAGCTGGATCTGTTTTGAGACCACCACCAAGGGACTACCTGTGAAAAATCTCCCTCTCTCTCTCTCTTTTCTTTACAATATCACTTTCAGTTGATGATGTCATAATTTTCCTCGCTCCTCCGCCTTTCTTTTGTCATTGTAATTCTGTTTTAAAATCCACCAAAAATCCAACACTTTGTTCCATGTTTACGGAAGATTTTTATGATAGTCTTTAATCATAGATAAGACACTCTTGATAGCATATTTTATGCCTGGAAGAAATCTACACTGCATGTCTACTATCTACTTTGAAAGCTCTGCTTATGTGTGAGGAAGGGTGTAAGAATCATTATCAGTTTGTGCTTAGCATCATTGTGCATTTTTTTTTTTTTTTTTCCTTTTTGGATTATTGCATTTAGTATTAAACTACTTTTTGACTGATGTCCCGAATTACTCTTACCTTTTCTCTAACCACTTTGATCCAATTTAGTATGTAATGGAACATTTTCACAATTAGGGATCCTTTTGTGATCCTTTGAATTAATCACTCATTCAACTTTTAGATTGTGTTTTTGATCAGTATAAAATTATAATTAAAAAGCATCTTAGGCTCTCAGTGCTTAAGGAAAACTGGCAAAAAATGTCACAAGTTAGTTTTGCACCAAACAATTTACATTTTCTTCCATGAGTATGTCAGAAAGTGACTGACACTGAAAGTGTCAAGACGTCAACTAAGATGCATATCATACAGTCTGATGTAAAAAGCTGTAGATGTGGCAAACTGTGGGCTTCACCCAACATCTCATGTCCATCATATGTACAATCTGAGCAGCAACAATTGTAAAGGAGTACAAAAAGCAAAACAAAAAAAAGTTTACTGCTGGTTTTAACTGACTGATCTTACACAAACTCTCTTTCTTTTTAAGTCTAGCTGTACTCTAGTTGTGTAACAACCCAGCTGGATACTAAATTGACCCTGTCTTAATGAGCAGGGAAATATGCATTAGAACGGTTTTGCTACATTAATTTTAACTCATGGTAAATTTACCTTACACTGGAGGAACTACTTCCAAATATATTTTCAGTACTGTGTTAACTTTTTATCAATTCCAAAGCCAAAGATCTATCAAAAGGAAGTACCACTGCCCATACTGGAAAGAAAAATATCAAATTAGATATTTTTTTCCTCTTCTTTGTAATTTGCTCAAATATAGTAATAAAGGGGGTTCAATATCTTAAGTGTTTGTACTAAACAGCAATGAGATTAAATGGAGAGAAATGTAGGTCTTATGTCTCCTAGAAAAAGTATTCTACAGTAATCTTAAACATTGTCTCATTTGTGTTTTTTATTTTTTTATTTCTCTTAATCCTTAAATGCAAACCTCAGATCTTTAGATACCCAAGACCTCATTCCACCCCCTGTACATTATAAAATGTTTTGAGTTATTTTACATTTACATTTATGCATTTGGCAGACGCTTTTATCCAAAGCGACTTAGTGCACTTATTACAGGTACAATCCCCCTGGAGCAACCTGGAGTTAAGTGCCTTGCTCAAGGACACAATGGTGGTGGCTGTGGGGATCGAACCAGCGACCTTCTGATTAACAGTTATGTGCTTTAGCCCACTATGCCACCACCACAGGTTTTGCCTACACAGAGTTATGCATCCGGAAAGTATTCACAGCGCTTCACTTTTTCCACATTTTGTTATGTTACAGCCTTATTCCAAAATGGATTTGAAATCTTTGCAAATTTATAAAAAATAAATAAATAAACAAAATAAAATAAAATAAATCACATTTACATAAGTATTCACAGCCTTTGCTCAAAACTTGGTTGAAGCATCTTTGGCACAGATTATAGCCTCAAGTCTTTTTGTCTCTGATGCTACAAGCTTGGCACACCTATTTTTGGGCAGTTTCTCCCATTCTTCTTTGCAGGACCTCTCAAGCTCCATATTCAGATCTCTCCAGAGATGTTCAATCGGGTTCAAGTCTGGGCTCTGGCTTGGCCACTCAAGGACATTCACAGAGTTGTCCCGTAGCCACTCCTTTGTTATCTTGGCTGTTTGCTAAGATCGTTGTCCTGTTGGAAGATGAAACTTCACCCCAGTCTGAGGTCCAGAGCGCTCTGGAGCAGGTTTTTATCAAGAATGTCTCTGTACATTGTGGCATTCATCTTTCCCTCGATCCTGACTAGTTTCCCAGTTCCTGCCACTGAAAAACATCCCCACAGCATGATGCTGCCACCACCATGCTTCACTGTAGGGATGGTATTGGCCAGGTGATGAGTGGTGCCTGGTTTCCTCCAGACATGATGCTTGACATTCAGGCCAAAGAGTTAAATCTTTTGTTTCTCATGGTCTGAGAGTCCTTCAGGTGCCTTTTGGCAAACACCAGGCAGGCTGTCATGTGCCTTTTACTGAGTGGCTTCCGTCTGGCCACTCTACCATACAGGCCTGATTGGTGGAGTGCTGCAGAGATGGTTGTTCTTCTGGAAGGTTCTCCTCTCTCCACAGAGAAATGCTGGAAGCTCTGTCAGAGTGACCATCGGGTTCTTGGTCACCTCTCTGACTAAGGCCCTTCTCCCCCGATCGCTCAGTTTTGCCGGGCGGCCAGCTCAAGAGGAGTCCTGGTGGTTCCAAACTTCCATTTATGGATGATGGAGGCCACTGTGCTCATTGGGACCTTCAATGCTGCATAAATCTTTCTGTACCCTTCCCCAGATCTGTGCCTCGATACAATCCTGTCTTGGAGGTCTACAGACAATTCCTTGGACTTCATGGCTCGGTTTGTGCTCTGGCATGCACTGTTAACTGTGGGACCTTATATAGACAGGTGTGTGCCTTTCCAAATCATGTCCAATCAATGTGTCAGAATTTACCACAGATGGACTCCAATCAAGTTGTAGAAACATCTCAAGGATGATCAGTGGAAACAGGATGCAGCTGAGCTCAAGTTTGAGTGTCATGGCAAACGCTGTGAATACTTATGTACATGTGATTTTTTTTTTTTTAATACATTTGCAAAGAAACTCCTTTCACATTGACATTATGGGGTATTGTTTGATGAATTTTGAGGAAAATAATGAATTTAATACATTTTTTAATAAGGCTGTAACATAACAAAATGTGGAAAATTTTAAGCGCTGTGAATACTTTCCAGATGCACTGTAATATTAAAATACAAATATTTAAAAATATCAAAAAATCCTTAAAAAAATGATGCATTCACCTGAGAAGCAGCATAGAAGATATTTATACTTTTTTTTTTTGAGAATAGATCTTGAATACAAGTATATTTTTGTCTTTACTGCACACGCAGAAGTATAACCAAGTAAAAAATACACTTGTATACAAAATGCACTTATATTTCATATACAGTCTCTTAAAGCAAGTCTAAATATCTTGTATGTTGCTTCTCAAGTCAATTTTTAGACTGGCACCAACATTATTTTAAATGGAAAACAAAAAAACTTGATAACAATAGTTTTTTTTATTGCAGTGAATTTCTTTACAGAATTAAACATAATAAAAATGTATTTTTTCCCTTTAATTCAGTGAATGTCATTTAGAGGTATTTTTAAAAGATGATTTTGTCCACTTTATTGTTAGTAAGCATGTTTAATACAACCTTTTTTAAGTCAGGGCACAAGCTGAATAATCAGTTTAGAGCTAATGATTAATCATTGCAATAATCGACAAAATAGTCGAATAATAGTTAGATTAATCGATTATCAAAATAATCGTTAGTTGCAGCCCTAATTCTGAATAAACTGCTTTTGTGAGGAAACAGCTCATCATTTAATGAATTGACTGCCTGTACACTAATCTTCTACTGTATATGTTTTACACTAAACAATCCTATTTGAATGAACTGTGTTTGAAGTTTACTACCGATAAAATTGCTGTTTTAAATTTCTTAATTTCATTAATACAGAATAATAGCATGAGGGTTGTTCAGTTATATTTTTCCAATGATCTGGGTGAAAAATCTAAACATCCAAATCTCTTTCAATCTTTTGGAGTGTCTCAATCCCCCACCAAATGACCTTTACCTTTAACGGCCACCTCAAGCATTCGATTGTCACCAAAGAACTCCGTTATCTTATAACTTGAAATAAAATGTAGCCAGCTGACATGTGACATGCCTTTTTCTTTATCGTAAATTCACATTTATTCTCAAAATTAAACATTTGAACATTTATTAATATAATAACATAATATTATTGTAGTAACACCATGGTTAATTGCATAAAATCTGTTTTTCACCCAAAAACATGTTTACAACAATATTACTATAGTAAAACAAAATGTATATTTATTTTTATGCATTATTATAAGTACTATTAAAGAAAACATCAAGAGTGGAGACAGGAAACAGAATGGAAAAATGTAAACACACTCCACGCCACTGGAACGACACTCTGTTGCCAAGAGACTATTGGGGTGTAAACAATTGTTTACAGAAGCTATTTATATATGGGTGCAAACACTCAATCCAAACAATATTCAATATTATCGAGCTTTGTGGCAACATCGGTTAATAGCAACTACTAATAAAATACTATAATGAATCACAAAGCATGTAACCTACATTTTTTACCTGTCTAGCATTTCTTATTACATGGAGCGTAAAACTCAAACACATATATTGAGACAAATATTATACAAATAATGTAATCGCAACACTTCCAGCCTTATATGTGTAATGGAAAATTACCATTCTTAATAAAATATTTTAAAAATGTTCATTTAATGCTTCCATTATGAATGATTCTTTTCACATTTTCTTTCACTTTTATTGCCAGGATAATATAACACAGTATGATACAATGGTTCACATATAAACAAATTAATTCCCATTTGATTATCCTGTATAAAAATAGAAAATATGGGTTAGCCCATCGGCACATTAAAAGAAAGCACAGGTTATGAGTCTTCGCAGTTTTTGGAAGTTGTTTGAAGATGCAGCCTATATGTTGCTTACTCGTAACATCTGGATAAAAATACTCACCTATGATAATTCTCTAATGAAATGTGAATGATAAATAGATACATATAAGTCCTGATGTGTGGGCGTCCCCGTGAAAATCTGAATGTTGCAGGAAAATGTTTTTTGTGGTTTCCTTTGCTGCGTCCCTCCATTAAATCAGTGTCTGTTCTTCTTGTTTCTTTTTGTTCCTCCTCTTTTTGTTCACTTTTATAGCGGTTGGCAAAACAAGCTTAACTTGCCCTTACTGCCGCCATCTTAATGGTCGTTAAGTTGGGAGAAAAGCTCTAAGGCATTCAGCTCTGACCTATTGAAATTCTATGTTTGTAGCGCCCCTAATGAGCTGCTAATGACTCATTCACACGGTGATCGCGGTGGTAGAAAGCCTATTATAAATGGATATCCACTGTGTGTATATATATATATATATATATATATATATATATATATATATATAATGGTTTAACCCTCCTAAGCTGTTAAAAAATAGTCAACACCTTGGCTGTTTGCAGTTATTTTTAACCAGATACAATAAATGTGTACCCCTTTTTTAAAGAAATGTTATAACACTAACTTCACTGAAGTAGTAACAATAAAATTATGCACTTCTTTTGGGAATTTTGGATATTTAGATCTTATTTACATGTAAAAAAAAAAAATATATATATATATATATATATATATATATATATATATATATATATATATATATATATATATATATATAGCATTAGAATTTGCAAATAAACAACTTCACAACAGTAAAAATCTACACTTCTATAAGTTTAAACATAAAGGAAAACATTTGAAAATGTAAAACATGTCATCTGGTGAGAAAAAGTAAAATAACATGACTTGAAAATCATGTTGTGACAATAATAGCAGTAGTGCAGCTGCAGTGTTCTAGTTAAGCAATTGTTCCAGGGTCTGATGAACAGTATAGCGTTTTGCCATGGTGCTGCCACAGAATGATCCATGAGCAATGCCTAAGAGGCCACATTTATTACTCAGAGCTGTTCCACCTGGCACCAACAATCATCATGCGATTATGCATTATAAGATAATGTAATTATCATATCAGCCAATCATGTGGCAGCAATGCAGTGCATAAAACCATACAGATATCAGGAGTCAGGAGCTTCAGTTAATGTTCACATCAGCCATCAGAATGGGGAAAAATATCATAGATTTGGAGCGTGGCATGATTGTTGGTGCCAGATGGGCTTGTTTGAGTATTTCTGTAACTGCTGATCTCCTGTGATTTTCACACACAACAGTCTCTAGAATTTACTCAGAATGGTGACATAAACAAAAAACTTCCAGTGAGTGGCAGTTCTGTGGATGGAAATGCCTTGGTGATGAGAGAGGTGAACAGAGAATGGACAGACTGGTTCAAATTGACAATGTCTATGGTAACTCAAATAACCGCACTGTACAATTGTGGTGAGAAGAATATCTTCTCAGAATGTTATTCTGAGATTCGGGTTGGCGCTGTTTTGGCGGCACGAGTGGCACCTATACAGTAGTAGACAGATGGGTTTAATGTTGTGGCTGATCGGGGTATAGATTGTATTCAACTCATAAAAAACATTGCTCTGTGTTAGGGTCTTTCCCATTAATTTCCTATGGTCAGTCAATTTTGACCGCTAACAGCGAAGGTGTTGCATTTCTTTTTTAATGACCACTGAGACTCATTGAATTAAGTAAAACTTTTTCAGGTTGCTTATCTAAATAAAGTCACCAAGTTTTGAACCACTCAGATTTTATAAAAAAATAAAATAAATAAAAAATGACCGAACAGCCTAGTAGGGTTAATTGCCAAAGGTATATAGGGTCATTAAAGACCCGAGGTATGTGAGAGTGTTTTTTTTTTTTTGCACATACATTTTATTGTTTATGATTATTTTCTATCTATTTGAGTTTACTATCACAAGATATCTATTTCTTTGTTTAATACAAGAGAAATTAGTTCTATAGTCAAACAAAAAAATACTATATCACATTGACATATTGTACAATAATTAATTATCAACAATGGTGAATTATCAGTATTCCATATGCGTGTTCACATACATATTATACATGCAATTTCATACTCTTAGTGGTGCTGATGTTTCAGTGATTGACTTGATTTACATTTGACATTGCTAATTGATGAAGAAACAACATCGAAGGAAACTACAATACAAAAGGAAGTACAATACATTAGGTGTATTACTGAAATTCTGTAAGTTGTGCATCTATTTAGACTCAATAGTGCCTGTGAAAATACAGTGCAACGGAGGTGTTGCTTGTGTGTTATGTGTAGCTCAATATGTGTTTGTCAGCCAGTTGCATCTCATGAAATTTCAATGTAAAAAGAATGAATCCTGTTGAAGGTTTGTCCTGAAACAAAATGTATAAAAATAAATTGTATTTTGAATGTTTTCCATATATGGGCTTTTGTACATACATTTTTGACAAATATAAGTGTCTCTAAAGAGCCACAGTTTTAATGCAATTAACCATGTTACTATAGTAAAATAATGTCCATATAGTAACCATGTTTAATTTTGTGGTTACTGTGATTTTACTACAAAGAAACATGGTGAAACTATGGTTACTGTAGTAAAACTATGGTTAATATTTGTACGGGAAGGTTTGCTCTTCAAGAGAGATAGATTAACACCCCAGATTCGGAGATCGCCCGCGCATTGCTCTCCACAAACACTGGTGCTCCAACATATGCATGCACACCCTCCAGATTAACGTCATTTTTATTACTTCCTCTGAGAAAGTTGCTTTCTCAATGTTTGGCACTCTAAATTAGTGCCATTGCTCAAAATGTTTTTACCTGTGTATAAACACCCTTATATCACACCTCTTTTGTTACATTCATTATTACATCGGTAGACAGATCATGGCAGAGGAGTGATTGCATGCTGGCAGGTGGCATAATTTAAATGCTTAAAACTGGCAGGCTATTGCTAGTGCTGTGCCTTTGCCAAAATGCTGCTCTTTCTTCCTGCCATTAGGATCATTTATCATCGCTTTCACAACTGCTAGCTGCTGATGGCTTTCAGAGGACTTTGTAATCAGTCCTTTACCTGCAGAATCACATTCAGATGGATCGGCCAATCAAAAGATGGTGGGGAGGAGTGCAACTTTGACAGATAGGAAATTATGTAATTAGCCTCTAAGTAGGCTGCATTCTAAAATGTAGGCAGCTGCCTTGCTGCCTATTTAGTTAATGGCTTAACTGACAGCTGTTTTGAATGAATGGAACTCTTAAGGTAACTGGTCTCTGAATAGTTTGAAAAGCACCTTATTTTCATCCTGCCTCTGTATACAGCCTCCGAAGGCAGCATTTTCCTGGATTCGGATGCAGCCACAATTGGTTGCATCGATCAATTGAGTTGTCTTGAGTTGTCTGCCAATAGCCACTGTTTAGTGCATATCGTATATTATGGAAGTATATAATTGTTTTCTCAAACTAAACATTGGTAATAAGGCGCAATGTCTGTTGAGCAAGGCTTTTCAGTTTTAGGGTTAAGTATGCATCTCATTCTGAAAGAGTGTTTACACACCGCTTCACCATGTTGGTATTTATTTCTCTTGTTGACAGAGTGAAATGGACAGAGATGAAAACTTACGTTGGAAAAGAAAACTTGACTTGAGACTTGACTCAGACTTATAGGCAATTGACTTTAGACTTTGACTCTAAATTAAAAACTCTCTTTTTCTTCAAGGAGAAATGTTTTCTCTGAAAATTGCCTCTCTGAGTGGATGACAAGAATGATGGGAAGCAACAAAAGAGCCACTCATGCACTCTCGCTTGGTTTTTTCTGTGAAAATGTGTGGTCGTTTGCTTTCTTTTTTCTAGGAAATTACAAGAAATACCAACTTGTTAAACATATGTATATAAATGAATTGCCCTGCAACAGGGCAAAGTGTTACCAAAAGATATTTAACACTTGAAGAGGATTTGTGACAAAAGGCTAAGACTTAAGACTTAGCTTGGACTGTGCATGAAAGACTTTCCTGAGAAGAATACACACAAATTGTTGACACACTTTGATGCAAAGTTGAATTTCAATCAGTCTGTTTTAAAACATGGAGTTCCCTACATACAGTTGTTCGAACATGCCTATATGTACAGCCCAAAAATGCCGTTGGGCAGCCCATGAGGTTTTGAAACATCTCTCATTTTGTTTCTTATTAGTGAGAAAGTTCATTACCGGCACATCACTCCTTAGAAAGGCGCCTACACAACAACAGTTGATGCTAAGTCAGAGCAACCTGCATTCCTTTTATTACAATGTTGACGGTATAGAAGTAAAAAAGTTTTTGTTATAGTGACCGTCTGTCTTGCGACCAAAAGCTGAAAATGTTTTTACTTTTGTTGCAATGAACTCTGATGTTGGCATCTGTTTACCAATGAGAATTTCAGACAAGCAGATCCGGTTGAGATTTTGGAAATCCAATTTTATATATTTCCACTTGATTTCAAACTGACATACCCTTAAAACTATTTTTACATTCACATTTCTCTAATGCTCTGCCAGAGCTTTACTGGTGTGTAAGCACCCTAAAGGTTTCAGACTTTTCATTACCATCCGTGTCAAACCTCTGCTTGGCTATTGTATGTGTGTACTAGCTATTTAAGTGCAGTGCTGTCATAGAACTGGCCCATAATCAGGAATTGCCCTTAATTTGCTGAAACACGACACCTTACCAAATTAAAACAGACAATCTTTCATTTCCCATCCATTTTTACTTGTTGTCTTATTATAATCTCTCTCTCTCTCTCTCTCTCTCTCTCTCTCTCTCTCTCTCTCTCTCTCTCTCTCTCTCTCTCTCTCTCTCTCTCTCTCTCTCTCTCTCTCTCTTTGTGTCTGAAGGGAAAGAGGAATAAGCCGGGGGTGGAGACTGCAGGAACCCCAGACTCGGTGTCTGTGTCTGGGAGAGGCAGAGGAGAAAATAAAGCCATCAAGTATGTGCCTCCTGCAGGGCTTAACTATTGCAGTTAATGTCTCGGTAATGAGGAGAAAATATTAATCCTAGTGCTACTCAGCATTGTCCAGAAAAGTTTAAGGCAGTGGAATACGTATAATGGAATATGACCATACAACATATTATGCAATATCAACTGTAAACTGCCTGCTATTTTCAAAGGATGTGAAAAGCTAAACTATTCAAACAGTAGTATGCTACAATGTTGTCACATGACCTTTGCATGTTTCATTTAGGGAGTAGCCTTCAGTTATCATCTTGGAAACAATATTTGACAATCACACCATCTTTGTAATTTATTGAGGAGAGTTAGTTTGACAGATATATCATAGTTGCAGGGTTCATGGAATTTCATGGAAATTAATAAAATCTAAAAAGTACATTTGAGTGCAGAAATTTCTACATTGAATATACATTGTTTTAGTTTTTCTCTCTAAAATATTATTCGAGCTACAGTAGATACTGCTCTTGTTTGGAGTAAAATGTGCTTGTAAGCCATGATTATGACAGATTTGTCAGTTAATTGTTCTTTTGAGGTAGTTCTTTTCAATTAATTAATCGAAATGGTTGAGAAACCTTTTAGCATTTTGTCAGCAAATCGGTCGAATCAGTAGCGATTTGTTAGCAAATGAATTAAAAATTCATTTTTAATCTCTATCCAGTAATTACAAACACCTGGAAAGGTCATGGAAAAGTCATGGAAATTATTTGATTAAAAATGGTGGGAACCATGTTAAAAGAGTTGGGAGGCTAACATTTCAAATGTATCCTGTAACAATTACTAATTACTTAGTAAAAAAATAATAATAATAAACTTAATCCAATAACCACAATAATAAATTAATGTAATTAGATTACTCTTAATTACTTTTGGATTACCTCAAAGTTACATGTGAATAAAGTCAAGAGAAAAGCAATATGATATTGAAGACTTTTAATAATGCCCTCTGGATGCAAACAAAACATCTAGGTTACGACACTAGGTGACTTATTTGAAGGCCTCGGTTACCTCTGAACTTGAGAAAAGGCCATTGAGAAATTGGCAGACAGAATCTGCATGTCCTACCCTCAGACATACTGGTCAGTCATTCAGGTTTTGCACTGAGGAGCCGAGAGTAAGGTTCGGCCATAGCAGTGGCTCGGTTCAGCGTCGTGGCCAGGGGGACACAACGTCTCTTTCCCTCCATCAGGGCACGGAGGTTACAACAGTAAACTACACATTCCCCGTCTGTTGCTCACTTTGATGTTGTGTCGAGTGAAGCTACGCTAGGGGTCCAATTTTAATCACGCCATGCGCTGAACCATGTTCGTGCGCTGCTGATACAGGTGCGGGCAGGAAGTTGCGTGGCAAAGCGTACCTTCCCCAATGGCCCATAAAATTGTCATAAACTTTTTAGGTTCATGGCACCCCGTAGGGGGGAACAAAGCGACGTGCCAAGCATGGGAGCAGGCCGCGCCTTTTCTCTCTTTATGTTTCTCACATAGAGTTTCTCCGCTGAATTCGCAGACCAGAGGGCTAGGGAGGAAGAAGATCCAGGGAGTGTGAATCTAGTGGACTCTCCTGGGGAAAAAGAGCGCACGTGATCACCTCAGTGGAGTGGAAAGACGCTATGTGCAAGCGGAACACCCAGTCAGACGTTCCGCATTCCCGAGTTCTACGTGCTCGGACCTGAGTGAACACGGGACGAGACGGACTCAACCAAAGAGATTGTAAAATCTTGAAAAGGTATTGGGTGTTGGCCAGCCCGCTGCTCTGCATATGTCTGCTAGGGAGGTACCGTTGGCCAGTGCCCATGAGGATGCTTCTCGTCAAGTGTGCTCGAACCTGCAAGGGGGCGAGCACGGCCTGGGTGCGATGGCATCAACGACCCATTGGGAAAGAGCGTTCCCTTTCCGCTGTCTACCAAAGCAGACAAAGAGCTGCTCAGAACATCTAAAGCTCTGCGTGCGGTCCACATAGGTACGCAAAGCACGCACCAGACACAGCAATGACAAGGCTGGGTCTGACTCCTCCCAGGGCAGTGCTTGCAGGTTCACTACCAGGTCCCTGAAGGGGGTTGTAGGAACCTTGGGCACATAGCCCGGTTGCTGTCTTAGGACGACATGGGTGTCTGCCAGACCAAACTCCAGGCAATTGTCACTGAAAGAGAACGCTTGCAGGTCCCCATCCTTCTTGTTTGAAGCGATCACGATCAGGAGGGCCGTCTTCAAGGTGAGGGCTTTGAGCTCAACTGATTCTAGCAGCTCGAAGGGGGGTCTCTGAAGGCCTGAAAGGACTATATAAACAGAGGCTATATAGACCTTCAAGGTGGATGGGGACAGCCTCCCCTACAACCTATCTTGCAGATATGAGAGCACTGACCTGACTGCTTATCTCTGCGGGTCTTCAAGCACCACTTCATGGCGTAAAGTTGCCTGGTAGAGGGCTTGGTTGATCGTGTCTACGGCAGCAGGTGGTAGGCCACTTAGATCTTCCACATCCCATCCAGGGGCCAGACGTGGAGGATCCAGAGGTCAGGTCGTGAGGAGCGTGAGATCCGCGAACCAAGTAGGGGGCTACCAGAGTGACTTGTTCTTCGTCCTCCCTGACCTTGCAGAGTACCTGTGCAAGTAGGCTTACTGGGGGAAATGCGTATTTGCACAGCCCCCGGGGCAAGCTGTGTGCCAGCGTGTTTGTCCCGAGGGGTGCCTCCAGAGTACCAGAGCAGGCAATGGGAGGTCTCTGCCGTGTTGAGGTTGTCTGGGATGTGAGTCGCTGCTGGCTCCAAAGGAGGAGATGGCGGGCGAGTGGTGACATATAACGAGAGCGCACGCCGCCTTGCTGATTTATGTACGCTCTCGTAGTGGTGCTATTTGATTGGATCAAGGCGTGCTTGCCCCATATTAGCAGGAGAAACCTCCGCAGGGCAAGGATTACAGCCAGCAACTCTAGGCAGTTGATGTGCCAACCCAGCCGGGGGCCCCATCAAGGAGCTGGCGGCTGCATGCCCTTGCATATGGCACCCCAACCCTGTTTGGAGGCATCTGTGGTGTCCAGAACACATCAGGATACCTGCTGTATGGGGACTCCTGTCTGCAAAAAACAGAGGTCTGTCCAGGGGTTGAAAGTCTGGCGGCAGACGGGGGTGATGAACACATGATACGTGCCGTGGCACCAAACGAGCATGCTTTGGAATGGGTGGTCGTGTGGATAGATAACGACCGCACCCAGGAATAACACAGAAGGGCATCTTTAAAAAGACGTTCCGTTGTGTGGCACTCTTTCAGAATATACTCTTTTAGGTTGAAAATAACTCTTTTAGAAGCCGTGGGATTCAGCTGTGTGAACATTGACCGCTCGTCTTCGAAGAGAAAATCTGAATGAGCGGTATGCATGCCAGCTCCTTTATACCCGTATGTTTGGGGGAGTGGCATACAAATACCACTTGCCAATTCCGATTGGCCTTTTATCAAAGATCAGAGTTGTCTCGTGCTCCCAAACTTGGCACAACGTCGCGTGAGTGACAGATAGGGAACACTGCAAAGTTTAATTCTGACATTTATGGCAGATAGCATGTAGAATACTTGGCACCATTCTTTAACTTCACACTCTATTTAGTAGTTAGAACACAGGCTATCATCATCACCATCATCATTATTATCAATTCAATGTCTTCCCTCTTCTTGCTCATGATCAACAGTCCAACATCACCAGCTAACATTAATGGATGATTCTATGTTTCTGTTTATAGGAGGATCTTTTGTTTCCTTTGTTAGAAATGAAAAATTGCATTCCTGCTAGTAATCCCAATATTTACTAAATGTTACTGGTCAATACTGTTCATTGGTTCATTCCGCAATGACTCCAAAGATAAGCGAGTGTTTTTGTAATACCAATCCATACTTTTTGAAGTACGCCGGGAAGAGACTGTGCACAGCATGCAGATTTTCTTTATGCTTGGAATACCTGGATGACCTACTACATTTGCCAAAATATCCTATATCAGTAGAACACATAGCAAGGAATACTGCGTCCCACAATGCAATGCACACAAATTTCTTTTCAATTTCCAAAGTGATGAAAGGGCTAGAAGTAATCTTAACTTCTCTTATTTTTCTACAAAAATCTGTAATAAATGGTGAATTGATAACTGGATGCCATTCACTCAATTAAACATTCACTATTCACTATATTCTCATTCTAATGGTTATTCTAATAATCAAGCAAAACTAAAGTTTTGCCTAAATCAGCTGCCTACAGACGGATTTACTTAGGATCATCTGTTTGAAAAAGCTTGGAATCATTTGTTTGTGTGCTCTTTTCACTTTATTGGCAAGAAGTCAACACCGGGGATTTTTTATATTATCCACCGTTACGGTCCGGCTACGATAGATGTCCAGAAACGAAGTGCAATTAATTATTGTGCTGACAGTTGTGTGTACATTAACTTCTATTTAGCATCTTTTTTTGTAAATTATTCACATGTTTTTAAATGGCATTATTACTGAACTGACTGTCATTAGTGGTGATGTTTTCAACTGTTTTTATGCTGTGATGCTAAATGGATACATTCAACAGTGGAAGATCATAATTATTAGATGAGGCATGTAGAGTAGTGAGATGTTTTATCACGTTTGAAACTTCATTGTATTCTTATTTTCCTCTTTTCTGCATTTTTCCTGCTTTTGCAGAATGTGCATGTCTTCGCTTAAGGGGAAAAGGTGATTTGGAAAACAGCGTGGACATTAATTAATTATCAATTAAATGTATTTGTACTGATAGTGCTTTTAATAATACATATTGATTTATTATTACAGAGAACACTGAACGTTTGTGTACAATGTTTATAATGTATGTCCAAATAAATATTTTTATTTGTATTGCATGTAGTGTGTTATGTATGGTTCAGTTCATTGTGTGGCTGCTAATGCATCATTATTTCCTACACAAGAACAATAAATTAATCTATCAACAGGATCATTCAACACTAAAATATTTAATGTAGGTTATAGAATTTACATATGGAGATTATGTATGTAATATAACAATTTTAAAGCTAGATTGAGTTTACCCACATTCATCTCCCACAAAATATTTTTTTTCGGAGGCTTGATTTGTGTGTAGAATCACCACCCGGCCCCACCCTCCGCCCTGCCACATTGGCCATCACCATCAAACCCATAATCATTAACAGATTGGTGGGGAAGAACAATATCGCCTCACTAAATTCTGTGATCAGTTGTTCTCAAGTGTCTGTCATTTTTAATGCTGCGTTAGTACATAACATAACGATTGTTTACGCTTAACAGGAAGTTCCGCCCGCAAAGCCTCATGGTTCTCAGGAATATTGTGGATAGAGATCATAAGATATTATGACAACAACATAGCAGACTGCCACCTATTTATTAAGCAGTACACTAGTATAGTGATGTGAACTGTACAACTACAAATGAAAATTGCAGTAACTCAGATTTTAATATGGTAAAATATTGGGGAAAAAATGGGTCCTGACAACAATGTGCTATATTCCAAAATAATTAAATGCATTATTTGAGTTATATTGATTGTATTAAATTAAATTAATTGGATCGATTATGTAATGTATTACTCAATTCTAATTAATAAAATAAGTAATGTGCACCTGTGTTAGTCTAATCAGATTACAAAGTATTTTTTAACCTAATTACTTTATTTGTCAAAAGGTAGTGTAACATATTACATTTTAAATACTTGTAATCAGATTACCATTACTGACTTTCAATTAAGGTAATTACTTATAAGTACATTACTTGGATTACACATATTTCTAAAATAAGATTATTTATGTATAAAATGTTGTATATAAAATCTATTAAAATATGAATTATGTTCAGATGTACATCTGTTTGCATTTCTGTGACCGCTGAAAGGTGTTCGACAGTGGACGAGGTGGAAATAGAAACATTATATTAAACTCGTTGAGAAAGTTATTCAAAGTAAAGTAAGTGATTACAAGTTTAGAAAGTTGTTTGTAGTGGAGTAACTACTAACTACTAATGTGCAGATTACAGACACTGAGCATGTGAAACTATTTGAAAAAAGTGTGCATTTTCAATTAAGAAAATTATGATATATACCATTTTCAATTCTGAAATGTTTGGGGAGTATGTTTGGAAAAGGTTTGTCCCTGGTGATGGTCGTTTGTCTCTAAATGTTCTACGTTAATATTTACTGTAGCTATTTGTTAAAGCTATTTATGACCCTGCTTGATTTCACTGCACACAAGAGATTTCCAGTCAATTTTAATTATTTGTTTAGTAAATGTTCCCATTGTATGCAAATATGTCATGCACATTCAACATTCTTTCATTATCATCTGTTTGTATATACTGTACAGTAGTGATCAATATACTAGTATTAATACCGAGGTATCAGAGCTGTATCATACTGAAACCAAACTTTTGGCATCGAACAAACCCCACAGTCATATTTTAGTCTGAACACAGCCAGTGTTTATTGACAAGGGCCAATCTGAGCAAACCACAGGAATAACCTCTGACCACTTTAAAAATAATGACTGCGAGTGAAAAGATGGCTTCCACACACTTGACGATGTTGACCAGGTCAGCAGTCTGAAGAAGAAAATTTCTAGCACTGGTCCACTTGTAGCACTCGCTCTGATAGCAACTGCAGACAGAATATTAATCGGCCAGTGATCTAATTAGACAAAAATGCAGCTCACACCAGATGGATACTGTTTTCATATCAGTATGAGAGACCAGAAAGCTAATCGCCTGTGACCACACAAGGGCAGGTAGAGCAGTTCCACTGCTGATTCCGTATTGTTCTTCAGACAGCGAATGAAGCACTAGAGTTTCCAACCTGGTCTCATTGCAAAAACGTGACTCTATATACATTTTTGCAAAAACTTGTTATATGTGTCTCCAGGTACAATTCCCTGCAATTTCCAGGTGAAATGAACACAAGTGGTGCTACAACAACTGTGTGGTTTATTCACTTTCACTCAAATAATGACTTTAAGGGCTGATTATGACTTTATAAATATTAATTTTTCTCTCTATTACTCAGACCCTGCTATTTTATGATAGACGCAATTTGACTCTAATGCATCTTTTGAAAAACAATACATTATAATGCTTGTATTAGAGATCCACCTACATACACTTATTCCAAAACAATTAGCTTATGCAGTAGCTCATCATTGAGAGTGTTGGACTTAGTCGGAGGACTGCAGTTCAAGTCCAGCCATGACCTCAAGCTGTCAAGTCAAGTCCTATTTATTTGTATAGCTCCTTTCACAACACATATCAGGCATTAACAGAAGATTAAACTGTAATATCTATAATTTCTTAGAGTCATTATTGTGTAGTTTGATAAAATACGATTGTGAATTGTGTTTAAAAATAAATAATTAAATTATAATTGTATTAATGACCCCAGTGAGCAAGCCGAATGCGACTGTGGCAAGGAACACAAAACTCCATAAGATGCTGGTTAAAACCTGAGTCACTGTGGGGGCCAGTTCCCCTCTGGCTAACATCATGAATATAATGCCAATATTACTTATGTATAGTGCAAGTCATGGTTTAAAATTATTAAACTAAGTAAGTGTTAAGGGTCAGTGTTTAAACAAAGATTTTGTATGAACTGTAAGATTTATGAGTAATGTCTTTGAAGTCCATCCTGCATTAGCTAAAGAAGTTCACATAGACCCATTGTCCTTGTTAGTTGGCTGATGAAGGGTTTTGTTGGCAATTTATAGTCTATGTATTCCATTTCAAGAGTGTAGTCCATCATTAGACCAAGGTGATGCAGGCAGAGATCAGTGAGGTGCATCGCAGTTCAACCTGGCCGGTAATTTCGGTGAGGTCTATCCTAAGTCTGAGGTTCAGGCAATGTCATATAAAGTATCCTATGTCTTATGGTTGGAGCTGGCATCAGTTCATCCTCTGAAGTCCATTGTATTAGACTGAAGTGTTGTTTGGCTGGCACCGGCTGCTATTAGTCATCATCACACAGCGACACGTAGCAGTGGAGTCCAACACGAAGCAGGAATGGGGCTGGATCCAGCCGATTCTGGTGACCTCAGGATAGGAGTCCCGAGGATTAGACAGGGAAACGTATAAAATTATATTAGCATAGATGCTATTAAATTTATTGCAGAGATATAGATCATGATCAATGTTTCTGGTTCCGGCAGACATAACTAAAGCAGCCTAATTGTGAGTTGAAGGATAAATTAGGTGTATGCCTGGCTACATCTAATTTAGTCTTTAGTCTCACTAGTGTGTGTGTGTCTGCATCTCGAACAGTGTTAGGGAGACTATTCCATAGTCCAGGAGCCAAATATGAAAAGTATCTCCTTTTGTGGATTTTTATATTGTAGGAACTATTAACAGGCCCGAATTTTGCGATTGTAATGAAATTGATGGAATATAGTGTGGTAGAAGGTCACTTAAGTATTGTGTAGCTAGACCATTCAAAGCTTTGTACGTAGTTAACAGAATTTTTTAATTAATACGGAATTTAACAGGTAGCCAATGTAACGATGATAAAATGGGGCTAATATGATCATGTTTCTTGGTTCTTGTTGCACTCTTGCTGCTGCATTTTGAACCAATTGAGGTTTATTTATTGATCTTGCTGGACATCCTCCCTGTAATGCATTACAGTAATCTAGTCTTGAGGTCTTGAACGCATGAATTCGTTTTTCGGCATCAGCAACAGAGAGCATGTGTCGTAATTTAGCAATATTTCTTAGGTGGAAGAATGCTGTTCTACAAACATTGAATTTTATTTCTTGACATGTGACATTACAGAGTAGTGATTTTTCATTTTGCTTCTGCATTTTAAAACACTAATGGTTAGGTTTAGGCATTGATAAGGTAAGATTACTTTTTCAACGTTTCATTTATATAACCCTAATTCCAAAGAAGTTGGGGCAGTATGAAATATGCTAATAAAAACAAAAAGGAGTGCTTTGTAAATTATATTCACCCTTTTGAAATATTGAATTGAATATTGAAATATTGAAAGCACCACATTTACACATAATATGAGGTTTTACCTTGTGAATGTTATTGTTTTTTTAAAATGTACAATAATTTCAAATCAGATGGATTGCAACATGCTCCAATAACAATTTGACGAGTTGAAATAAAAAGGCGATGTTAAACAGGTGAGGCAATTGTGTCATAATACAGTATACTGTAAAAAGAGCCTCAAAAAACAACCTAGACCTTCTAGAGCAAGGATTGTTCAAGACTTGTCAATTTTCCAACAGATGCTTCAGCAAATAATCCAGCACTTTGAGAACAATCAAGAGGGCATTTCTGTAGAGGGCATTTCACCCTCTACAGTGCACAATATAGTCAAAAGATTCAATGAATCTGGTCAAATCTCTGTGTGTATAGGGCTAGACAAAAACGACTTCTGAATGCTCGTGATCCCTCAGACTTCACTGTCTTATAGAACAGTCATTTATCTGTAATGGATATCATGAACATGGGCTTGGGATAACTTGAGTAAACCTTTGTTAGTCAACACCATTCGCCGCTGCATTCACAGATGCAAGTTAAGACTTTACTATGCAAAGCAGAAGCCATACATCAACACTGTCCAGAAGCGCTGCCGACTTCTCTGGTCTCGGTCTCATCTTAGATGGAAAGTAGAACAGTGGAATTGTGTTTTTTTGGACAGAAGAGTCCACATTTCAAATAGTTTTTTAAAAACACAGCCTTTGTGTTATCCGGGCCAAAGAGTACAAGCACCATTCAAGCTGTTATTAACATCAGGTCCAAACGCCAGTGTCTGTATGGGCCAGGGGTGTCTATATGGGGCAGGCGCTAACAAACGATTTGATTGTAAATGAGATGGCTGATGAGATGTAGTTCAGGGCCCTCTTTTCTTTGTGGGTGCCTCTTGCCGCCACCGGCAAGATGCCGCCACCGAGGGATGCCTGAATCCGCCACTGAACCCACAACAACAATATGGAGCATCCAAATGTTTTATCTAATACACAGCAAGTCATAAAAATAGAAAAACAGAGACTGCTTAAATAAAAAACACAAAAACAATGATCCATGTACTTGTCTTTGTCAAACACACAGTGTAAACATTCCTAGTGCAGGGTGAAAAAAGTCTGTGAATCCCTTGGCTAATAACTCCTCCAAAAGCTAATTGGAGTCAGCAGTCATCTAACCTGGAGTCAATGCATGATTTTTCCTGCAACTGTACTGTATGTGTGCATTAGTGTTTCTACAGAATTTTGTTTTTGCAGCATGGGGCAATTATTTTCATGTTTTGTACCACTGTGCTGTGTCTAGCTGATTTTGAATGCACAAACGCATCCTTTATAAAAAAGGTTTTTCAAACTGGTTTTCACAAGGGATACCCAGGGATGTGTTATTCTGCACAATTTCAATGATACCAAACACTGATACCGTCTGACATACAAATGTCACTGCGTAAACATTTAACGCAAAAATGTATATCACATTATGTCCTTGGGGTGAGCAGGGCGGAGCTGAGCGGTGTCTGGGCAGAGTGAGGCCTGGAAGATAAATGACTTCCACCTGCACGCCACACCGCGTTCCAGCAAGGGGAGGTGGGAGTATTTAAGGAGAAAAGACAGCGGCAGACGGGAAAGAGATATATGAAGCTTGTCCGCGTGTCTGAGTGTTTTTATGATTTGACGCAGCTGGCTGAAAAGCAGTGCGTGTTTTTGTTTCTCTGCATGTGCTGTAGGCTTCGAAGTGACTGTGTGAAACCGGCTCATACACTGAAAACTCATCCTCATGATTATCACACATACTAACCACATTCTAATTGTGTGTAGTAGATAACAAAGAGCTGGGTGGACATTCACTCTACAGTGCGCAGCACATACAGACTACATATATTTAATTAGATTGCAATCTTTTACGGTTTAACAATCACACTGGGTCATGTCGCGACCTATTTGAGGTGTGAAGCTGTCATAAAATACATACAAACTGAATGGGCTTCACTTAGTTTTCCGTCAAAATAAAAGCTCCATACAACAGAAATATAACACTAATGTACTGTTATGTAATATTCACTGTAATAATTATATTTATCTATCTGTCCATCTGTCTCTTTGATACTTACTTTTCTATCTATCTATCTCTCTATCTATCTATCTATCTGTCTATCTATCTATCTATCTATCTATCTATCTATCTATCTATCTATCTATCTATCTATCTATCTATCTATCTATCTATCTATCTATCTATCTATCTACCTACCTATCTACCTATCTATCTATCTATCAATCTATCCGTCTATCTGTCTGTCTGTCTGTCCCTTATCAATAGCCTAGCAACATCCTAGAAGCCACTTAAAACAGTGTAGTAACTGTCTAGAAATTACTCAGTACACCGTAGCAACCACCTAGAAACTTCTTGGCAACCACATAGAACACAATAGCAACTGTTTAATAGCGTTTTATCAACAACCCAGAACACCTTAGCAACTACTTGCCATCTTCCACAAACAAAATCTTAACAACCCCTACGGGTGGGCGATATGGGCACCTTATTCTATTCATGTGACATGTATGCGGTAGAAATGGAAGCCGCTTCACGTGAGATTGAGCAAATTCAATGGGATTCTTCTCTCAATCTAAATATGCTTCTCAATTCTCATCTCACACAACCATCTGTGCTTCACGTGATTGTCACGCGCATGGTCTAAGAAAGTCTTACCAACAATGATGAGGAAAACAACTAAAACAATGTGTCATGTGCCAACAATTATGTGTCATCTTTAATTCAGATTTTTTAAACTAAACATCATCACCCTTAACAAACTGGCTTTGCTTTCAGATATTCAAGATATGATTGTCTACAGAGATTACTTAAATCATTTTCAGGAAATAATCCATTAGTATTTATGGATTATATCCTTTGTTGCATCGATTTCAGAAGATGATGAGTTTCTTGAGGAAAGTTTTATAATAATTATACTAGTCAACAACATCTACATTAACATTTAGCATTGTCAGTTGATTACCACTTTTTGATTACCACCAAATGGTTATTTAATTTTTTACTCTATGTTTGTCAAGTTTCAAATAAAGACAAACTTTTACAAGAGGAAGTAGTTACCCTTCTGTCACTCACTCATCATTCTGTCGAATGTAGTGACACAAGGGGTCTTCCTGGGATGCCAAACATACCTCTGAACCTGAGAATAGGCCAATGTCAGGTTGGCAGACAGAATTTGCATGCCCCACCCCGGACATACGGGTATAAAGGGAAGCGGGGAAGCGAGTGCCAGTCAGAATTATTCTTCAGAGCCAAACGGTTGTGCAACAAGCAAGCTGAAGTTCACCACTGTTTCACTCACCTCTGTCAGCGAGAAGCATTGCTGTTGGATCTACGGCGCGTTTCGTCCACTCTCACTACCCTGGATGGCGGGGCGGTCCACGGGTACATGGAAGTCCCCCAGGTGGATAGGGCGGTTGTGATCCACATGTCCTGAGAACGCCATCACCTGGCGGGACCGCCTGGTACTCCCCTCCAGAGCCTGCAGGATGATGTCATCATTAACCTCCAAAGCCTACAGCGCCACTGGACAGGCCGCCTCTGCCCTGCATGCCATGGCTCTTCTGCAGGCCCATCAAGCCAAGGCACTTAAAGATACCTGGGTAGTCCGGACGTAAAGCAGGAACTGCACTCATCCTGGCTCACTCTCGAGAGTTACTGTGTGCTCACAGGGACCAGGTGCTCAGGCACCTCAACCGTCTAGGGCTTCAGGTCAACTGGGAAAAGCAAGCTCGTCCCAGTTCATAGCATCTCTTTTCTCGGCCTGGAGGTAGACTCAATGACAGTGCGTCTCACCATTGAGCGTGCTCAGTCAGTGTTCGGGTGCCTTGCTCTCTTCGAGCCCGGTACAGCGGTTCCTCTAAACCAATTCCAGAGGCTCCTGGGATATATGGAATCCTCAGCCACGGCCGCGCCGCTCGGGTTGATGCATATGAGACCGCTTCAGCACTGGCTACAGACTCGATTCCTGAGATGGGCATGGCACCACGGCACATACCGTATGACAATCACCCCTTCTTGCCGTCAGACTTTCAACCCTTGGACAGACCTCTGTTTTCTGCGGACCGGAGTCCCCTTGCAGCAGGTGTCCAGACATGTCGTAGTAACCACAGATGCCTCTCAACAGGGTTGGGGCACCGTGTGCAATGGGCGCTGTCACGGCAGGTTTCGCCCAGTGGAGAGTGGAGGCTCCACCCCCAGGTTGTCCAGCTGATTTAGGACCAATTCGGCAAGGCACAGATAGATCTCTTTGCCTCCCAAGACAACTCCCACTGCCCGCTCCTGACAGGAGCTCCTCTCAGGACAGACGCCCTGGCACACAGCTGGCCCTGGGGGCTGCGCAAGTACGCATTTCCCCCATTGAGCCTTCTTGCATCGGTGCTGTGCAAGATCTGGGAGGACGAGGAACAGGTCATGCTTTGCGTATCTATTTGGACCGCACACAGAGCTTTAGATGTTCTGAGCAGCTCTTTGTCTTCTTCGGCGGATGGCAGAAAGGGAACGCCATCTCCAAACAGAAGTTAGCTCACTGGGTCGTTGATGCTATTTCTTTAGCTTATCACACCCAGGCCGTGCCCGCCCCCTTGCAGGTTCGAGCACACTCTACGTGAAGTGTGGCATCCTCGTGGGCACTGGCCCTTGGCACCTGCTTAGCAGACATCTGCAGAGCAGCGGGCTGGGCAACACCCAATACATTTGCCAGATTTTACAATCTCAGGGTTGAATCGGTCTCGTCCCGTGTTTTGTCAGGTCGAGCCGGTAGAACTCGGTAACGCGGCACAACCGAGCAGGTGTTCCGCTTGCACACAGCGCCTTTGACAAAGTTGATCCAGTGCGCCTTCTTTCCCAGGTTAGCCACTAAGCGTCACTCCCTGGATGTTCTCCTCCCTAGCATTCTGGCCTGCGAATTCAGCGGAGCAATTCACGTCCAGACACACTACAAGTCACAGGTACTCTGTACTGGGGTTGGGCTCCACGCGCTTAGTTCCCTTTTCAGGCAAACTCCCCATGATGTATTCCCCGTGGTACGGTCCCCCTGTCTGCGGACCCGCGTTTCCTTTGGGCAGCCCTGCTTCCCCGGTTGCCGTGCTTGTAGAGTCCCCCTTCGTTAGGCTGGACCTACCACTGCGCCATTTCCCACGTATGGCTTCACAACCCTTGTGGTGTATTTGCCACATGTTGCCTCTGCAGGGTCTTTTCCCCCTGAAAGAATAGGAACGGGAAAGACCGCCTTCCCCGACGCATTTCATAGCATTAAGATTCACGTCCTATGTGAGAGACATAGTGAGAGAGAAGGCCGCGGCTGCCGGGCTTGCTCCCATGCTTGTCATGTAGCACCTGTTCCCCCCCTCAGGGGTGTGGGGAAACTAAGGTCTGTATATGACATCTCTTTGGGGGCGTTGGGGAGGGCTACGCGCAGTCGACACAGGTGCCTCTAGCATGCAGTAGCCTGCTTGCACCTGTCTCGACAGTTCACGTAACACGGTCAGTGTGTGCCCTTTTTATATGGGACCCCTTGTGTCACTTCATTCGACACAACGTTGAGTGAGTGATAGAAGGGGAACGTCATGGTTACTGCTGTAACCTCCGTTCCCCAAGGGAAGGAACAAGACATTGTGTCCCTCCTGCCACAGCACTAGACCTACCACTGTAAACGGCCGTACTTATTGCCAATGTGTCTGGCCTTTTCTCAGGTTCAGAGGTACGTTTGGCATCCCAGGAAGACCCCTTGTGTCACTTCATTCGACACAACGTCTCGTTCCTTCCCTCGGGGAATGGAGGTTACAACAGTAACCATGACGTTTTCATTTATAAAGTATTTAATTCAATTAATGGATTTTTCAAAAAGGCATTGCAATATGGTTATTTAATATATACAATTTATAACAATATATAACAAATTTGTACTGAATTAAAAAATGCAACTAGATAAAAAAAATTATATTGTGATATAGGATTTTGGTTATATTAACATAGCAAGGCATAAATAACTGTTTTGAAATGACACAAGGATTATATATCCTTCCAACTTCAAAGCTCTCTTCAAACTGCCAATAATTGAAACTACTTAAGGCCATAACCTTCAGACTTCAGACTGACTGTCAGACATTTCATTTTTAGGGTATTCAGTTCTGGTTGTGACATGTTTCTTGTACTGTGATACAAAATTACTCATACTATGATATAAGATTTTGGTCATGCCGCCCACCCCTACTTGTAAATCTTGCTTCTAATATGATGTTTACTTAACTTTGTTTAGACGTCTTCTTTACATGTTGTTTTTATAAAGATTAGAGGTTTGAAACTACAATAGGTTATGAGAAACTCTGAGTCAGAAAGCAAGTGTACTGACAGCATAGAATAAATATGGCTTTAAAGGGGTTTTTGCATGCTATTCATATCAAAACATTTTTATCTCACCCTTAGTACTGTTTCTAGATAGATCCAATTATACACTCGCCCCTTAGAAATGTTTTACTTTATTTACTTTCATACTTTATGCTACAGAATACTCTTGAACACATGATTGTTATTTAGACCAAAAAACCTTACTTACCAAACCTTTGGCTAGATTGTTCTACTCTGTCAGTAGAGCTGGGTGGTATAACCAACATCTTATATACATCTTATATTGTATATTTATATAATTGTATATCACAGTAACAGCAAATCATTATATAGTACAGTTAAAATAAAGTAGAAAAATGTTTTAGACTGCATATTATGTAACCATGTGATTATGCAAATGTTTTGAAAATACATTTAATTAAATACTGGGCAGTGGTGGCTCAGTGATTGAGGCTCAGGGTTACTGACCAGAAGGTTGGGGGTTCAAGCCCCAGCACCACCAAGATGCCACTGTTGGGCCCTTGAGCAAGGCCCTTAACTCCAGGTTGCTCCGGGGGGATTGTCCCTGTAATAAGTGCACTGTAAGTCGCTTTGGATAACAAATGTGTAAATGTAAATACTGTACTTTACTAATGAAAGGTACTTCATCTAATTTCATTATTTTATTTCTCTCTCTCTCTCTCTCTCTCTCTCTCTGTCTCTCTTTTGGAACTTGCGCACAAAACAAAAGATCACATTATTCATAACAAATACATATAATTCTGCATCAGTGCAAAATAGTGTCACATTATATTTTTAACTCTTGAGTTAAAAACAAAAGACACAAAACAGAAATACATTATACAGAAAATCTAATTGTCTGAGCTACAGTACATTTCAAGCTGTTGTAAATTAGCCACATTACGAACCCCTGCGACCATACATCGAGTATGGTCTTCTTCCCGTACTACCTCTTTCTTGTGTTCAGGTAGGCGGTAGGGACGACTACGTACCACTACACCGGGGGTTGCCTCGATGTGGTGTTCTATGAGATTAGTGCGGCCAGGGAGAAGCGAGATCATGTCTGAAAAATCCTTTTACAACCTGGCAACCTCCATACATTGTGACAAGAGGTGGTCTCCACAAGGGACAGGGGTGAACTAATCGGCCTTTAGATTCACTGTCCGATCTCCTCCCTCTCTGGAACTACCATCACCAAGGATACAGGGACACCTCTCTCCATGGTTTTAATAGGTTGAGGTGGTAAATCTGATGAGCCCCGCCCCTATCCGTATGCACAACCTCATAGTCAACTTCCCCAACTCTCTGTGTGATCTCAAAGGGCCCTTTCCAATTTGCAAGAAATTTTGAGCTCAATATGGGGAGCAACACGAGTACTTTATCTCCCTTTTCAATGCACTGGTATCTGGTATGACCCTCCTCAATCGGGGCAGTCTGTGGAGTGTCAGGGACCAGGAGCAGGATCAAGACCCCCACCTCCATTACCACAGGACCCATCTACACACAACCCCTTAAATAATAATCGAAAAGCCGGCCAGTTAGTTCCCAAAATTAGTGGATGGGTGAGGTGAGGACTAACAACCTCCTCGACATTATGCTTTTGTTCCCAGAACATTAACGGGATAATCCTGAATATCCCCATACACACACCTCACCCTTACCCAATTATTTATTCTTTAATAATTATTTATTAGTATTTGCATTCAATTCCCTGTTTGAACCAATCATTGATTAATGGATGTTTGATTACAACCTGAATCCACCAAGGCTTGATATGTACCCCCTTGACACTCACTGGTATCTGTTACATCCCTGCTCAATTGGGGGTGGTCTGTGGAGTGTCGGGGACCCAGATAAAGGCCCCCATCTGCATTATTTGGCACAGATCTCGGACATGAACCAGCACCACACAACTCCAGCAGACCAGCCCAAGCCTCCTACCCACACCTGTGGCAGTGGGTTCCCTCACTTCTTCAACAACTCGTAGTCCAGGAAGTCAGTGACCAGAAGTTGTTGTTTCACAGTCTGAGCTTCCCCTGTCAGCAGCAGCAGAAGATGTACTACCCATGGGTCCTGCGGCCATCTCAGGGCTTTGGCCGTGTGCTCAAAGAGCTCTAGGTAGGCCTCCAGATCTTCTTGAGGGCCCATCTTTGCGAGCAACATGTGAGGGCTCGCTGCTGCTGGGGAAAGGGCGGTGGCAACTCCCTCTTGGGGAACAAGGCTTAGAAGCACCCACCGGTAATCCTCCTGGGCCCGAAGGAGTGCCTCAAAATGTTGCTGCTGCTCCATGCATAGGTCCAGGAGGGCCTGGTTTTGGGCCTGGTGGATGCTGGCCAGGGACCTGAAGACACTCTCCAGTGGCGACGACTCCATGACAGCATATACTTTTCCTCATTTTGCCGTCTTTTGGCACCAGTGTAACAATGGAATAAGGAAGCAGGAGACGGTGATTCCAGCTCAGGAATGTCACTTTTACAAAATAATAAGTTCGCTTCAATGCTCAATGATATAGCTTCATATAACTTAAATCTTCAAAAATTGCATCAGCCAACACACACAAACAGCTCATCAGCTGAACTCTCTCACACTCTGAGGACTGGCCCTTTTATATTCCCCATATCTCACTCTCTCACACTCTGTAAAACAAACAAAACATCCAGGATGGGAACTAGGTAAATGAACGGGAGAGAAACACATAACAACTGACAAGGACTGAACAATGGGGAACAGCTGGAGGTGATCAGAGCAGGGAATTATGGGAAGTGAGGTTCGGGGGAACAAATAACAGGGGAGAAACACAAGGCAAACAACAGTGAATCATGACAGCTATAGAGACAGCATAGAGGCCCCGAAACGCTTCTGCAAAATTCCAGCACTGTACAGACAGGGCAGTGAACTGTATTTTCATTTTGCGCTGTTCACTAAGAAGCTAAAATATGCCACTTAAACGTATATAGCCTCCTTGTTGATGGAGCTCTAGCATTTAGAATGGTATCAACCACAGTCGGGGATAAACCATAATTCAAAAGAGTGCCCCATTGAGGGGTCACACCCACAACTTCCATAAAAATGCATCGATGCCCAGCAGTGTCAGGGGCGAGAGAGAAAGCCAATTCTCTCATTCAGCCTTATTTAATGGTGACGGCTCTCGACACACATGGTCTCAAGCATGCGTTGCTCGTCAGAAAATGGCCACCGAGTTCCGAGCATGTCCGACAAGACTCACGCTTTAGGATAGGGCGACAAACACGAGGAGGATTCCAGTGTTCGCTCGCACTCCTATCTTCTCAGACACAAAGCCAAAATCCCAAATGGCTCCAGCACATGGAACTCCAAATCTGGAGGCCATAGAACTGGAACAAGTGGGGATAACGCCTCATGGTGAGAAATTGCGAGCCTCTATGAAGCACCGCTGTCCTAGTCGGTCCCTTGTAATCTTTGGAATAACCACATTGAAATTGCTCTAAAATGTATGCTGTGTTAACGACATCCTTACATGTTTGCCACTCAAAAGGTAGAAAAACAATCCTCGCTTTTACATGAGTCGCTAGAAACAAACATGGGCTTTGACAATTTGTGCATTGAAGAACAGAAAATATGACTTGATGGCGTGAAAGTGAGCACCTTTATGGAGCCTGTGATGTAGCTCCCTATGGGACATCACTATAAGCTCTATCAGCCAATAAATTGTCTTTATTGTATAAAGGCTTCAGACCACATTACACTCGGATAGTGTCTCCAGAGTGTTCATACACAGCTCGAGTTCCACAAAAGGGAACTATAATTTTGCTTAAGGTTTTTTATTTCAGCTTGGACATTTCTACAATTGCACAGTCTACACCATCACTGCCCAGCCCTATTTGCCAGTTACTTTTAGATATTACTTACTCGACTGTCTGTCTATCTGAAATCTCTGTTTTCTATTCACTCTCTCCTTTTTTGTTGTTGTTTTTTTTCCATATCTTGTGTCTCCATGTGATGTTCTGACCTGTCTCTTTTTTGTCTCTCTCTCTCTGGTCTTAGTGATCTAGACAGGGACTTTTGGAACAACAATGACAGCAGCAATGTGCAGCAGCGCTGGAGCTCCTACCCACCCAAGGAGTTCCTCCTAAACATGTCCCCCTATGCCCCCTACGGAGACCCTCGCCTGACGCCCAAGTAAGTCTCGGTTACGGCTGGTAAGGGACCCCTTCACTCTGCGTAGGGCTGTACTGGAAGGGGAAGACCATCCTCTTTCTGAGATAAGTCAGCATTCATTCCTGTCTCTTCCAACCTTTAATTCCAACTTTCCCCATTAGCTTACAACGGCTTTCTGTGTCATAGTAATTACTGAAACCTATTAGGATGAATCTTGTGAAGAAATGTCTGGGTCATATTTCCAGAATAATTTGTATATGAAATCATATTTTGCATTAAGACAATTAATTCTACTTTCAGGACCATTCAGAAGTCAATTTGAAGAAAATTCAATTTGTTATCATTTACCCACCCTCATGTTGTTTTGAAACAGTAGGACATTCTTTCTTCTGTGGAACACAAAAGGAGATGTTTGGCAGAATGATAGCCTCTGTCACAATTTACTTGCAGTGTATGGAAAAAGATTAAATGAAAGTGAATTTTCATTTTTGGGTGAACTATGCCTTTAAGCACATTTTCCCTCCAAATTCTCATTAATGTAATGTGAAAAAACCTTTAATGTTTAATGTTTTTTAGTGCTGATGATGCAAAGAATTGGGTGGGAGGGGCTGCACCCCCATCCTCTCTCACAGCTCTCTCTCTAAACTGAATTTCATATTCAGACACTCAAAGGACTTCGACACTCAATCATTGATTCTTACCACTGATAGTTTCCAATTGTATTTTTGAATATGAAAATTTTACAGAGGTCCAGATCTCTGTAACCTTATAGCTAGTTAAGGTAATGTTTTTACTATAGATTAGCAATTGTTCATCTTGTGGTTACTATGTTTTTACTTCAAATGCAATGTTTAAACTTTATTTTTTGTAGTAAAACTATAGTAACCACAAAATTGTGATTTGTATTACCATTGATTTCGTTTTCCTGTATTATTTATATGGTTTTACAATGAATATCATGGTTAAAATATGGTTAGTGTAGTAAAACCATGGTAAAGTTTTTGTGAAGGAATGCAAAACTAATTGCGAGGGCATGCAAAACTCATTGCTAGGTAAAGCCACCTATTACGAGGTAACGCAAAACTTATTGTTTTACGTTACCTCGTAATAGGTGAGCATGCAAATCTATTTCAGAAAAAAATCTCACCCTGTCCTCTAAGGGGCTCAGTAGGTTTAGGGGTGAATTATGACTTGGACATTTCTGGAAGGTTCACAATAAATCACAATCTAATTGATAGCAGACAATAATGGATGCAGGAGGCTGGAAGTCTCCGCCCACTTCTCATCAATGTGCCAATAATTACAATCTACATTCTTGAACAAACATGCACTCATAACACCAGAGTGTGTTCACTGAAGTCAGAATTAATCTGTAATCAGTATATTCGTTCACCCACTCTACATTTGAAAAAATGTTGGCCATATGCAAAAGCAATCCCTTTACCAATCCTCTGGCATCATCATATCTTAGAGGATGAGATAGGTGCCTAGAAGGTGCTTCTTTGATAGTTTGGTTCTGTCCTTAGGGATTGTTCACACAAAACTGAAAATTATATCATCATCTACGCCAGGGTCAGGGTAGAACAACCTCGGTCATTATCCCAGGCCCTGAAACGAATGAGCCCCACTAATGTCCATTATGCTATAACCTACTGATTCAGCCTAGGGGAGGTGGGCCCACCGAGCCTTCTGATTTCAAGTGACAGCCCTGATCTATGCAACCTAATGAAGCCTTTGCAATTTTCCAGTAAATTTACATTTACTGGAAAACTCTAAATGTGATATTTGCAGAGTGTCCAAGCTGCTTTTTCCCTACAATAAAAGTGGATGAGGACCAATGGTTGCCAAACTCCAAAAACTACGAAAAAAATTACTATAAAAATAGTCCATTCAGTTCCAGGGTAGACAGATTCTTTGTGGATCTTGTCATGCGATAACATTGTGAGCTGAACAGAACAACTTTTTGTTATTTCATTTAAGTCACTTAAATTTGAAGTAATTTAAGCAATGTGTGGGTGAGTATATGATTACAAAATATTCTGTTTAGGTTAACAATTACTTCAAGTTTTTGGTTGAAAGATCTGGGGTATTGGACCTAACACTGGCAGACAAAGACCAAACACAAACTCTAAAAACATTTACATATGCAAATTAAATCTTTTGCTCCTAGAAAGTGCCCTGTTCCCTACAGCCCTGCCAGCACAACTAATGTCACAAACTGCTAACATTTCACCTGCAGCCCATGTATGTTATCCATGGAGACGGACAACCCTCAAAACATCTGACCTTTATCATAAAAGGTTTAGATACATTTGAGAACATCTAGATTGGGTTCATGCCATTTGTCTATTCCAGACTCCACATCTGATTGAATGTAGAAGGTTGACCGTTAACTCTACTACTGTATTTATTTGTTTTCATGACTAGATCTTTGTGCCCTATATGGTAGTTGGTTTTTGTCTTTCCAATCACCTGTCACTTTCCCTGTGTAGTTTGAACTGTGTCCCAGTTTTAAAAGTTGGCAATTCTCCAGATATTTTCAAACTTTAAATATATTATTAACATGATAACCCCTTTGTTTCCAATTGTTTATCATTACTCTTTTCATAGTTGCATTTCATTAATATAATTGATTTATTCCTAATTCACATTTTATTCATCATAGTCATTAGGGTTTACTTAATTTCAACAACATAAAAGCTGTAAATAGAAGGATGTCAGAGTCTATTATTACACAAACAATTTTCTACGTTAGTTGCATTCACATTGACATTTACGTTGACAGTAATTTGACTAATAGTTTATGGTGTTCCTACTCAACTGCTGTATCTAATTGTATAAAGTCACAACAGTTGGTATCGTTCATGTTAGCTCGAATTGAGAATGAGTGATTAATTTTTAGTTTGATGCAACATGAACGATAGCAACTGTTGATGATACGACAACTTTTGCTAGTCGCATGAATCACAGTCAGCGTGAATGCCCTTAATAAGGGGATATTCAAAGAATCACTCTGGACTTGATGGTAAAAATTAAAGGGACATTTAATACACTTACAGATTAAAATACTAGTCAGCAACCTGTTCATCTGCTTTAATGAATTCCAAATCCTCTCTTTTTCTGTCCGCCTGCAGAGGTTGATGCGCAAATGTTACTGTCTTATGTCTTAAATGGCCATCGACACCTTCTTTTGGAGTGTTAGTTTTGTTGTTGTACTGTCCAGATGTGCTGAACATCAGACTTTGTCACACTTGAAGGTTTGATTGATTCATTAATTGATTAATAAATAATGGGAAACAGAATAGGAACTGCCGGCCTATATCTTTAACATGTATTGATAGAAATAACAAAAAAAGGTATTTGATAAAATTTAGCATTTTCCCAATGTACTTAAAAAAAGCAATCCACTATAAATTTCTTCTCTATAAATTTGATCAGGTAACTTTACTGATTACTTTTAGAGAAAATAAATTACATCACTAATGAATTTACTTTTAAGTTACTTTGTAAAACAGTTTAACACAAAAGTTTGTTTTTCCGCTCAGTGAATTCAAAAGAGTGTCTATAGTTCAACCTCATTCTGTCATACACAATCCATACACTGAGCACCACACATTACAACCTTATAATGACTCGCTGTTGACCTTTTCAGTAATGTCACTTTTCCTTGCATTCACCATATTAGTGGCCATCAGCTGGAGGAAACACTGGCGGTGAAAGGAAAAACACCCGAGAAGCGATATCAAGAAAAACATAATAAAATTGCTTTTGATCCATGGTAAGTCCCAGAAAAAGTTCATAGAGGTCTGAAGACTGCACAAATATAGCCAAATTGGAATATCGCTGACATTTATTTAATATTTTATCCACGATTCATCTCTATACGCGTCGAGTCTGATGCGTGACCAGAAAGTATCCTTGCCTACTGGTACATCACCGTAAACGTATCTCTCATTCAGAAATTACAAAGTTTTTTTTTTTGTTTTCAGGTCTGATGATTTGGTCACAATAATACAAAATGTCTGTGATGAACCCGTCTGTATGAATGTTAGAGCTAAGTCCAGAAGAAGTTTTTTGTCACATCCCACAGCGCAGCACAGGACACTGAATGTATATGGAATTTTGGTCACAAACATGGTGAAGGTGACATCACATGAAACGGGTCATTAGAGAAACTCAAACAGATAAACACATCAACATAATGTTCATGTTTTTAAATGTATTTTACATGAACTGTACTGTTTTAAGAATATGTTTAATCCAAGTAGTGTATTTACTAATTAACCTTTAATCTGATTACAAAATATTTAGACGTACTGTAATGTGTTACACTACTTCTTGACTACAAATGTAATCTGTTTGTAATCAGATTACACCCAAAAAAATCATATTTTTGCGAAATGGCCAAATCGCAATTTTGATTTTAATTCAGTAATATAACAGCCAATATGGAAAAAAACAAACAAACGTTGATTAAGATTTTTTTTCTTAAGATGAAGAAAAATGTATCTTCCATTTATTCAGCTTTTTGTGCAGTGACATACATCAACATTACTTTTCTTAGCCCAAGGTGTCTGATATAGACGACTAACAGTTTGCAAATATTCCACAGAATATGCTGTACACCAATATCATCTGCCTTCCTATTACTGTTATCCCATGTTCCCACAAAATCAGACCCACCTGCATCCTCTTCCAGCCCCACAACCTAAGCCCCCTCTGGACCTGCATTGTGTTTACCTTTTTGTTTTACAGCTGGGTCTCGACTGGGATGGTTTACTACCACTATCCCTTATTGCTTTGCCTGAAGCTTCTGACAAATCTATCTATACTTTTTGTTCTTCTTTGCTTTAATGCTTACTCAAACTCCCATGTCATTTCTGTTATTGCATATTTGCTGCTCTCTTCCCTTTTCAGTGGAACACTGGAGAAAGGGGAAGTGGGTGGGGGGGCAGTGGGTGGATCCAGTCGCAGTGAGAGCTGCATAGGCGCAGGGACCAGCAAGTCTGGGAGGTGGCAAACTGTCCAGAGCCACCTGCACTCCGGCAGCTTGATACCAAGAAAGTGAGTGTCAGAGGCTGAGTTATATTTCTTTTGAGAAGTTTGGGCAAGTTTCCATGACATGAAAGCATAACTGCTGTTGTGCATAAAATAATGGTTTGGTTAAAGGAATGGCTCACCCAAAAATTCCAATTCTGTCATTGTGTACTCACCAATTGATATTCCAAACCTGGATGCTCCATCATGTACAAAAGGAGAAACTTTGAAGAATCTTCACATGATCTTCTTTTCTATACAACAACAGTTCATAGCCAAGCTTAAAAAAAAAGGACAAATACCTTTAAAACCTTCAATGCACCTTGACATCACTGACACATCATTTACTTTTTTTACATGTTTTTTGTCCCTTTTGGAGCATGAATCGAAAATATGATAGCATGAAGATTCTTAAAAATGTCTTGGAGTGAGTAAATAATTTCAGAATTGTCATTGTTTGGTGAACTACTCCTTTAAATAACAAATAATATTTAACAATAGTAAAAGCAATTAGTTAAAACTTTGATTAGAATAGCAGATCATTAATCAATGGCTTAGCTATGTAATCCATGCATTTATGTAGCCCAAAGTGGTTATACAAGTGGCCCTCACATTGACTGTGAGCCAGGTTGGTGGCTGAAATCAGTTTGCTTTCAAGAGGCATCAGACCGACGGTCATTACATTGAGTACTGTCACTCAGTAACCATTTGATAACATTTATAACATTAAGCTGTCAATCACAGCCTGCAAGGATTTTAAAATGTCCAAAATTATCTGATTTGTGACACTACATAGGAAAATGAAATTAACTGTATTTGATAAGCCTGTTTTTTAATGCAAGCTGACTGGGGGTGATAAACGTGTATGACTTTAAAAGAAGTGAAACAGGGCTGGGCACTATATTGTATTCTTTGTGAATATGTGCACCTGTTAATGAACCGTTCAATATTTTAATTGGACTTCCATTGGCACATGTTCAGTACAGACTGATGTCTAACCATTCATGTTCCTAGAAATCAGTTGGTAGGTTATCGTTTGCTAGAGAATTTATTTTGGAATATAATCTGAGCTTTCACTTACTATTTTAGATCGAAATCAGTTTTATGACTAGGGTTTCTAGCCCAGCTGTTGAGTTGACAGTTCTGATTCGAGATGTATTTTCCAGGTCCAGTGCATAAATTGATTGTCAAAATTATCTTACACCCGTGGTTTCGCGAAGATGGAAATCTGGCTGGTATAGTCTACTTTTTAAAGCCACCTGACATTTTGCATGCATGAATGGCTTTGGTTGTCAGCTGCACAGAGCCAGTGCAATGTAGGCAATCTCTGCTCTACACTTCAAACTAAACAACAATAGTTTTATTTACACAAACCTATGCTTTTGGAATCCTTTCGAGGACAAGAACTAGAGGGTATACTTTACCTTGGTGGTGGCATTATAGATGAGTAGACCGACTCTAGCTTCAAGTGGCACCCGGACAACTGAGGTAAATTAGTTGACACTCTTCAAAACATAATGGTGGGACAAACTTTGTTTTGATGGACACTTCTCAAGACCAATGGAGACACTTGTTAAACAGATAGTCTGATTAAACAACTTTTTATTGGTCATTTTGATTAGCAATTCAAACAATAGGAAGATGTTATTCGGGGCATTCCTTCTATGGTAAAAAGTCACAATTGCCAAAAGTTGGGGATGTGTTTTTCATCGGACAGCAACTATATGAGCCTTATGGCAATAATATCTTGTTTTTTTTTATATAGTACCTCTAAATTTGAAATTTAAAAATGTAATTTTAGTACCAAATTAGCTATTTAGCATGATTACTCAAGGATAAGGTGTTGGAGTGATGGCTGTTGGAAATGGGGTCAAAAATTACTTTTTCAAATAGTGATGGTGCTGTTTTTTAAACCAGTAATGTCCTGACTAGACTTTGTGATCAGTTGAATGCCACTTTGGTGAATTAAATGACCAATTTCCTTCTGAAACAGTAAAATCTGTACTTCATTCCAAACTTTTGGCCGTCAGTGTATATTTTACTAATAAACATGAAAATGCCTCTCTGGGACTTGGGTTAACATGTTTGAGTGGCAAATGACTAGTTGACTCATTGAGTTTGCCATCGATTCAGTGAAACAGACTCGCTTGACCTTAATCAGAGATATTAATAAAATTCACCAACTGTAGCAGCAGAAATGCTATAATTGCATTTCTGTCTTAACACTGCTGGCTTACAGATACAGCCTCATGTCCTACAGGTTTTCTCACAGTTTTAAAAATAGTTTAGAAGTTCTGTTTTACCATTTGTTTTATTATTATTTTTATGTAATTTTATTTAGTTGTCTCTACTAAAGCATATGAAAGCATTTCATGTTTCCACTCCCATCTTCAACCGATAATTGGTTTCTATATTTGGGTAGGTAAGAATTGCCACCCTGCCTCATATCTTTCTACTCCTCCTCCTACCATCTTCTTTTTCCATCTGCCTCCTTATGCACACATTCTCTATTAGGGTTTCTATCACTTGTCATCTTGAGGCTCTGTAATAACAAGCAGCTACAGGTTTCTGCTGAAGCTCAAGGATTTGCTTGAGGACTCTAAGAATCGCCAGCACTTCTCCATCAAACAATGTTTGGATGAGTGCAGATGAAAATATCTTGTCAGTGTTTGTCAGGATTGGTTTGGGAAGGATTTTTCAAGACATTCCAACAATTGCTCACTGAGATCATCCCCAATTTCCTCATTTATCAAACACTTAGAACAAATAGAGAGGGCAGTGAAAGGAATAGTTTACACCAAAAATAATAATTCTGTCATCATTTACTCACCCTCATGTCGTTTCAAACCTGTATTATAATCCCCCCCCCCCGTGGAAAACTAAGTGTGAATTATCCTGTCTGCTAGTTTCCGTTTAATGAAAGTGAATGGGGACACCAAAGTGCACCAAAGCTCAAAAATAATAATAAAAACACCTTAAATAATCATTAAATTGCTCCATATGACTTGTATACCATATTTCAAGACTTCTGAAACAATAGAAATCCGGTTTGTGTAGTTAATTTCAGAGCTTCAGCGGAGGGAATTATTATCAGTGAATAAATACTTACATTTTGGTCTGTTCCTCACACAAAGCTCTCATATGGTTTTAAAATAGTTTGGCACACAATAAATATGGACATCTTTAATGATACGTTTAAGGTGCTATTTTTCTTATTTTGGGGCTTAACATCCCCAGTCCCCATTCACTTTCATTACATTATATACTTAAAAAATAAGATTCATTATAATTTTTCAATATTAAATTGCTGCCGTGTTACAGAAGATGTGAGAAAACCATCTGAAATGTTGGCTTTGTGTGCTTTTTCTCAGTCAGCCATAGAATATTTAAAGTTCATCTGAGAAAAGTATTGGCCTAAAATTGACTATTCAGGCATAGTGTTTAACAAAGTGCTTGCACTTTAATGTCGAATTTCACACATTGTTCATGTCTCACAGCAGCCAGAGGCTAGCTGAATCCAACGAGAAAACCTATTCATTTTCCCTCTAAAGAAAACAAAACAGAAAGACTTCATTTGGAGAGCAATGTTTTTTTTTTCTTTTATTCTTTGATTATGCTTTCCTTTGCCTCAGTGTTTTCTTGCTTTGATCATTGTTCTTACTGAGTCCACAACCCCCACACACTTCTCTTTGTTCCCTGCTATTCAAACCATATTTATAACACACAGAAATAAAGCAGAGATGACAAATAGAGTAGATTGGGAATGTAAGTTGTTTAATGACAGTTCAAGCTGCATAATGGGCGTAAGTGCAGGGTGATATACCACATTACATAAATGCTCATATATATATATATATATATATATATATGCAGCTCTGGAAAAAATGAAGAGACCACTGGCTTACATATATATATGGTATGTATCTTACCATCTTTTATGAAACAGTTGCAGTCCCTAAACCCCAACGGCAGCTTAAAATGGACCAACTTCCTTACTGGTCCTGGCACAACATTCCTATAAACCAGTCAGATCAGAACAAATCACATTAGAGCCAATCTTTCAAACTCACCTCTCTAGCATCACTGAAGAGCCATTTACAATGTAACATTTATTACTTCCATCCAATGTGTTAAATGTGATTATCTTTCTTTAAATCTCAGCATACACTTCTGGCATTGGGTCATATAGCTCAAAGTATGTAGATATGCACAGTCTCTCTTAAAATCTGTTTTGACTTTTGCATCAGCACCGCCCAAGTAGTGATGCATAATGCAAATTTTCCGGTAATAATTGGCTGCATTTTGAAATGTCAGCGGCAAACATCATCAAAGTTGAAATAGTTTTAACTTTGAGCATCACATTAACCTGCTTTGAGCTTAACCTGCGTGCAATGCAACTCCGGGAGTAACACTGTAGCTTGACAATTTATTCCATGGTGTTTAATGCATTTGGATAATGCTTATATGAGTCATGTGAAAGGACCTTTAGGACTGGGGTTTGGTCTTGAATAACACTCTTTCCAAACAATCATTTCTGATTGGTTTTAGGGGTAATATATGGTTAAGAGTTTAGGCTATGAGGGTTTATAGGAATGATGTTAAAGGTCCAACAAAGGATGTAAATCCAGGCATGCATGCTACTTGGCCACGCATGGTAAGAAATGCCTGGTCACCCTAATTTTGCAGATATGTTTCTGGGTAAACATTTTTTGTTGGTTCTTGATCATCATTCCTGTCAAAGAAATGGTAACCCTATCCCTAACGTAACATACCTTTAAATTCAGAGGGAAATTATAAGTTCATAGGAAAGTTGTGCTAGCCCCTGAGCCTAACCCTATCCCTTACCTTTCCCTAACCAGGACCAAGAAAGGATGTTGATTCATGAACGTTATTTGGCTAAATTACAAAATGTTATATGGCAAGAAATGCCTACTCACCAAGTCTAATAATCATACTCACTTGCCATCACATTCAAAAGACACAGTGTCTAATAGCTGTTTCATTTAACTCATTTACATAAATTCATGACCACTAACACGCCGCCTTTCCGTCTGCAACCTTGACAAGTGTTTTAGAATGGAGGTAGACTTTGAGTTATTGCTGACATTCATTCAGTTCACAGATATACTCACCAGGGACACATCCCAGAGTTAAAACATTGGGGTCTGCATAGGGGTGCATAGTGGGGCTTAACCCTGCAGTAAATCCCCCAGCAGAGCATTAAAATCAAACAGAACAGCTCAACAAGGCTTTACACTAATCAGAAATGACACAGACCCAAGGAAGCTATTGTCAGGGGTACAGAGGATACAAATGATAATTTAATTGAGATCCTAAAGAGACAGAAAAGAAGTAAAGTTGAGGTGTGTAGATGGTGAACATGTGTATGCGTTGTAAAGCCTACAGAGGTCTTTAGTGAAAGGACGGTGGGTTTACAAGACATATGCCTTAGTCAGGTCATGCAATAAGAGACACAGTTACCCCTATTCCATTAAAATGGTGCCTGTGCCAGAGGCAGTGCTCGTCTGAAGTTTAGCCATGGGAACTGTATACCTAGTCAGAACCAACTACGGTTTCCTTTTGATGCAACTGCTACTTTTAAGGCAACGGTTGCTCGTGGCACATTTGGGCATTTCCAGTATAGACAGCTTCATTGATAATAATGAGACAAAACTAGCTTTGTTTTGCATCAGTCTAGCCAGAGTTGCTGTTGTTCTGAAAACGAAATTGGTACAGACATTTTCCTGCCCCCCCAACCTCTTAAATATGCGGTTCCTGGTTCAAGACCAGCAGGTTTTAGAGGCTGGTAAGCAGCTGATACACTATTTCCAAAATGGGGAAACAGAGAGAAAGGTTCCAGATTGGGCAGGGGTTGACAAATATAGGTTTTTCAATGGCCGATATCTATACTGATATCTAGAGAGCAGGATGGCCGATATAATTGCAGATAAACATAATACAGTTTATACTGTAATACTGTAATACTGATAGCAAATCAGACGTACACACAATTTGTACGTCTTTTTTTAATAAGTGAAACAAACACTTATTGGGCTTCGTTCATGAAAAGTGAACTGGGAGTTAATTACACATAAAATGGAGCTTCTCGAAAACTTTCCACCGGATTCATGATTTGTTAGTAAAACATGTGTATTTTAGTGAATTCCAAACGTCCGTAAATAAAGAGCGCGTGTATGTTCGTTCACAATTATCATATTCCATGCCCATGAAAACGCCATATAAGGAAGGCTTCAGACTTCAGAATAGGAAGCTTTTAACATCTATGTGAACAGTAATAAAAGGTTGATGTTTTTTTATGGAGTGCATTCACATCCTAAAATATTGATTTAGCAATGTTCACATGTTCGTTCTATAAAAAAAGTGAGGAACTTACAGTCATCGCATGCTTTTGCTGTCATTTGAGTTCTTTTGTGAATTAAACGGTCCAAGAGGTCAATCAAAATGTTTTGACATGATGTCGGCAGGAGGAAGTCCACAACCTTCTCTGGTTCAGATGAGCGCATCGCCAGAGTCATTGGAGAAACTACTCGAGTAAATCCAAGACTGTGATATACTTCCCTTGCAACAGGAAATTAATAGAATGCCTGAAGTAAGATATTACAGATTTGCAAGCTATATGACAGCAAGCTTTTTCTTTTTTTCCCCATTGTAAACTACTGTATTGTGTACGCTCCTGCCGCAATGTGTTTATTTATGGGTGTAAAGAAGTTCAATGGAAAGGAGGAGGCGAGAACCAGCTTTTCAATATAAATAATATTTTAATAATAAACTTAAACAGAAGACACAAACACACATGACGGACATGTCCGTAAACTATCTTTCTCTCCCACTCAATCCTCCGCAGTCGGCCTTTATCCCTCTCGGAGGCTTGATTAGCCTGATGTGGGACCGGGTGTGTAGAATCACGACCCGGCCCCACCCTCCGCCCTGCCACATTCCTTCCTGGAAGAGGGAGGGGACAAGGGGAGGGAAACAGAAATAATACAAATGGGAGGGGTACTTCCTGTAACAGTGTAGTACCCCCAAAAAAACACTGTCAAATTTAAACGAGAGGGAAAAGGCCAACGCAAAGTGGCAGTGAGAGAGAAAGAGGAGAGAGAGATGAAAAAAAACTTACTCGCCAGTTCTCCGATACGCCGTAGCTTGTTCCTCGGCCACTCCTCCACCCTCTAACGGACGACAGCTGCGCCTCTCCGGGCGGTTCGGAGGCAGTCCTCCAGCCCCTGGCGGACGGAACGCCCCGCCACGTTCTTGGGGAACAGAAGGGGTCTCCCCCGCCCCTGGCAGCGGTTCTCCCGCTCCAGGCGGACGGCAGCAAGCCCCTTCCCGCTCGCGGTCGGCGGTCTCAGACCCGCCGCGTTTCAGCGTCTGGTAGGTGACTTCTCCGCCCCTGTCAGTGGCCCTGACCGCTCCAGGCAGTCGGTTAGGAGCCCCTTCTCCCCTCGCGGCAGGCGGCCAGGTTCCTTTGGGGTGGATGGTAGTGGCGAGAACTCTACTACGCCGTATCCATCCTCCTTCCCAGATTTCGGCACAAGTGTAAAGAAGTTCAATGGAAAGGAGGAGGCGAGAACCGACTTTTCAATATAAATAATATTTTAATAATGAACTTAAACAGAAGACACAAACACACATGATGGACATGTCCGTAAACTATCTCTCTCTCCCCCGCACAATCCTCCACAGTTGGCCTTTATCCCTCTCGGAGGCTGGATTAGCCTGATAAGGGACCGGGTGTGAATCACGACCCGGCCCCGCCCTCCGCCCTGCCAAAACTGCATTACCATTGACCATATGTTATCAACTGAACACGATATAACAATGCGTGTACTAAATTATGAAACCTAAATTGTATAGAGCTTATTTCAATAACAAATGTCCAGACAGAGCCAGTAATGTTTGAGGGCATTATTCAATCAAATGCAAACTGCGTCTTTCCATGAACTTTTCATTCCAAGATCCTCTGTTGGGAAAACGATTTCAGAGTGGGGGAAAATATACTTTGATAAATAAATGCAAGCAGCAAACAAACATTTCTAAACAAAAGATTTTTTTAAAATGTTTGTATTATTTATGTTATTTTTTTAAGGTTAATTTCACTCATTTAATTATAATTTTTTTCTTTACTAATTGAATTTTATTTCTATCAAAATGTAGTCATGGCAGTTTCTCTG
Organism: Xyrauchen texanus; assembly: GCF_025860055.1. Taxonomy (NCBI): domain Eukaryota; kingdom Metazoa; phylum Chordata; class Actinopteri; order Cypriniformes; family Catostomidae; genus Xyrauchen; species Xyrauchen texanus. The sequence continues at coordinate 12,562,144 of NC_068276.1, forward strand.
AAAGAACTCAACATATTCGGATGTCATTCACTCAATTTACACATGGTTGGGAGCAGGTGTAAATTTTTATTCGTACCGACTAACATTTCGAAAATACGAAAACTTTCATGAATCCGAAAATGTATGTCAAATTTACTGGCTTAACTATCTATTTACTCAAAAATGAGTTCTTGTCATGTTTCATGAATGAGGCCCATTGTATGCAGTATTTACACAAATTTGCATAAACAATCTTGATAACAGAAAGTGTTGACTATCCATTGGCAAATCTATTGATAGATTTTGGAACTGACACAAGAGAAATTTACATTTCTGTCAATCAGCCAAGAGAACAAGGTTATCGGCAGATGCTTATAATTGCAAAAAAATAAATAAAAATAAAATTAGACCAGACTGGACGATATATCAGCCTATCACTAGATTGGGCACCAGCATCCTTTCGGTGGAAGAGGGACTAATGTGGTGCTTAAGTGAATATTGCACATTTTGTTAACATTGCTGTCTAACTTTGCTTTTTTTCTCTTCTTTCATTCCCTCATTGTGCTTTTCTGTCTTCCTTAATTGATGTCTTAAAATGTCTGTTTCGTCACTTTGTCTTTCCCTTTACTATGGCCTTATTTGGCTCTCTTCTATTTCCCAACACTCTTTCTCATTATGTTGTGTTTTCATGCCTGACTTCTACTTCCTGTTACTCCCTACTTCCCTTTACTTTAATCTTATCTACTTTCTTTCTCCTGTTTTTTCGGACTTCCTCCCTTTCCCTGTTCTGCTCTATACTTGTCTTTGTCTTGCCCCACAACTTGGCCCCTTTTTGTATGATATGGTGCCAGTTTTGGGGACCCCTCTCTGTCCACCACCTCCACCCTGGAGCACATCCCATCCTCAGCAGCCTGCCCCAGGCCCCTGGTCAGGCAGCAAAGCCTCCAGCAGCCCTTAACCCACCAGCCCCCACCAGGCCCCAACGACCCCCCAGCCACCTCCCAGAGTTTGGGCCAACTGCACACTGGGCCCGGGGGTGGGGGCCACCGGGGGGGCCCAAGGGGGGTGCGTGGTAGCCCGGCTGGGGCCGGGGCGTCCCGCTACAGGTCAGGTGGAGGGGCACGATCACGCTCCAATCCTGGAAGCTGGGACCACATGATGGGACAGATCCGCAACAGAGGCATGGATGTCAAGTCATTTCTGTGAGTCTGAATTACCATTTTATAATGATTATTCTTTTGGCTTTTAGAAGTTGCCTGCAAAGGTGAATCCTTGATGTGTAACTTCTACCATCCATTCCACCCTGAACACCACCTTAAATTGTTCAACATACCGTAGTCCCACCCCAAACTCATGCTACTGGTTCAATTTTCTAGGGAGGCTTAAATGTAAATGGTTTGCACTTATATAGCACCTTTTTTTTAACCTTAGAGGTTGCCAAAGCACTTTACACTGTGTCTCATTCACCCATTCACACACCAATGGCAGCAGAGCTGTCATGCAAGGCGCTAGCCTGCCATTGGGAGCAACATGGCGTCTTGCTCAAGGCATGTGGAGTCGTGTGGGCCAGGAATCGACCCGCTCTACCACCTGAGCCACAGCTGCCCCTAAAGTATTGATAAAATATGAAAAACAAAATTGTTGCTGATAATTATGCACCCACACACATCTCACACTGATATCTTATTAAAACACATCTTGATTATAGAGAGCCCCATTCCATCTAACATCGACTCACCTATATGTAGAAGAACTCCACATATAGTGGATTTCTTCGATACTTTGGCTAAATTTGAAAGTCTCTCTCTTCACTTGTCATGCTAACCACACACTTTAGTGATAATGAAAGCTGATTGGCTTTAAAGTTTACCCCTGATAACAATTGGTTATTGATGCTTAAGCTGGCAAATTTCTATTAGCCACACTTTTGCCTTTTTGATTGAATAAAACAACAGTTCACTTTATCACTTTACTGCCACTGGTTATGATCTCTTCCAACTGTAAGGGGGGGTCATACTCCATCAAAACCAGTTGAACCTCAATTGTATATAAGATGTATGTGCTACTGGTTGACCTCCACACTTTATATGTATCTCTGTTTTTTGCATAAAGCATAAATTATGTAACCATTCACTTTATTAATGCTTCTATAATAACCTATCCATTTCTAATTTTACTGAAATTGCTGAATGTAATTGATGTTTTTGCCCCCAAGCGAATCCTTGAAATATCAGTGTGTTGGATGCCCTTATGTCACTGGATCCAGCTCTGTGTTCAACCTGCTGAAAAGGCCATTTCAGAGTAACATGAATTTCCATGCTGGTCTAAGCTGTTGCACTACCAACTGTACCGGTTATTGCTGGTCTAGATGGAAGTCTAGAAGGAAACGTCATGGTTACTGTAACCTCCATTCCCTGATGGATGGAACGAGACGTTGTGTCAAATGTAGTGACACAAGGGGTCTTTCTTGAGAGCCTCGCGTACCTCTGGATTTGAGAAAAGGCCAATGAGAAATTGGCAGATAGAATTTGCATGTCCCGCCCCCAGATATACGGGTATAAAGGGAAGAGGACGTAGTCTAGTGTCGTGGCAAGGGTGACACAACTTCTCGTTCCTCCCATCAGGGAATGGAGGTTACAACAGTCACTCGACGTCGTCCCATTTAAAAATGCCATGCACTAGACTGTGTTACATGAACTGCTGATACAGGTGCAAGCAAGCTACTGCGTACTAGAAGCAGCTGTATCGGCCGCACGTAACCCTCCCCAACACCCCCAGAAAAATGTGTCATATACAGACCTTAGGTTCCCAGCACCCCTAAGGGGGGAACAGGCGTCATGACTAAAATGGGAGCAAGCCGGCCAGCCGTGGTCTTTTCTCTCTCTATGTTTCTCATCATAGAGCATAAAGCTTTACATAAATCTTAACACTATGAAATGCATTGGGGAAGGCGATCTTTTCCGTTCCTATTCTTTCAGGGGGAAAAGAACCTCCGGAGACCACATCCTGCCCAGACTGGGGGGAAGTAACATGTGGCCAATACGTCACATGGGTTGTCAAGCCACACGTGGAAGTGGCGCATTGGTAGGTCCTACCTGGTGAGGGAGGAACTTTACAAACACAGCGACCGGGGGTAGAGGGACTGCCCAAGGGAGACACGGGTCCACCGATAGGGGGACTGTACCGCAGAAAATACATCACAGGGAGTTGTCTGAAGAGGGAATTAGTCCTGTGGAGCCCTACCACAGAACAGAGCACTTGAGGCTAGCAGTGGGTCTTGCCGCAAATTCCTCCACTGAATTCACAGGCCAGAAGGCTAAGGAGGAAGAACATCCAGGAAGTGAGAGCTCAGTGGCTAACCTGGGAGAGAGAGAGTGCACTGGATCACTTTGGTGAAGGGTGCTAGGTGCAAGCGGAACACCCGGTCGGCTGTTCCTTATTACCGAGTTCTACCGGATAGGACCTGACAAAACACGGGATGAGACGGTACTGCTCTGCAGATGTCTGCTAGGGAGGTGCCGTTGGCCAGTGCCCACAAGGATCCCTCTGTCAAAGCAAAATGGAGACATGGAAGTACGCGACCTTCAGGTCTACCACCGCAAAACATTCTTGATGCTGAACGCAGTTTAGAATCTGTTTCTGTGTGAGCATTTTAAACAGGAGTTTGTGTAAAGCCCGGTTGAGATCTTGGAAGTCCAATATTGGCCGGAGGAGTCCTGTAGAGACATTCTCGGAACTAGTCAGCGGCGGCCTGCCGGGAATTGGCAGTCGTGGGCCCGGAGACGAGGTTACTGCGTCCAGGGAACCTGGACTGTAGGATTTTGGTGCTATGGTGCCGTGAGAATGGCACGCACCAGCTAGATGACCCCTTGATTGAGGAAATCGCTCTTTTATTGACAGTGTGGACACCGCAACCCGAAGGGGGTGAGGAAAAAGAAAATAAGAAAAATTAGGATTTTCCTCCCGGCCCTCTACCGGGGGTTGGAGTGGTCTTGATACCAGCTCCAGAGCGAACAACTGACTGCCCAGGTCTTCCGTCTCAGGAGCGCTTAGGATTTTTCCGGGTCCTAGAGGGGATCCTGGAGATGGGGGGCATACGCAGCCTGCTGGGAACTCGACACTGGGGCTGAGAGATGGGCCTGGGTTGAGGCGGAGCTGCCTGTTGCTTGGACGAAGGGGGACGCCCTTGGCAGGCAGACGGGGCACGGGCTACGCTGGGGTGGCGCCGCGGCATGATGTGCTAAATCGCTTCCATCACTCACCTCGAGCCCGGACGGAAGCGAGCGAGCGTGCCTGGGGCGGGTGGTTCGGGGGACGTACCCGGCGAAACTGAGCCCACTGCCATCCCCAAATAGCCTCCATCACCAGCCAGGTTGTTCTGAAAAGGACGTTCAACGCCTTCTGTGTATTGCTCTTTTGTGAGTGAAGATACACTCTTTTAGATGGAAAATACTCCTCTTTTAGAGGGATACACTATTTTAACAGAAGCGCTGTTGAAGTGCCCAGAAGCTTGGACTGCACAGCGTGCAGAGAGGGAGAATGTCTCTGGTAACACGCCATAGATCCAACAGCAATGCTCTGCTTATAGAGGTGAGTGGAACAGTAGTGAGACTCAGCTTGCTGCTGCACAACTGCTCGTCCCTGAAGAAAAAATCTGACTGACAGACTTGGGTTCTGGAATGTTCCCTTACCCTAGACGTAATTGTTAATTTATCTTCTCCTTGAATTTTCAGGCTAGATCAACCAAACTCGGCACAGTCCTTCAGCCTGTTCTGACTCGGGTTGCTGTATCTTTTCTAAATGATTGGTTTTCCCATAGCAGATCATCAAAAGTCCCATAGACTTTTCTGAGAAATGTTTGACTAGTGGTCAAGACAAACTGATGTTTGACAAAGACTTGTATGAAAGCTTAAAATAGTTACATTTATATATCAAATTGTAATAGATAGATCATATTAATAATCATGCGGTTTAGTTGAGTACAATATATTCATATTCAGCTTTGCCATGTAGTGACATCACAACCTTGTTCCAGCACCACTCCTCCCACTCTCCCTCCCTCACCCTAGCAACCACCCATAATACATTAGCAACTGTCTAGCAACCACTTACAAAACCTGAGCAACTACTTGACATCATCCTAGCAAGTTCTTAAACTACATAAAGCCTAATTAACCTTCAAACTTTTATGTTGTTGTTTTTTTTTTAATTATTTTTTTTTATATGATTTGTCAAGCCAGCATTCAAAGTTTGTCTTGACAAACTTATCAATTCGAGTCACTTAGTCTTGCAAGTGATTTTCTACTGTGCTTGGCTGCACTGTCTCAAACCTGCTCAGGCGCTGTTCTTTCGTTACGCTCTGTCACTTGTTCATGCTTGTTTCTTGACTTCTCTCACGCGCTAATGCTTGCTCATGTCTATATGAGCTCTTTGTTTGTCATCGTGCTCTATCACTTACTCATGCCTGATTGCGTCCTGTGTCTCTCTGTGGCCTTCTGTCTCTCTCTGCTTGTCCATCTGTTTGGTTTGAGCATCTTCATCATTATTGTAAACCTGTACACTGCAGGGTAGAAGAAGGGCCAGAGGAAGTGGATTACTCAAGTGTATATATGTGTATCTTTTCAACATAGACTAATATGTATAAGTTAATACTGATTTCAATATGTGCTGTAGAGGAGGGAACTACTTTACATAATTCATACATCAACGCCTGAGTTGCCTAGCTACAGTGTATTAAAGCACAATGACCTAATCTGATTTAATACTTCTGTGTTATAGGAATCAATTGCATTCATTTGTTCATTTAATGGGTCCTAACTTAATATTAAATATAACTGCTATTTTTAAGTTTTTAATCACTTTTGTCTTATACAGTAACATTCAGTCAGAAATGTAGATGTTAATTCAGTAACCGTACTGACAGATTCCGTGAATCATTCTTTAGACTGATTCTCACCAATAACTTGATTTTGAGCATCTTTTTCTCCGATTCATTAAAAGAAATGGCTTAAAAATGTCATTTATTTTCTGAAACATACTAAACTGGTTGCACTGTAGTGAAGACAACACAATAAAAAGACACATTGTCTGTTTATTGTCTCTGTATGAGTTCATGAAACCTGCAAAGTTTACATCACAAAGTCTTTTTATCTTATCACATTTAAATCAGACTGCAAAGTCACATGTCAAATATCAAAAGATAATTTTGCAAGAGCGCTGTTCAAACAGCATAGTGGTGGAAGAAAGACTGTATTGAGCTGGCAATATATCCAATGAAAATCCAAGAAATTCAGGCCTGTTGATTTTGTGATTTCACCTTTCAATAACTAAGGCTAATCAAATGCCCAATATCTTTCATGAACCCAATTCAATGAAAACCCTCTGTGACACTGAAAATGGAAGGAAGGAATGAAAGAGGAGGAGCGAAGTGAGTTCTTTTCTATTAACTCTGTGCCTGTTTGTGAGAGCCTATAATCTTACACACATGCCTGTTTGTGTATGTGCCAGGGTCATTTAGCAGTATACAATCCATATAAGTGTGTGTCTATGTGTGGGTGTGTGTGGTTTACAAGGGCGTTTTTAGAGTCAACATAACTCAAATTCAAAATATTATGACTCAAATAAGATTAAGTAGTTTGCAGAAAAACTACTCAAGTAATTACATTACAAGTTACTTTATAAAAAGTATATTATATAGGGTAGATACGCTTCCATTTTTAGAACACAAAGACTTTTTTGTTCTTGAAAGAATGTGATGCTTCCTTTCACCAAGCATGCATTCATTTAATAAAAAATAAAATTATTATCGCAGTTTGAAATTATTGTTTTAAGTGGTATTTATTTATTTATTTTATTCCCGGTGAGGCAAAAATATACTGTGTCACCTATTCCAAAGCATTCTAGAGTGCTGATTTGGTAATCAAGAAAATTCTCTTATTATTAGAACAATTGAAAATGGTTTCACTACCATGCAGAAATCACAATACAGTGGGGCGTTTAAAAAAATAGGCAAAAAGAAACACATTTCTCCTGAAATTAAATTTTCACCTAAAGTCTATTGTTTTAGAGAGATGAAGGTATTTCATGCATTACTGAAAAAATTATCTCCAACCAGGATAGAGAGGGAAGTGGATGGCCAGATGCACAACAAAAAGACAAGTAAATCACAGTCTCTAATTTGAGAAACGGACTCCTCACGGGTCCTAAACTAGCAGCTTCTAAATACCAAAGGCCTGCATTGCTGTAAGAGGATTCTTGGACAAACAAAACATTTTAAGAATACAACATTAATTTAAATAGAAAATGTAAATAGAAATAGCCATTTTAGTAACATTCTAAATGTCTCTAAATCATCTCTAAACTACATAATGTGCATTGTGTCTGAAAAACATTTCTATTTCAGGTTTATTCTCATTCACCAAGTATTTTGGATATTAAGTTACTATACTGTACAAAACTAATATAATTCAGTATCATAGAGGAGGACATGTATCTTTTATGATATTGCAGAAATTATCCATACATTGAAAGATATTATTTAGCAAAATGTTATCAACTCCTACATGCCAACTGAATAAAATAAGGCAAAAATAAATATTTTCTACAGTGACAGTTTAGTGAGATATATGTTTGATTCAAACACTAAAAGTGGTTTTTCTGTATATATATATATATATACTGACATGGAAATGACAGACATCCCTTCCCGGGCAGCCGCGAGCATCGGGCTACAGTGGAACCCTCCATTCTCCCGTGAACCCTCGCAGCTCGATGATTGGTATCTGAGTTCACGGCGCCACTCACAGCCACGCCCCGCCCCAGTTCCTTTCTTCCTGGAAGTGCATGAGGAACTGACAAGATTGTGGACGCCACCTTTTACTGCCCGGTCCCAATCTTTCGCCCTTACTACCCTCGATGGTGGGGCAGCCAAGGGCTATTCGGCGATGCCCCAGTGGATAAGGTGCTCCTGGTGCACCTATGCCCACAGAGCGCCGCCACCTGGCACAGGTTCCAGAAGCTCCCATCTAGCATCTAGCACCTGTAGGTTTACGCCGTCCCTGGCGGCCAAAGCCTACAGTACCGCTGGAAAAGACGCCTCCACCCTGCACGCCATGGCTGTCCTGCAAATCCACCAAGCCAAGGCACTGAAAGAGCTGCACAAGGGTAGTTTCGCTCTGGGATTGATGCAGGAACTTTGAGAACTTTGTCTCAACCTGGTCCAGATGAGAGAAGCCGACAAGACATGGTTCCTTAATGCCCCCATTTCCCAGGCTGGCCTATTCAGCAACATCATCGAGGACTTTTCCCAGCAGTTCTCGGCAGTGAAGCAGCAGACGGAGACAATGCTTCTCAGAAACTCAGCAGCACCTCAAGTCTCTGTGAGCCACTCACATCCCGGGCGACCTCAACACTACAGCGGACATGATGTCATGATAGGTTACCCACAAGGGAGAGTGAAGACTCCACCCTCAGGTGTTCCAGCTGATCTGGAGTTGATACGGGCAGGCACAGGTAGACCTGTTCTCTTCCCCAGAATCCTCCCACTGCACGCTTTGGTATGCCCTGACCGAGGCACCTCTTGGTATAGATGCGCTGGCACACAGCTGGCCACCTTGACTATGCATATATGCATTTCCCCCAGTGAGCCAGCTTGCACAGACCCTGTGTAAGGTCAGGGAGGATGGGCAGCAGGGCATCCTATTAGTTCCTTTCTGCTGGATAGGTTGGAGGGACGGTTGTGCCTCACCACCTTGAAGGTGTACGTAGCTGCTATAGAGGCACACCACGACACAGTGGACGGTAAGTCCTTAGGGAAGCATGACCTGATCATCAGGTTCCTGAGAGGCGCCAGGAGGTTGAATCCCTCCAGACAGCACCTCGTTCCCTCGTGGGACCTCTCTGTAGTCCTGCAACGCCTACGAGGGGCTCCCTTTGAGCCATTAGAGTAAGCGGAGCTTAAGTACTCTCTGAAGACTGACCACCTTCTCTGTCAGTGAAACGTGCCTGGAGTTCGGTCCAGGCTACTCTCATGTGATCCTGAGACCCTGACTATGTGCCCAAGGATCCCACGACCCCATTCAGGAATCAGGTGTTGAACCTGCAAGAGCTGCCCCAGGAGGAGGCAGACCCAGCCTTGACGTTGCTGTGGCCGGTGCACGCTTAACGCATCTATTTGGATCGCACGCAGAGCTTTAGTGTCTCTCAGCAGCTCTCTGTCTGCTTTCGTGGATAAGGGAAAGGAAGCGCTGTCTCCAAGCAGGGGATCACCCACTGGGTCATTGACGCCATAGCTATCGCTTACCAAGCTCAGCACGTGCCGCCCCTGGCAGGGCTACGAGCCCATTCTACCAGGAGAGTGGTGGCCTCCTGGGCTCTGACCAGTGGCACCTCTCTAACAGACATTTGCAGAGCAGCAGGCTGGGCTACACCCAAAACCTTTGCGAGGTACTATAATCTCCGAGTTGAGCCTGTTTCATCCAGCGTCTTAGCAGGAACAAACAGGTAAGTCCGGGTCAGCCGGCCGGGTATATTGCTTGCGCTTTGCACCTTTCACCTCCCTTGAGCTGAAGACGTGCATTGTTTATTCCCAGAAGCGTAGTAGTTTATGGAGAAACTCACTGCCGGCCCAGTACATGTGCTATCTAAGCCCTGTACTAGGATAGGTGCTTGGCATGCGCTGGTTCCCCATAGGTAACCTCTTGCGACGCATATCTCCGCTGAAAAACGCTTCCCTGCTGGGAAACAGCGTCTTCCTTGGGCAGAGGCCCCTCTGCCCCAGACACCATGTTCGTAGAGTCTCCTCCCCCATAGGTTAGGACCTACCATGGTACTTCTCCACATGACATACTTCATGGCAAGACCATGTGACATACCTCTCTGGGCAGCGTGTGGTCTCTGCGGTGTTTTTCCCTTGGGATTGACGGAAATGGCCAGGACCTTATTCTCAGCTCCTCGGCACAAAACCTGAATGAATTGTATGCATGCCCCTCCTTTATACGCGTATGTTCGGGGGAGTGGCATGCAAATACCTCTCGCCATTTCCCATTGGCCTTTTATAAAAGATCAGAAGGTGTCTCGGGCTCCCAAGAGTCACCCCTAGTGTCACTACATCGACACAACGTCACATTCCCTCCATCAGGGAACAGAGTAACAAGGATTTTTTGATTGGACAAACATTTTTGTAGTGCAAGATGAGTCATCAAATATTTTTGGTCCGTTATTCCTTAAGAGAAATCTGTCACTAAACAGCTGAGGCAGTTGGTTTTGAGCAAACACCTGTGCTTTTTAATCCCTAACCACCCAAAATCTAGTTTAAGCTGATGCAATCAGCACTGAAATAGCGCTGCATCTTCAGTTTTTAAATTAACTCATTGTTATTTATTTTCCTCGCAAACACGCCACCTTTCCATGTAAATCAGGCTTATTATAGATTGTGCTTCATTTACATAAATTGCCAGGCACAGTTTATATTACACTATTACCATAATAGCTATCACCAAATGAAAGCAGATGGTAAAATTGATGTTATATAAATGAGAGTTTTGTGTACATTTTTCATTGAATATATCAGCGGTAATTCATCAAATATTGATCAAGTGATGGAGAGGAGCATTATAAACTTATATTTATATATACAGACAAACATACATTAGCACAAAAGACACAAAACTCTCATATTGATATTAAACACACATATATATATATATATATATATATATATATATATATATATATATATATATATATTTTTAACATGAATAAGTTAAATTAGATAGTGATCACATCGAGAATGCCAAGGGTGTGCAAAGCTTTCTTTTTAATTTTCTTTTCTTTTCTTTTTTTTGGTCGCTACATAATTCCCATACTTTGTTTTGTGTTATTTCATAACTAATTGTGTTATTTCATCTAATTATTATTGAAAAATAATGGAAAGAAATAATAAGAAATGAGTAGGTGTGTCCTACTCGTGGACACACCTTTTAAAAACTTTTAACTGGTAGTATAATTGTATGAGACATGTACATATTACTTATCATTCAGTAGATATTTATCTGCAACCAATTTCAATTTTAATATCAATTTTTCAGCACAGATGAAGTCCTGATTGGTGCACTAGTATTAATCTTTCAATTCACAGGGTCGAAATAAACGGAACTGGCTCCAGCTCGAATTCCCTAATAATAATAATATTATGATTGTCTGACAGGCAATTAAGCTCCTGCTTGCTCAAGGGACCAGAGTGATTTGTGCTATTGTGCTGGAATTGTGAAGCTCTGGGCCTATAGGTTACTGATGCTGAACTCTATTGGGCTATAGTAGTGCATCTTTTTATTGATATGAATGTTTACAAAAAAAAATTATTGATAAAATAAGTGAAGATCAAAACGAAACATTGTTAAATGTGAGCAAGAGCTTTTTTTTTTCTTCAAGCCTCTTATAAATTTTTTTAAACCCTTATAAATAAATACATAAATAAATATATCTTATTTATGATGTTTAATGTTAACAACAGCTTTTTCTCTATAAGGCTATAGTAATATTACTTACATAGAAATGATACAATAACAAAGCTAATCATTTTGTCCAGTGCTCAGTAGATCTGTCAAGACAAGGGAGCACAAATACCTTACCACTCTTGTTTTTGAGGTGGCACTATCTGCAGATCAGCCTCCAATACAGCAGGAGTCCCGAGTCGAGTTCACACTTTGAATGTATCTCTTTTTAAGACCCTATATAACATTTACAATCAATGGCTCAAAAGTAAGCCATTTGCTTCCCTTGTAAGGGTTATGTTCTAGACCTAGCAAAGTCAATAAACAAGTGTGTGTGGGCTTAATGTGCTCTCTGCACTTCACTAATTCTGCCACACCCCCCAGCATAAGCATGTTTTACATGCCAGTCTGCCGATAGATCCTTTACGAGCGTAAATTACCATACAATCTGTTGATTAATGGAGTCTGAGAGAAGAGGAAAAAATCATAGTTGATAAAAATAAAATAAAAAGTATAATAAAAAGTTGTTCTAGTATGTGGAAGTTTTGGAATCCTGTAGAATGGAATGAGAAATGCTGATTTTAACCAGGGAAGTTCTGCAGTATGTGATTCAGTGAATAGGTTTAGCAAGTATAGCTCTCCCAGATGAAAGTTTCATTGCTCAAAATGTGCTCTTTCATAGTCCTTAATTATTATTATATTATGATGAACTATTATGATTAATTTAAGGATTTACTTTGTTGCAGATATTTGTCCTAAAATTCTTTGAAGAAATAAAATTTAGATTTAGACCAATTTAGATTAATTGAGTCTTTTTCTTAGGAGAAATCTGAGAAGTAGAAGATGAGCTAAAGTCTCCAGTCTCATTTGCTTTCTATTTAATCTGGTTGCTGTCTAGGAGAAACATTTGAGATATTTAAGAGATCTCATTTATGATTTTTCGCTCTTATGGGCTGGCATGAATCCATTGGGAGAGAAAAGGAAAATGATCCAGAATGAACCAGAGCCAGAAGTGGACAAAAATAATAAAGAAAGAATAATTCAGGAGAGCAGGAACAGTCTGAGGGAAGAACGAGTTATTCCACAGAGACCTGAAGACATGTAGGACAGGACTGTGTGTATGGGTATATGTGAGGTTGAAAGAGTTCCCAGTAGTCCATCCAGAATGTTTTCTTTTCTTACTTTTGTTTTAACTTTTGCCTACCTTTTCTTCAATATTTATGTTGGCTTGACAAAGACTTCAGTTTTTTTTTTTAATCCTTAGCATTCATGTCCACCAAACTCAGCACAGTGATTCAGCCTATTCTGACGTACTTACTAGGTGAAAAGGCTTCAAGACTATGTCTACATTGATCTGGATACATTTGAAAACAGCATTTTGCCGTTTTCAAGCATTTTCCAAAAGTTGCTTGTGAAACATATGAAAACGCTTAAATTCCCTTACTGTGTATGTAATAACTCATCGGTCCATGTGCAGTCTGAAATGCAAATGTCCTGGTGTTCCATCACCAGACAGCAATTCTGAGTAAGCTTCCCGTTCCCTTTGAAGGAATGCAATGGAAAGGCTGCACAAAGAAACAAAGTAATCATTAACAACGCTATCAAACTGGAAAGCAGGCACAACAATGCCACTACAACATGGACCGCCATCTTGATTGTTTCCTGTTGAATGGATCTCACGACTGCGTCACATGACAACAAATACGACATTGTTTTCAGATGTCTTACTTTTCTCTGTCCACACTACAACACGAAGATGACATTTTAAAATGTATTCACTTACAGCATTTTCGAAATGCTCAATTTTCGCTGACAAAACCTCTCAGTGTGGATAGAAGACCAAAACGTTGAGAAAAAAATGTGTTTTCAAACAAAAACGTATGATTGTGAAGGTGGCAAATGGCTAAACAATATGATGAAATCAATATTTTTGTTCTGCTAAGGTGTTTTGTGGGGATATTTCTCCTGTTCACTCACAACCATGAAATTCTTGACCTACTGCAGGAGGATTTGGCTAGTTGAAGAGCGTTTATGATTGGTTAAAACTAATCGTGGGTGTGGTTTGGATGTGACATTCTTAGTTTATTTAAAATTTTAAAATTGATCTTTGTCTGTCTACCTGCCTGTCTGTCTATCCTTCACACTTCAAGGCTTTTTAAATGTTTGTTACACTTACAGGCGAGGCTTTGTCAAGCCAACATCCAAAGCTTGTTTTGAAGATCTTTGCTATTCTAGATTTTAAAGGGTTCTTCGTCCCACCTGCATCATTACATAGTTTGCTAAATTTGTCTTTCTTTGAATGTATGTTTCCGATTTCGTGTTTTGTAACAGAGAGGGCAAGATGGTCGTGCTGACTCTCGCAATTGGATTGGCCGAGCAAGATGACTTTGCCAACCTTCCAGACTTACAGGAGGCAACACCGAGCAAGGAAACACCTCCAGCTGACAAACGGTAACAACTTGTTTAAGCAGCCATTCACACCAAACATATTTGTTTTTTAATCGTTTTTTTATGTAAACAGGTGCTAAACGGCCATCTTTGACCGCTGTGATGTATCTTGCAGTTTGTGCAGCCTCTCGTGCAAGAGCGACTTTTTTTACTTTAAATATATTTTTTTTTTTGGAAGAATGTGTTTGGTCTGAACAGTCCCTAATTTAGACAATTTTGAAAGACCTCATTTGGGGTAATGTACATATACTGTATATTGCAGATATACCCTTTTTGAAAATAGCAGTTATTCTCTTCCGGGCTAATGGGACAAACATTTGCTGTTCATGAGCGTTACAGATTTTTGTTCAATGAAATACTCTCTGAGAGTCCCCCTTATACCACCTGCTGTTCATCAAACCCTTCAATAAGGTCTTTAAATGGAGAGTCAGCAGTCAAAGTAATGAGTTTCAAAATGATACAGCTCAGTGAGAGAGGAATTGCCTGCTGTAGTGTGTGTGTGTGTGTGTGTGTGTGTGTGTGTGTGTGTGTGTGTGTGTGTGTGTGTGTGTGTGTGTGTGTGTTTTCTGTTTTACAGTAAACTATTTCAAACTAACGTACTCTCAAATAGCACCACTGGTGCCATCAGTCAACAGAAATTGGAGATGACCAAATCAACAGTTAGTAAATCGTAAGTTCCGAAGTACAAGGTCTGTTCTTTGCTAATTAAGTTCTCAATCCACCCAAACTCATCACAAAATCGATGGTTGCCCTCGTGTAGCTTAGCCTTTTATCAATCACTGTGTCAGTGAGTCGTAGCAGTGACTTTATCCCTCCTGGTAGCCTTAACGTGTGACCTTTGCATTTAACAAGTTAAGTATTATAAAGCTCAAAATAATGGCGAAAACAAATGTTTTTTTTGTGACTTAAGCATTTACCATGTTTAGTGTTATAAAGTGCAAAATTAAGGTGAATACAATGAAGGTTTTCCTTCTGTTTAGACATGGCATTCTACAACGTATGTCTTGAATGGTTTCTATTTCTGCGACGTCGTTCTGGGCAGCCCGGTCAACAAATGGGTCTAAACTCTTTCTCATAACTGTATACTGAAGCTGCCGTCTCACTGTCCGGTTCAGAATAACTTGACTTCAACTTTTGCCGAGGGTGTCACACATCTACCGAATGATGTACTTTGAGGTCTCGCTCTCTTCATACAGAGGTCTGTCACACACACACATACACACACACACAAACCGGCAGGCTCCCTCTGACTATCTCTCCGCTTACCTGTCACATTTAGAGCAATACCAACAGGAGTACATGAACACAAACAATGGTCACAGACTGAATTAGGATTCGATTCATAAAGTAACTTTAAAATAACTTTACTGTGTGTATCTGTGTGATTGTGTAATTCTCCCCTCTGGGCTTGCTGTAGTGTGCTTATCTTCAGTGAGAACATTAGTTACGTTAAATAAACAAACTGTTCCCTCTGACTGTCCTGATTTCTATTTTTATTGTTATTTATAATTATTTTTGTGAACATCACGGTGTCACGTCTAGTGTGGCAGACAGATTGTCTCAGAAATCTTCTTGCATTGTGTCTGGTTAGGAGAAGGTGTAACTTTCAACGTGTTATTAGGTAAAAAACAAGTTATTTCCTGCTAAACTTATTTTTTGGTGAGCATTACAGCAATACTGATGCACACTGGTGAATCTTAATGTAAGTTTTTCTTATTCTTGTGAATTATCTTTTTTTATTCTTGTTTCTATGTAAGGGCATAGCCAGAAAATAACTTTTGGGTGGGCCTCAATAAAAATGGATGTGCCAAGTTTTCACCCATTTATTATTATTTTATTTTTTACCAAATGTTCCTTATAAACTGAGAAGCAGCACATTCAAACAGTTCATTCACACTTCCAGTAATCAGAATTTATGCATTTATTTAGCTATTTTATTCATATATATTTGAAGTCAAAGAATAATCTCTAATATTCTTGGTGGGCCTGGGTCTAATTTGGGTAGGCCTTGGCCCACCCTGTCCCACCCTTGGCTACACCACTGTTTCTACTGTCTGCCTCAGTTTGGCTTGTTTTATTCTTTCTTTCTTTTTCTTTTCTTTTTTTTTTTTTTTTTGTTGCTATCATCACACATTCCCCTTGTTATCCCTTTTCTCTCTCTCTCTCTCTCTCTCTCTCTCTCTCTCTCTCTCTCTCTCTCTCTCTAACTGTGATCTGTGTTTCAGTAAGGTGATGTGGATCGCAGTGGGGGTGTGCTCATTATAAGAGAGTGTGTAGTCCTAACTAAAAATACACCCTCCTCCATCTGGCTGAGATGTGTATCGTGCACAAACACACACATTGGCTTCTGCCTGGACAATAAGACTTGACTCTTTAAAGACACATCAGCCCACACAAACACATACACATCACTTTATAGTCAGACATACATAGGAATTTAGCTCACACTCTCACATTCAGACTAGTTGAACTACAGAGTAGATGTGTGCAAGGACAGATTTCCTGCTGAATTCATTCCTGCTGAATTTTACCCAGTGCCCACTGTGCCCATATTCTTATTTTTCTAAATAATGTCATAAAAGCACCATAAATGCCATTAAGCATTTAATAAATGCTTTTATTAATTAGGTATGTAATAAATGAAATCCCAAAGCACAGATAACGTCTCATGTTTAGGCCTACTTTAAATGACAAATCTATCATTGTTGCTCAAATGTAAACGTAAACGTTGTAAGCTATATTAAACACTTTAAACAACTATCCATAAGCAAGCAGCATGTTGTTTGTTGAGGAAGATAAATCGGTAACTCTTAACAATAAGGTTGTATTTGACAACATTAGTTACCTACATTAGTTACATTAGTTAAGCATTTTTGCCACTTATATATCTTGGTAAATATTAATTTCAACAAATAGTAATACATATTTAAAGTCATCATAAACAATATCCTCAAGTTAACTACGGCGATTCCAAGAATTCCAGTGAAAACAAATCCCCTGTGCACAAAGCCAGGCCCATAAAGAATTGGGTTACTAAGTCTAAGGTGTAAAAACTTGCCTGGCCTACACAAAACCCAGACCTGAGCCACTATTTAACCACTTTGGGGTGAACTATATCAGCAAGGAAGGCCCCATCACCCAACATTAGTGCTTGAGTGATGCTTTCAACATTCCCTCAAAGAAATTAATGGAAGAGTCAATTGCATACCAATTGCAAACCCGTTAATGGAAAGGGAGTGTCTACATACAATATATGGGGGGTTACTGATTGATTGAAACAAGTAGGTTGGACCTCCTAACACTATAAGGAACTGAGAACATTGTTTCACATATGCATTATTAAAAAGATAATAAAATAACAACTACTCGAAGACTTCCCGCTCCCATGACAGTTTTTAGTAATACTGCCCACTCCTGCCTACAAATAATACATTTTGTCCAGTGCTGAAACAAATCTAATCCCATCCCATGGGAACCTTGGAGTCTTCGGAAGTGTTGACTAGCTCCGACCTGCCATTTTGCAACACAGCAGTCCTTCCTCATGCAAGAGTGTGTTAGAAGCCCACTGCCCTCAGCTATTGTTTTCCACAAAGCTATTAACAACCACAGTCATTTATCCTCGAAGGAAGTTTGCCTCTCAACGGCCTGTCGTTCTGCCTTATGTTGACGTATTAGACATTTTAAAGGAAATATAATAACATAAATGTAACACATGGCTGCCTGAGGCAACACAGAACAAGATACCAGAGAACCAGTCACATCTTACATGAGATATCTATGAAGGAGGGTTGGCCCGCATGTCTTGGCGAGCATCAACAGGCCACGCCCACTGATTGTTTCCGAAGACTGTGTACAATCACTCTGAAGAATTTCTGTGCCTTGGAATGTCTATTCTGGGATTTATATCTTGTTCTAGACCAAGCGAGCTGTCTTGCGGTCTACAGTACCTAGGCACTCTATTTGGCTAATAGTATGTGAACAATATCATCTAGTTAACTCGTATGGCGATTCCAATAATTCCAGTGAAAACAAATCTTAACGATACACCATACAGTGACATTTTAGAGAGTTCTGTGCTTCTAACAGTTTGGAGTGACCCTTTTCTGTTCCAGCATAACAATGCCCTGTGCACAAAGTCAGATCCATTAAGAATTGGGTTACTAATGGCACTTGTCCAATGCACTTTACAATTCGACTCACCTCAACTCTACTCGCTTTACGTTTCTGAGCTTTCTTTTCCACTGCAGTTTATCGCCATCTCAACGTGGGTGGGATTATAGGCTTATCGTCAGAGTTGTGCCGCCTCTACTGCTGTGACATCATCTTAAACATGACACAAACTGACTAAAACAATAACACAAATGCTAGCTGTTAGCTACTAGCTCATTGTGCTGCTTAAAGCAGTTGTTGCATGGTGATTAACAGTTAAATTGTCCTGGTTGTTTTAGAAGCAAGCTTCCAGTAACTGGTCAACTAAATAAAGTGAAGCTTTCAAGCAGAGTATAGAGTTAACATAACAAAACATACCATCCTCCATTGTGGCTGAGTCCAGGGCACACTCCCTTCCATTGCTTATCGGTTTAGATAGCGTCCATTCGGTCAAACCACTTTCACTTTTCCTTTATGGTTCTGTAGTCACGTTTATTTGTATTTTTTTTTACTTTTCCCTACACTGTTGGTACGTAGGTTACTGTGGTAGCCCTGTGCGGCCAACAGCTGGGACACTTCCTGAGAGACATTTTCGTTTCGCTCATCGCTAACGAGTGGACCACCTGCACCTCGTTTATTGACCACGGCGTGGTTTTGCACACAGCCATTTCTTTTTTCACAATTTGCGTGATCAAATGATACTGCTATCTCTGTTACTAACTTTAAAACTAGCGGGTTGATGTGTTGTAAATCCAGTGACGCTGGTAGTGACGAGTCTCCCTGACCAATCAGTGATCTGCAGGATTTTGACATCACATTTAGTATCGGCTCGGCTCGCTTTGAACCTCGGCCGAGGTGCTACTAAAAAATCAGGTACCAAGTACTATCCACAGTGGAAAACCCCAAAAAAGCAAGCAGAGTCGAGTTGAGTCGAGTTGTACCGTGCAGTGGAAAAGCCCCATAAGTCTATTGTGTAAGAACTTGACTGGCCTACACAAAACCCAGACCTGAGCCCCTATTTAACACCTTTGGGGTGAAGTATAACAACAGGGAAAGCCCCATCACTGACCCCAGGTCTTTTTTCACATTGTACTTTTGGGTCTGAACTGTGGTACGTTTATGAACTTCACATCACAGGATGAAAGTTTTGCTCCTGAAATCAGATTATGCTTCAATCACTACCCCCAATAGCCGAAGCTGGAAGTGCTATAAAACGTCTGAGCACATGTGAGCTCCAGTCTCTGGGTGAAATATACACATAGTGGCACATTGTTACTATGATGTAATACAATCAAAAGTATATTTTTTTAACTGTACCCCTAACCCAAATTCTAACCCTAAACCTAACCATCAGTGGTGTAAAAATTTTATTTTAGAGTGAAAATGCATCCTGTGAATCACACTCATCATTGCTTACATGAATGTGATTACTTCTTGGTTTCTATGAGACCAGAACCCGAGACTCAGATGTTGCTTGAGCCACTAGAAGGAATGTTGACCATAGTTGAAATGATGCAAAAACGTCTGATGGGGATGGTGCTTGTCAGTGCTTGTCAGTAATTCGGCTGAATGAGTAGGGTGCAGGGTAGCAACATGATGATTCTCTTTGTGATCAATGTGAGTACCTCTTTGAGAACTAGCAGCAACTGTGTCACTGTTTACTGTTTTTTAAGTATGTTTCCCTTGGGATTTACCCCCAAAACTTTTCAAGCACTTCTGTTTGTCTGCTGAAAATATGTTGCAAGAGGTGTGAAGCATGCAAAGTGCTTTCTGAGACAACAAGCTGCTAGAAATGCATTATATTATAATAACTGTCAACGGGTGCATGCAAAGATGCAGATTATACATCATTAATAGCAGTTAACTTTTGCGAGCTCAGAATGCATTCATACCAAGTGCAAAAAAGATCTCTTTCTTTCTTTCTCTCTCTCTCTCTCTCTCTCTCTCTCTCTCTCTCTCTCTCTCTCTCTGTTTCTCTTTGTTTCTTTCTCTTTTGCTGTCTTGCTCTCTGTGGGTAGGGTGCCTGTCAAAGCATCAGACTGTGATCAAAGCTCAACTCTGGCCCTCCGGGGTCTGTCTGGAATGGTCACCATGGAGAGTGTCCTTGCTCTACTAATAACTGCCTTCAATCATTCCACTCAGTGGCCAGGCTACTGTCACTAGGGTAACTGTAGGGTCACACCCACCCAGCCCTTGGCCTGTCAGCAGGCACTCATTGAAAGGAATATAGAGAGATGATTATATAACACATAAACTAGAAATCACAAACTGTGTTATTTTTTGCTGCTTTTTATTGATCATGTCAGGCTGGATTCAAATGAACATGTCTGGAAGATATGCGCTAACCACTATAGGCCATGGTTCCAACATACCATGTTGATGTTCAACAAGTCAACTTGAAATCAAAATCTTCTTCAAAAATGTACTTTCTTAATGCACATTTCATTGGTGTATGTTTCATCTGTGCACATATTATATATTTTTTCTCCCCTTTTAATCCCCAATTTGGAATGCCCAATTCCCAATTCACTCTAAGTCCTCGTGGTGGCGTAGTGGCCTTCACATCTGAGACCATTAACCCACGCATCTTTTCACATGGCTTTTTGAGTGCGTTACCGTGGAGACATAGCGCATGTGGAGGCTTCATGCCATCCATTGCGGCATGACATAGCGCATGTGGAGGCTTCATGCCATCCACCGCAGCATGACATAGCGCATGTGGAGGCTTCATGCCATCGACCGCGGCATCCACGCACAACTCACCATGCACCCCATCGAGAGCGAACAGCATTTTAGCGACCAGGAGGAAGTAACCCCATGTGACTCTACCCTCCCTAGCAACCAGGCCAATTTGGTCATTTAGCACACCCTGGGATTCGAACTCGCAAACTCCAGGGGTGGTAGTCAGCGTCTTTACTCACTGAGCTGAGTAAAGTTTACTTACTCACTTTTATCAAAATATATTACTGTAACTTGCTCCATCTCTAAACTACTTTCCTTTTTTGATGATGTCACCAATCCCTTGTACTTTTTCTCCCTCTGCTCTTCTTTGTGCTTTTCACAATTCAGTCAATTCCAGATGTAATTTTAAAGCGTGACCTTGTAATCATGTCAGGTGATTGAGTGCATCAGTGACCCAATGTTTAGTGCATCAGCTTCCTTGCAAGTCTTCGAATTTGCTTTCACTATATACTGATTCACTAAAAAGGTGAATAGGGAACAAGATGAGACAGCTTTGGTCAAAGGAAACATCCGAGACACTAACTTGACTGAGAATAAAAATGTGACGAGCAGTATGTAATATTCTCTCTCAGATGGTCTCAACCTGCTCACCTGATACCAGAGCTCTTCATCAAAATGCTTGTACTGCCTGTGTTAAAATAATCATGTTCCTTTACCCTCACGCTTCTACGTTCTCTTATGCCCCACCCTCCCAGGACCAGGTTGAAATTAATCACAATGAAACAGCACCCCGAAGCCTCTCCATCGACTGGCTTCACTGCCCAGGAGCCCCACCAAATCAATCTATTTCAAAAACAAGCCATACATCAGCATAACACCCCAGCCATATCGCTCGCTGGTGGACACACAATATGTGAAATGCATCTGTATCAATATCAGATGCATTTCTGATATTACAGCATGTGTTATTCCAGTGGTATGATTCTTGCTTTTGATGCGAGCAGTCCCAGGGTCAAAACCTGTCTGCGTAAACAACTAAAAAAAACAAGCTAAATTACTACTGCATATTGGTAGATATATATCAGAAAATTCCATTGCATTTTAGTTCTGATTTAACTGCATGGGCAGTGGACCGAAGTGGAGTGCATGCCATTTTTTTGACCAAGTACACTCACTAAATAGAGAAAAGATGTGTGTTCTGGATCACACAACAACTAGACTGGAGCAAACTGCCAATGATTCATCCATTTTCAATACTCACTTATCCTGTGTAGGGTAGCAGGGGTTGCTGGAGCCTCGGGCTGAAGCCAGGGAAACACCCTGAACAGTTGGCCAGTGCTGTCCATCTAGTCTCATCAATTGACCTAATAATATACGGAGGAAGCATGTTCCTTTAGACAAGTGTGGCGGTGCTCTTATGACACAAGTAGGAAAGGAGTCATTGTAACCAGCAGCTTAGGCTGCACAAGTCTCAGG
Organism: Xyrauchen texanus; assembly: GCF_025860055.1. Classification (NCBI taxonomy): domain Eukaryota; kingdom Metazoa; phylum Chordata; class Actinopteri; order Cypriniformes; family Catostomidae; genus Xyrauchen; species Xyrauchen texanus. The sequence goes on from NC_068276.1 coordinate 12,584,370, forward strand.
CTCAGACAACTTCCCATGGACCACCCACAGATTGTCTTCTGATGGCCGATTTATTGTGATGAATCTTAGCCTCCGAGTTCTGTCTGTCAGAATTTTTGGACCACATTCCTACAGGGTTACTGCACAGCAATTGAATGTAATCAACATGCCAAAACAAAATTCAGAATTCCTTATGAAGTATGTCTACATTCTGAAGAGAGATCCACTAATCAGAGAAGTTGCTGTTACCCTGATAGTAGAAATAAAAGCCCAAGCGAGTGCAAGTGTAAGTGTTCAGCAGGCTTAACTCGCCAATTCTTGGCTAGAATAAGCTACAACATGTACCAGCCTTTATGCCTTTAGATAAAAGTCTGGCTTGTGAGACTACAGCAGGGCTTCCCGGTTTTGCTTTAGTCTGTGTCTTTGGAGAGAAGTGAGAGAGAACAAAAGAGCTTTCCTTTGCAAGATTGTCCCTGAACTGGGACACTGGGGCCTTGACTGCATCTTGATATAATGGATTTGAAGTGTGTTGAGGTGTGTGTTGTTTTCCCAGCTTGGTGTTCCAGTCTTGTGCTTTTTATTTGTCTGCTGACCATGGTGCTAAAATCATTGTAGTGAAGGCACACTGATTGGTACACATGAGACTGTTTACAAGTGATGATTCCTAGATATTGAGCCTTTGTTGAGCAAATTGCAGGAGAAATTGATCTTAAATTGATCTGACCATCTTTTTATTATGTTCAAGTCTCATCTAAGCAATTTAAGATAGTGATAATATTAAGTTCCCATAGTTTCAGTTCAGGTAGGGGTGGTCTGAGACAAAAATGACCACCAATGACAAAAAATATTATCTTCTCAGAACCTGTTCCAGCTCATCACAGCTCAAACCATGCAATCACTATATGTATCACACATGCATGTAGTACAAATCAATGCCGATTGTTCTATCTAGTTTGGGCACTGTGGACTTCTACAAAGTAAACTCTCATTTAAACATTTTTCACACTATCACACTATATATGTATTATATAAAAAAAAATATATATATATAATGTATTATATATAACAAATTCCAGTTCCACCATGGAAATCTATTGAACAAAAAGCAGAATTTGAGATGCAGTAGAAACTTTCAGAAAAAATGAGAAAAATGATGCAAATCCCTGTGATGCAAGTACATGCTGTACACTGTTGAACATTGTTAGTAGAAAAAAAATAATATATATATATATATATATATATATATATATATATATATATATATATATATATATATATATATATATATATATATTATAATTATATATATTATAAATATTTCCTTATTGTTATTATATAACAACAAGGCGTTTCATTCCACAGAATTGTCGCTCACAGGATCTTTTTTGTTTTTGGCACCATTCTGAGTAAATTCTAGAGACTATTGTGCGGGAAAATTCCAGGAGATCAGCAGTTACAGAAATATTCAAACCTGCCCATCTGGCACAAACAATCATGCCACAGTCCAAATCACTGAGATTGCATTTCTTTCCCCATTTCGATGGTTGATGTGAACATTAACTGAAGCTCCTGACCCATATCTGCATGATTTTATGCACTGCACTGCTGCCACATGATTGGCAGATTAGATAATCGCATGAATAATTGTTGGTGCCAGGCGGCTGGTTTTCACACACAACAGTATCTAGAATTTACTCAGAATGACGCCAAAAACTAAAATATCCCGTGAGTGACTGTAACATATAGGACATTTGCCCTAGCAGCCACTAAATGGATGGAACATGGAACATGGATGTAACAGTTTGTTCTGTGGTCGTGTCTTGAGTTATTTATTTATTTATGTATATTCTAGTTTTTATTAAAAAGCTTGCACAAAGATCCTCCTTCTCTCGCCTCATTTCTGCAAATCGTTACAGAAGAACTGATCAAGACTATGGATCTAGTGGCTTTTCAACTGGTTGCTCTAAAACAAGGAGAGAGGACCAACAGGCAATATACCGAGCAGTTCTGCGGTCTCGCCCAAGTTCTCAAATGGGGAGATATTGAACTCAAGGACTTCTATCATTTCGGACTTAATGAGCCTGTGAAATCCTGTCTGCCAGGAGACAGATGTGTGCTTTTCTTGGTGGACTTCATTGACTATGCTTTGAAGCTCACATTCTCCCTCTATACTGTGGGGTATGGCAGTAATTCAATGATGCTGCCAGCACCCACGTCCGCCATGGTCAACAATCTAGCGCCCACGTCTGCCACGGTCAATGAGTTAGCGTCCACGCCTGCCATGGTCAACAAGCCAGCACCCACGCCTGCCAGGGTCAATGAGCCAGCGCCCACGCCTTCCATGTTCAACGAGTCCTGAAGCCTCGTCCGTCCCAGAGCCAGTGTCTGAAGCCTCGGCCATCCCAGTGCCAGCTTCCTTGTCCACAGAGGCCGTTCCCACAGCAGTGCTCCCAGCTGTCCAGAAGAGGAGAAGGAGAAGGGCTCCTGCTCTGCCACTGTACCCCTGCTACACACGGAAGCCGTTCTCCAGTCGCTGCCAGTGCTTCCAGCCACGGAGGCCGTTCCCCAGTTGCTGCCAGCGCTACTTGCTACCAAGGTGTTAACTGAAGCTTAACATTGTATTTGTGTTTTTTTTAGTTGCCACAGTATGCAGTAGACTGGTATGTCTTAAGGTTAATATTAGGTCAAAAATGGCAAAAAAGGAACAGCTTTTTATAGAAACTCGTTGTTTTGAGGAATGAAGGGTATAACATGCTTGAAATTGCCAAAAAACTCAAAGATAAAGGACAACTGGCTCCAAAAAGGACAGAAAGAGATGTGGATGGCCCAGATGTACAACTAAACAAGAATATAAGTAAATCAGAGTCTCTAGTTTGAGAAATCGATGCCTGACAGTGTCATTGAATTCTACCCAATGGCGGTTCTAGCTTGTATGGTGCCCTGGGTGAACCACTTTATGTATAACAACTATATACATATTAAAATATAAAAAAAGAAGACTCATAAATATCAAAAAGAAGAAGTAACAAAGACAAATAGAAACAAATTGTAGTATATAGATAAAATTATTACCCTATTGCTAACAAAAAACACACAAATAAAACTAAATTGTACAAATCCTATATCACACAAAGACACAAATAGAAAAACACACTTATAAAAAATGTTAACCCCATTTTTCCTAAACTGGGCACCTGATGGCTTAGACCTTTTCTTATCCATTTGTGTTGATTTGGTTCTCGAGCATCAATAATAACTACTGTCAACCAATCAAGACTAAACCAATTCACCTTGGGGGTGTGCAGACTGTCTAGTTTTATATTATTCTTAACGATTTCACACAAACCAGAAAAAAATGCAATATTATGAATGAATTGTGTTTTATTTTGTAACGTTTTGTAGTGTGACTTATTTTCATTATTACTATACAAAGTTAGAGGTGCTCTATTTGATAGATTCCCCCGCTCCCCCTACCTCGGGCTTCCAGTGGTTAGACCTGAACTACCCCCACCCCCCTCCCCATCTCGTACTTCTGAGTAGGAGAACTTCCCAGGTAGTAGCCAGCCTAGCTCACAAAAAAAAAAAAAATAGAATCAGGTCACCCACTCCAACAAGGTTAATTGACCCACAGTCCCACACGATGACATGATATCATTGACGTGATGTGCAAATGAGCGATAGAAAACTGATTGCACAAATGTCACTATTCCAAACTATGCCGGCAAGATGCCGCCCTGGGTGCTTGTCCATGTCGCCTATACCTAAATCCGCTACTGATTCTACCCGCTCAACACCAGTTTCGTGTATAACAGTAAAGAGAAGACTCAGGGGTGCAGGCCTTATGGGAAGAATTGCAAAGCAAAAGCCACTTTTGAAACAGAAAACCAAAAAGAAAAGTTAAAGAAAGAAACACAGAAATTGGACAACAGATAATTGGAAAAGAGTGTTATGGATCTTAACCCCATTGAGCTTTTGTGGAATCAGCTAGACTGTCAGGTGCCCGACAAGACAGCCACATCTATGGCAAGTGCTACAGGAAGTGTGGGGCGAAATGTCACCTGAGTATGTAGACAAACTGACAACTAGAAGTAGTTTAAGAAATTCTTAAAATGTTTTTCAAATTTGAATAATAATGTTTCATGTTATTAATGTCCTGACTATACATTGTGATCAGTTGAATGCCACACTTTGGTGAATAAAAGTACCAATTTCTTTCCATAATAGCAAAATCTCAGCTTTTGGCCTCCAGTGGACTCCTTTGTCTTGCTAAGGCTATTTTATAACTAACATTTTATACATCCTAAATACACACAATTAAATAACATTTTCACACTTTTTGCATAATTTAGCAAAATTACCACTTGATTGCAAATTACATCCAATAATATAAGTGATATTTACCATGAATTTTCTTTGTTTTCTTCAAACATCACTTGTCTTATATTTCATCTCAAGCATGCTCCTCACATATATTTTTGTCACCTTGGTCAAGAAGTACTTAAAAAAAAAAAAAAGTTTGGTGTTGTTGAAATGATGCCACAACTGTGCATCAGTCATAATATTTGTAAAATGTATACTGTAGAATTATTTTCACACAATAAATATTGATCTTTCATATACTGTGCATCCGGAAAATATTCACAGCACTTCACTTTTTCCACATTTTGTTATGTTGCAGCTTGATTAAATTAATTATTTAAATTCTACAAACAATACTCCATAATGACAACGTGAAAGAAGTTTGTTTGAAATCTTTGCAAATTTATTACAAATAAAAAACAAAAAAATCACATGTACATAAGTATTCACAGCCTTTGCCATGACACTCAAACTTGAGCTCAGCTGCATCCTGTTTCCACTGATCATCCTTGAGATGTTTCTACAACTTGATTGAGTCCACCTGTGGTAAATTCAGTTGATTGGACATGATTTGGAAAGGTACACACCTGTCTATATAAGGTCCCACAGTTAACAGTGCATGCCAGAGCACAAACCGAGCCATGAAGTCCAAGGAATTGTCTGTAGTCCTCCGAGACAGGATTGTATCGAGGCACAGATCTGGGGAAGGATACGGAAACATTTATGCAGCATTGAAGGTCCCAATGAGCACAGTGGCCTCCATCATCTGTAAATGGAAGAAGTTTAGAACCACCAGGACTCTTCTTGAGCTGGCTGCCCTGCCAAACTGAGCAATCGGGGGAGAAGGGCCTTAGTCAGGGAGGTGACCAAGAACCTGATGGTCACTCTCAAAGAGCTCCAGCATTTCTCTGTGGAGAGAGGAGAACATTCCAGAAGAACAACCATCTCTGCAGCACTCCACCAATCAGGCCTGTATGGTAGAGTGGCCAGACAGAAGCCACTCCTCAGTAAAAGGCACATGACAGCCAACCTGGAGTTTGCCAAAAAGGCACCTGAAGGACTCTCAGACCATGAGAAACAAAAGATTTAACTCTTTGGCCTGAATGTCAAGCGTTGTGTCTGGAGGAAACCAGGCACCACTCATCACCTGGCCAATACCATCCCTACAGTGAAGCATGGTGTTGGCAGCATCATGCTGTGGGGATGTTTTTCAGTGGCAGGAACTGTGAGACTAGTCAGGATCTAGGGAAAGATGAATGCAGTAATGTACAGAGACATCCTTGATGAAAACCTGCTCCAGAGCGCTCTGGACCTCAGACTGGGGCGAAGGTTTATCTTCCAACAGGACAATGACCCTGCCAAGCACACAGCCAAGATAACAAAGGAGTGGCTACAGGACAACTCTGTGAATGTCCTTGAGTGGCCCGCCAGAGCCCAGACTTGAACCGATTGAACATCTCTGGAGAGATCTCAAAATGGCTGTGCACCAATGCTCCCCATCCAACCTGATGGAGCTTGAGAGCTCCTGCAAAGAAGAATGGGAGAAACTGCCCAAAAATAGGTGTGCCAAGCTTGTAGCATCATACATAAAAAGATTTGAGGCTGTAATTGGTGCCAAAGGTGCTTCAACAAAGTATTGAGCAAAGGCTGTGAATACTTATGTACATGTGATTTTTTTTTTTATATATACATTTGCAAAGATTTCAAACAGATATTCACATTGTCATTATGGGGTATTGTTTGTAGAATTTTGAGGAAAATTATTAATTTAATCAATTTTGGAATAAGGCTGTAACATAACAAAATGTGGGAAAAAGTGAAGCGCTGTGAATACTTTCAGATGCACTGTACATATTTTCATAGTTTAATATTGAACGTCTGTTTCAGGGACAAGGCTCAAAGAGTAAAATCTATATATAAATGTAACTTGAAAGGTACCAAATATAACTGATGAAGGCCTCCTTAAATGTCAGTTTTATTAAAGGTCAACCTCTGGGACATGAAATTGCCCAAAGTTGAAGAAACACCCACATATGGATGTTCATCATACTTAAATACTGAAAAAGTAAAAGAAAATAGCCATTTTCACATTACAGTTTAAATGTTCTTGTGGTGAAAGAGTAAAGAAATTACACAGACAAAAGTTCAAATCCTGCGTGAACAATTTAACTTTTCAATAAAGCAGTTAGGGGCATATTTGACAGCCATTATTTTGTTATTTTACTGGCTTGATTAACTTGACCTGTACTGTGTGGTATTTAGTTCTCAATGTGAGCAGCGGATGAACACTTTAAGCTGGCGCAATTGCATAAAACTGTTTTGGAACTAAAGAACATTGAGGCTATATGAGGATCCGCCACTGCGTCTTAAATGGGCTGACATAACAATGTCTGAACATTTTACCCATTAAATCTTTGTTTATTTGCATTGTATAGAAATGTATTTTCAACAGCCGGCCCACCTGGTGCTCCCTACGACCCAGTGGTGATTGCATTAAGACTGCACAGGAAGCACGGCTTCCCTTAAAGAAATGTGGCAATGACAATTTGAACATAAATTACATATTATTCTTTGCACATTTCAATATTTTAGAGAAGTGTCAATTATGATCAAACATTGCTATCGTGCTGTTTGTTCGTAGTAGTAGCAGCGCAGTATGCCTTTTCCACATAAATATCTCCATAGTAGACAATGGATGTGTGGCCTCTAGTGTGCTATAAAAGCCGTGCATTAATGGGAGTGTACAGCAGGTGCCTGTACCATTAGATTATAGATGAGTAAAGATCAATATTCATTGGATGAGAGGCTCTAAACACATAATTTGGGGTCCCACCTGGACACCATGGTTTTCTGTGGAACTTCAATAGGAGCTTCTTGAGCTCTATTGGCATTGGCTCTTCATATGATTTCCAATTGGACATTGAGCTTACAATCAATTTAATTATCTTTATGATTAGAAGAGGTCTCAAATGGGGGGACTTTGCAACAAAAGGCCAATAATTGAAACGGTGATGTACATGATTGACAGTATACAGTATGAAATGTAAGCACCGCTGTTGAGCTCTTAGAGTTTAGTGGTGTCTCGGAGACACACGTGCAGATATATATGCATTTTGCCAAAACACGTTTGTAAAGGGGTCAATGGAAAGGAGGAGGCGAGAACCGGCTTGTCAATATAAATAATGGTTTAATGATAAACTTAAAAGACAACATAAACACACACATGACGGACATGTCCGTTAACGATCTCTCTCTCCCGCACGATACTCTGCAGTCGACCTCTATACCTCACGGAGGCTCAATTAGCCTAATACGGGACCGTTTGTGTAGGATCATGTCTCCACCCTGCCACATTCCTCCCTCGTTCTCTCAGGCTGGGGAGCCCCCGGCCTGACGTACACCCCCCCCCGGGGGAGGGCGTGCTTTAAGTCTAGTCTGCTGGCAGGTCATCCCCATCTACCTGGACGAGGGAGGGGACAAGGGGAGGGAAACAGAAATAATTAAAATGGGGGGGGTACTTCCTGTAACAGTGTAGTACCCCCCCAAAAAACTGTCAAATTTAAAAGAAGGAAAAGGCCAACGCAGAGCGACAGTGAGAGGAGAGGAGAGAGAGATGAAAAAAAAAATCTTACTCAGCAGTTCTCCGATACGCCACAGCTTGTTCCTCGGCCACTCCTCCACCCTCTATCGGACGACAGCCGTGCCTCTCCAGGCGGATCAGAGGCAGTCCTCCAGCCCCTGGCCTACGGAATGCCCCGCCGTGTTCTCGGGGAACAGAAGGGGTCTCCCCCGCCCCTGGCAGCGGTTCTCTCGCTCCAGGCGGTCGGCAGTGAACCCCTCCCCGCACGTGGTCGGCGGTCTTAAACCCTGCCGCGTTTCAGCGGCTGGTAGGGAACTCCTCCACCCCTGGCAGCGGCCCTGACCGCTCCAGGCGGTCGGTTAGGAGCCCCTTCTCCACTCGCGGTCGGCGGCCATCGTCCTCTTTCAGGCGGCTGGGCTCCTCGTCCCCCGGCAGATGGCCGCGGCTGCTCCGTTGGGGTGGACGTAGTGGCGAGAACTCTACTACGGCGTATACCTCCTTCTCCTACCTCCTTCGGCACCAGTGTAAAGGGGTCAATGGAAAGGAGGTGGTGAGAACCGGCTTGTCAATATAAATAATGGTTTAATGATAAACTTAAAAGACAACATAAACGCACACATGACGGATATGACCATTAACGATCTCTCTCTCCCGCACGATCCTCTGCAGTCGACCTTTATCCCTCACGGAGACTCAATTAGCCTAATACGGGACCGGGTGTGTAAGATCACGCTTTTGGGAGCAACATATCAGGGGACAAAAACAATGCTCTGTGCTTCCCCTCTCTTGAAAAACAATAGCCACCACTGCTATAGCCAGTCCATCTCTGAGCTCACTTTGGTCGGCTCCAGCAATGCAATCAGTCATTCCGAAGGTTAATGATGGTGAAATATCAGGCTTACAGGGGATCAGACATGGATTTCAGGAAGACTGCCCACATATATCCAGCCTGCCCCTCACTGGTAATCTACCTCACCTCTGTCCTCTTCATTGTTGCCAGATTCACCGCTGTGTGTCATTTCTAAGGAGAAGCATCATGCTGATATGGACAGCTTAATTCACTGTCAAACACACACACACACACACACACACAATCACACACACACATTTCACTATTTCCCTCTCACATTCACACACACACTTGCACAGATAGCTACGGAAGCACTCAGCCAGAGAGGCAGGGCCGAGCCGGCTCAACATCGCCCTCCTAGTGTCATGGAAATAACGAGCGGCCATGCATGACAGTATTTGGCTTAGCAAGCTAGTGCCAGCAGACATGTGAGTGCAGAGGAAATAAATACAGCTTCAACACTCTCCCGTATGTTTGGAGACAGGGTTCAGGGTGGAAGAGAGGCTAATGTGTGCTAGGTCAGATGGTTCAGTGCTCCAATGTGCGCCACATATGTGTCCGATAGGCCATCGGCAGTTCTTTTATGTAGGATGATGGTCTAGTGCACTGGACTGTATCTGTTTAGGATATACTGTGGGCTAAGTTACTTTATTCAGTGCATTAGTGTTTTAGATTAGCGGTTCTCGGCTGGTGGGTGGAAACCTAAAAATTAGTTGCAGATCTGTTCTGATTGAGTCAGCAGAAAAAAGTAAATATTCAAATGAAATGTATTAAACTAATCATGCATTGTTAGGCTGCATTTTCGTTATAGTTCTCTGTTTTTTTACCACAAATGTGTCACTTGGTGAAGCTAGCCAAATTAGACTAGGACCAGCACAGACAGGATACTTGAAATTTCCTCATCCCCTAAAACCTTAAACAAAACTATGCAAGATAAAGAAAAATGCTTTGTTTGTTTGCAACTAGGATACATTTGTTTTGTGCTGTGATATATTAGCTGCTGAAAGCATGAAACAATTGAAATTGAACAAACAACCAAAATTTTCACTATTCCTATTCATCTAGTGTCATGTTAATAATTTTGTATATTGCTGAATGGTACTTACAGTTATTTTTGGCACCCTTGGTAAATATGAGCAAAGAATTCTGTGAAAAAAATCTGCATTGTTTATTCTTTTGATCTTTCATTTAAAAAAAAAAATCACAAATTGTATTAAATACATATTTTCCTCCAAAAAGCTTTGGCCATAATTATTGGCTCCTTTTTATTCAATACTTTTTGCAACATCCCTTTGATTCTTCTATTATAATGCCTAATGGGTTTGGAGAACACCTGGCAAGGGATCTGAGACCATTCCTCCATACAGAATCTCTCCAGATCCTTCCATTTTGAGGACCATGTTGATGGACTCTCCTCTTTATTTCACCCCACAGGTTTTCTATGGGGTTCAGGTCAGGGAACTGGGATGGCCATGGCAGAACCTTGATTTTGTGGTCAATGAACCATCTTTGTGTTGATTTTGATGTTTGTTTTGGATCATTGTCCTGCTGTAAGATCCAACCACAGCCCATTGTAAGCTTTCTGATAGAGGCAGCCAGGTTTAGATTTTCTATCAGTTGGTATTTGATAGAGTCTGTGATGCCATGTGTCCAAACAAGATGCGCAGGACCTCTGGCAGAAAAACAGCCCCACAACATTAAAGATCCAGCACCACATTTAACTGTGGGCATTGGGCACTTCTTCATCTCTGTGCGCCAAACCCATCTCTGGTGTTTGCTGCCAAAAAGCATTTTTTTTTGTTTCATCTGACCATAGAATCCGGTCGCATTTGAAGTTCCAGTAGTGTCTGGCAAACTGAAGATGCTTGAGTTTGTTGTTGGATGAGAGCAGAGGCTTTTTTTTCTTGAAACTCTCCCAAACAAATTGTGGTGATGTAGGTGATGTCTGATATTTTTTATGAGACTTTCTGACCTCAAGACCCAACAAATTTCTGCAATTCTCCAGTTGTGATCCTTGGAGAATTTTTGGGCACTTGAACCATCCTCCTCACTGTGCTTGGAGACAATATAGACACAAGTCCTCTTCCAGTTGATTGGAACATGTTGCCCTGATGGTGGAAATGGGTATTTTCAATGCTTTGGCAATTTTCTTTTAGCCACTTCCCATTTTGTGAAGCTCAACAACCTTTTGCCACACATCATAAATATATTCTTTAGTCTAACCCACTGTGATTGATGATTAAGGGAACATTACCTGTGTGTTACCTCATATTTATACCCCTTTGAAACATGAAGTCATGGCTGAACAATTTCATGTTCCTAGTCACCCAGTTGCACTAATGTGAATATTCAGATATATTTTACTCATAATAATTTCTAGGGGTGCCAGTAATTGTGGCCAATGTGTTTTGGAGAAAAATATTTATTTAATAATGAGATATTTCCCCTCATTCAATTGTTTTACTTCAATCAAAGGTTAGATTTTTGTGAATTTTTTGAATGAAAGATCAAAAGGATAAACAATGCAGATTTTTTTTTCACAGCCTTCTTTGCTCATATTTACCAAGGATACCAATATTTCTGGCCACAACTGTATACTGTTAATGTAATAATATATTTTGTAATAATTTGTATATACTTCTGTATAATGAACCATCATCATTGTGTGCTAGTAAAGAAATGTCTGTTCTGTTCGTGAACCACTAGAGAAAACCTGTCAAGATCATGTCTTGGTCAATTTAACCCCAAAATCAAAAGAAAAAAATAACAAATTATATTTTTCTTTACAAATGAGCCTATATTAGTTCCATTAAAAAAAAAAGTGTATTTGGATTCTCTTTAAAGTTATCTTAGTCTACAGTCAAAATATACAGAATTGTTTTCGAAGCAAAATTGCGTGATCATTTTCTTTTTACTGCATTTAATCTTCAATTTATCACAGTGATAATTTTCGTTTAAAAATGTTTTGTTGGGAATAATTGTGTAGCAGTAGCCGGCATGAGATCGGCTAAGCACAAAACGTAGGAAAATGTATCGAGCAAAGTGGGGGACAGCGAACAATTCATTGTTAGTTCATGACACCCAATGTTAACAAATAGTATAGTTGATCAGTACAAAACCACCCAAACAGAGCAAAGAAGTTAAGAAATCTACGGCCAACATTTGAGAAGGGATCATGCTGACAGGCTTCGCAATTTGGATTGTAATATGATAAACACTGGATCATCTCCAGAGATTTTTTAGCAGAGATGCCACTTCTATTAAAATGAATGGGAGAAATTGGAACGCTCAACAAAGCAGTTCTGAGCACCCAACGGTCAACGGATGTAGATAGGAAGTCCCGCTCTACATAAGTATGCTACAAGTAAATGACCCTCATGGTCAACCAGGAGAAGAACACTCAGAATATACACTACTGGTCAAAACTTTTGAAACACTTGACTAAAATATTTCTTGTGATCTTAAAAATCTTTTGATCTGAAGGTGTATGCTTAACTGTTTCAAATGAGTTTTATAGACAAAAATATAACTGTGCCACCATATTAATTTATTTCATTAAAAAGGAAACAATTTTTTTGAAATTGATGACTTGGACCAAATAATAAAGAAAAGTAGCCAATACGTGAGATGGAACTCAACATAGATGGGAACTCCTCAAAACAGTTTGAAAAGCATCCCAGGGTGATACCTCAAGAAGTTGGTTGAGAAAATGTCAAAAGTACAGGTGTGCATATTCTAGGCAAAGGGTGACTACTTTGAAGATGCTAAAAATTGTATTAGTCACAATGTAATTCCTATAGTTCCGTTTAAAAATAAATATAATAAAGTATGAGTATGAGAGTATGTGTTTCAAAACTTTTGACCGGTAGTGTATATATGAATTATTATCATATAGTGTGGATTAACCCCTTCATGAATCCAGTAGGAAAGGAAGTTTATTAAAATAATGATGTGTCTGTAACTTTGGGAACACAATGGTCTGAATGCAAGCAGTTGTGTAAAGTGACAGGGAGCCTGTACTTAAAAAGAGGGGCATGAGAATATATTCGGCCAATAAAATAGCAAGCGAGGAGAGGACTTGTTTTGACAGAGATGTTATGTCTAGGTTGTAAAACCATGCAAATGTGTTTTGAGAAGACCACCCATGTCTTTTAAGGACACACTGTCGGTCCATGCCCATGAAGGGCCCATGACACTAGTTTAGTGTACTTTAACACCAATTGGGCAATTCACACACTGCAAGTCATACGCCAGGGTGACTGTATCAGTGAGGATGTCTTTGTTATAACTTTATTAACATAGCCTTTTCTGGGTTTGACAGTGGTTTAGAAAGACCCGGACCAAAGAGAAAGCACACGCATTCAACATAGTCCAGAAGCTCAAAGGGAGTACACCGCAAGCACTTTTAGGACCAAGTTAGGTCCGAAGTCGGGGCTGTAATATGGTGTTCATAAGTGACAGAGCCAATTCTGGCTCGTCTGCTGTGCTCTGTTCAAAGGCCACACGTGTAGGCTCCACTGATCTGGCTGGGGATGCCAAACTGTTCTTTGTGTTTGAGAAAGAAGATCTTTCTTCAGTGGTATTTCCCATGGAGGCCCGTCCAGTATTTCTACCATCTCCAGAAATCAGGACTGATTGAGCCATTTCGGCACAATTAATAGAACTGTTTCCATGTCCACTCGGACTTTGCTGATGACAGAATAAAGCAGATGCACCAGGCGAAATACATACTTGCGTTTAGCCTGCCATATGTGGGCCAGCGCGTAATGGTGACATATATATACCATTACTGTTGTGTTGTCCAAATGAATCAGAATGTGGTGATGGCAAAGCCCGCC